>NC_051240.1:4458471-5058471 GCF_015220715.1 Pygocentrus nattereri | reverse complement strand
AAACACTTTATATTATACAATATTATATCATCATATGTACTGTATGGCCTGTAGATCAGTGCTGTATATGGTGTGTATTTAAAGTAACTTTACAGGAGAATGAAAACTCACTTAACTCTTCTTAAGCACTTTTAACTTACAATGTGTGTTAAAGTAAAGGGACTTTATTCATTTTAGAGTATTTCAATTGTTTGGTTTGTCATAAAATTGACACTATATAAAGAGTTGCTTATATTTCCAATATTACTTGTTGTTATTTACAGGCTTTTTATATTTAATCTAAATGTGTGTTTATGATCTGTACAGTTGTTTGTTGTCCTAGAGGAGCCGATCATACACAGAACAGCTATATACCCAGAACAGAGCATCATGATGAAATCGGTCACAGTATTGATGATCAGAAGCGGAGCCGTCCATGATGACCGCAGTCAGTCTGTAAGTACGGCTGCTGTAGGTTCATTGAGCTCTGCTCTGCTCTGACCTGATAAACCTGTTTAAGCCTGGGAGAAAAGAGCGAAGAGCACACAGTGACGTCCTCTGTGCCTCTGACTGCACTTTAACATCCTGCTCAGGAACTTTATTAAGCATTTATAAGCTTAAGCATCTCCGCATTATTGCAGTTTCAGTGGTACATATTTTTTCTTGTAAAACATTTTGATATTCATGTTGAATTCAACTAAATAACAAATTAGCCACAACTGTTAGTGTTCACACTCAAACAATGAAAATATCCTGCAACAGTTCAGTGTTGCTGTAAGGGACGGATTAAATCAATTCAGATTAAATTTGCTGTAAGGGACGGATTAAATCAATTCAGATTAAATTTGCTGTGAAGTTAAATTTAGTTCAGATTAAATTTGCTGTAAAGACCAATTTAATTCAGATTAAATTCGCTGTGAAGTTAAATTTAGTTCAGCTTAAATTTGCTGTAAAGACCAATTTAATTCAGATTAAATTTGCTGTAAAGACCAATTTAGTTCAGATTAAATTTGCTGTGAAGTTAAATTTAGTTCAGATTAAATTTAGTTCAGATTAAATTTGCTGTAAAGACCAATTTAGTTCAGATTAAATTTAGTTCAGATTAAATTTGCTGTAAAGACCAATTTAATTCAGATTAAATTTAATTCAGATTAAATTTGCTGTGAAGTTAAATTTAGTTCAGATTAAATTTACTGTAAGTGTAAAGCTGATTACACACTTACTGTATTGTAAAAAATGTGTAATCAGACACACTTTTCACTGACGTGGTGGTTGTGCTGGTGCGAGTGTATCAGACACAGCAGAGCTGCTGGAGTTTTTAAACACTACGTCTACTCACGGTCCACACTGGATGTTGTCTATGTAAAGTCAGAGATGAGGGTTCATCTGCTGCTGCACAAGAAGTCACAGGCTGTTCTCAGTCCAGCAGTGTGTGGGAGTCCAGGGAGGCCATGAGCTATCTTGAAATAACAAGTTAATTATCTAAAAATAATAACTTTGATGTTTTGAGATCACAAGGTAATTAACTAAATTAAAGAACATCCAGTTATGAAATATAAGTATGTATAGTGTCAGGGTGTCAGTAGACGGTGCTGCAGCAAGGGGGTGAATTTACCCCCAACTGAGAAGCTTTGATTCCATCTGTATTATCTCACTGTGCTTACAGTTTCTCTCACACCCACACACACACCTACACCTACACCTACACCTATACCTACCTCCTCTCTGTCTGGCAGCACACACATTTCATCCTCCTGCACTCACTGAATTGAACTGAGCACTCATTACAGACAGCCCCCCACAGTACATTAGTGTATATATACCGAATATAAGAAGCTAAAATTGTTTATAATCACACAAATTCCACCAATTTCTAAAAATCCCTGCTTAATTCAGTGTGTGAGATGTAAACACAGTGATTTTGAATGATTTGGTGTGAAATGGTTCAGATTTCTTTACAGTGGTGGTGATGGGAACCAGGGGTCATCATGACAACAGCACAAATATAGACCATTTTATTTACTGTCCAAAACCACCAGTGAACCCACACGTGTCTTCTGAGTTTATGTGGAATATTAAAGATGGCGAAACGGTGGAAAATCTGAAATAATGTTTTCTTTGGGGACTAATTTGTCTCACATTTTGTGTCCCTCCACTATGAAAGGATTTTCAGGGCAAAACCTTCTGAAAATAATTCTGACTCTTTGTTTCTCTAAAACAGAGCATTTCACACCAAACCACTCTGAATGACTCCGTTTACATCTTAACCAGTAAATTCTGTAGCAATATTTAAAAAAATCAGTGGGATTCCTCTATGTTCACTGAACCCTCCTGTTACGTGAATGACCCAAGAATATTATGCTCTTTTTCTTAGTTGTTTACACCGATGGAGCCAGTTTACGAAACAGCTGACTTGCTGTTTTGCAGAAAAACATTTTACCTCCAAAAAGCCTCAAAATCTTCCTCACAACTGAAAAAGCAAATAAGGAGGCCGGCCAGTCCGACACGGACTCTGCTCACTGAGCAATTTAAGATAATTAAGGCAATAAATACTACAGCATGCCGATATCTGTGTCAACATATCACTGTTTGCAAGAACAAATAAGGACGGAAAGTGTTTCCAAATTAAACAATGAAACAATAATCTGTGACGGTCAATGTGAGCTATGCAGTCATAGAATCAACACAGTTCTTACACAATCATATCTGGAACGTTCTACTGGATTACTGCAAACTGACTGCAGTCCTACAGGAGCAAATAATATTTAAAAAACAATTATGTATTCAGACCATAGATATTTACACAGATTCTGTTCTGATGTATTTAAACCCAGAGCGTAGAGATAGTAATCAGCTAGACTTATGCACAGTCATCATTTATATCAAGGGTGTCCAACTCAAAGAGCAAAATATTAAAATATCTCTTATTAAAATATCTCATCAAATCTGAGGGCCAGAGAAAACATGGTTTTTATTTCATTTTAATTGATGTGCTGTAACCCAAATTGGCCATTGTCAAAATATGCAAAAATATCAGTGGTAAAATACAGGCACTTGTAGTGGGTCCCAGTGAGCCCAGTCTTTTAAATCTACATATTTGCTTGCCTGGCATCATTTCTTTGATGTCACCACTGTCTCATAGGCTGTTGTTGGAGTAGGAAAGTCAGAGCACACATTAAGTTGCAGTACATGCTGTGGACTGTGGTGCAGCACTTTGTGAAACAGGCTAATATTAATAGAAAATTAAAATACTTTTGCAGGCCGGACAGGATTCTGTGGCCTTTCTGTATTTCATTTTAAGATTTATAGGTTCTGATGTATAATTGGACGTTCATATTCCATTATGTTGTTTAATGTATCCTGGTTTCAGTGATTTAACACAATTTTCAGTTGACTGATTTACCTGTCAGTTAAAATCTAATTTGCTTGAATACATTTGCTTGAACACCTGAAGCAATCAGGCAGGTTAAAACTGTAAGAGGTGCATTAAACGAAATATTCCCACCGAAAATTAATAAACAAAACTGTATGCAAAAATAGTCTTGGGAACTGTGTGTTGTACAGATATTTCTCTTCATGTGTAAAGTAACCAGTGTGGTGAACCGTGCTGTCCAAGTGCTGCCTAAGCAGACTCAGAGCTCTATTATAATACTGTAAAATAGTCCAGTGGTGGTGCTGTAATGGACCTGGCAAGCTTAGGTCCACCCACAGTATTTACTGGACCCTGCGGAATGACTGCTCAATGCTACTTTCAGTGTAAAATCTTATTAATAAAGATATAAATGTTCCATAAATATCCCATTTCTGATATTGACCCATCAAAATTTCAGTTTAAACACTGCAGTAGGTTGCCAGATACTGTTTATATCACTTTCAGAGTAACTTACTAAATCATATTAACGGTACAGAACTGCTAGGTTCTTCTGAGTCTGTTGTGGCGAGTGCTGTCCTCTATGCTGTTGCTTGCTGGGGAAGCAGGCTGAGGGTGGCAGACACCAACAGACTCAACAAACTGATCCACAAGACCGGCGATGTTGTGGGTGTGGAGCTGACGGCCGTGTCAGAGAGGATGACGCTGTCTAAGCTGCTGGCCATTGTGGACAATGGCTCCCACCCACTCTACGACATGGTGATGAGACACAGGAGCTCATTCAGTGCAAGACTCATTCTACCTGAGTGACCACAGAGCGCCACAGGACGTCATTCTTACCTGTGGCCATCAAACTCTATAACTCCTCCCTCAGTGCGTGATTCACTAAGTGTGGCTCATCTGCGCAAAACTCAACACCAAACAGTTCATATGTGTAATAATAACAATTGGGTGCAAAAACTCAGAGGTACAATAATTTGAACTGCCTTATATTAGATGTTTAATATTTATTATCACAGTCCCTGCCACTTTACTGTACTCATAAGAACTTAAATCTTCTGTACATATCACAAATTTTATCTTTGTTTTAAATTATTAAAGTGTTTATTCTTTTACATTAATGGTTGCAACTGTAACAACTGCAATTTCCCTCTGGGATCAATAAAGGATTCAGATTCTGATTCTAAAAGGTTTTCGATTTGAAAAAAAAAAATTGCTGATTTTTTGTGGAAAAACAGTAACGATTCTCTAAGGGTTTATAGTTTGTGCTGAAAAATGGCCAATTCAAACTAAAATTTACAAAAAACAAATTCAGACAAAAAGAGTGCAGAGATAATTGGGCTAAAAGGGGTAAAAATGGATTTTGAATGGCAGGGGGAGTTTCACGCATCCTCAGGGTCCTGAATCAGCATAGACTTTTCCAGCCACTTTAAAGGGCACTTCCAATGACACTTCAAAATTCCAGCATAATTAAACGGTTAAGATTCTAGAGAAACTTAACGAGTCAGAATTGTTCACAGTGGTGGTGATAGGAACCAGACGTCCCACACAAAGTTATTACTTGAAATAGTTGTGAATACACAATACACATAATTTTGAGAAGATTTTGGCCTCAAACATCTTATTTGAAGATTTCTTCATGGAGGAGAGGCACGTTCAGGCAAAACAGTCCCTACAGAAAACTTATCATTTCCGGTTTTTCACTATTTTCCCATTATCAACATTGCTTATAAAACTTAGAAGACACATGTAGGTGCATTGGCGGTTCTGGATAGTAAATAAAACGTCTATATTTGTGTTGTAGTCATGGCAACCCCTGGTTCCTATCACCACCACTGTAAAGAAATATGAACCATTTCACACCAAACCACACCGCTCTGAATCACTCCGATTACATTTTGAAACATTAGTGGAGTTCCCCTTTGTGTACTAGTCCCTCACAGCACTGGGGGCTTTTACACGGTGGCCACAGCAGTGATGAGCCGATATGATTTTGGGTCTCATGACTGTTCACATCCGTTTGATGTTCTGCTGTGTGTGTGTGTGTGTGTGGGGTGATGGGGTCTCAAACCTTCAGGCTCTGTGTCATGTGCTGAAGACACATGTTCATGTGACATTACTGAACCTTTCTTCATCTCTCTCACACACACACACACACACACACACACACACACACACACACACAAGGGGGGTGTAAAATATAACACACCTTTTACACAGTGCTCTATATTGTCTGTTCTATATAAGAGTATATTATAATAGACTGTATTAGACTTTAATGAAACATATACAAAGAACATGTATCTCCATTTTTGTCCATTTTTATTTTTGCACACCAAAAGAGCAACAGTCATTTACATCATGTGAATCACGTTTGGTGGTGATGAACCATCAGAAATGCTCTAAAATAATTTGAAATATAACCTCTTTACATTAAATTACATTAAAAGTGCTCCTGTAAAGGAGGCCTACGTTTCTCTTTGAATAGCGACGATATGCTAATTCTGATCATTTCACAGCTTTGCGAGCCTTAAATGAAGTTAAGATCAGTTTGTAAGTGTGGTGCTGCTGTACTGTTTCAGTAGAGTGTGTCAGTGTGTGAGTGCAGTGTGTTTGCTGAGTGAGGGTGTGTCTGAGTGGGAGTAATATCATGTGTATTTGCATTACATTCCTTCTCTGCTTGTGTGTGATTGTTTAAGTGTGTGTGTGTGTGTGTGTGTGTGTGTGTGGGAGAAGAAGCTATGGGTCAAGGATTTTTAACTCTCTGGAACGTTCTCCTCGACTCCCAGAACAATCAGCCTTCACCCACGCTGCTTCCTCTCAGGTCCTGTACTGCAGGAGAGCCCACAGATTTACATGCTTCATGGCCTTTCCTCAGACTCGACAACAGCACACAGCGCTGTGCAGAAGTCAGAGACCCCCTTCACACATTTCATCTCCAGTCAAAACAAGCATTTAAGTACGTTATTTTCCAGCATGAGAGAAAAAGCATTTATTTAATAGAAAGTTACACAGGAGCCTCTGATAATAATATCAGATGTTTCAGGATTTACCGTGTCCAGAACAGAACCAGAACCAGACGTCCACCTCTAAAACCTCGGTCGCAAAATGTTATTACATGAAATGGTTATGAATGCAACGCCTGATGTCTGAGACACTGATTAAGGATAGTTTTGATAGGATTTTGGCTTTAAACATATTTTAAAATACATGCATGGTGGAGGGATATATGCAGGGTGCTGTGAGGCAAAATAGTCCCCAAAGAAAACTTCAGGTTTTCCACTATTTTACCATCATCACCATTCCATATCAACTCGGAAGACGTGTAGGTTCACTGGTGGTTTTGGAGAGCAGATAAAATGTCTGTATTTGTGTTGTAGCCCAGGTGAGTCCTGGTTCTTGCTTCCATCTCAAACACCGAATTATGCAGAAATGTTAGTGGAGTTCTCCTTTATGTACCAATCCCAAACAGAAGCCCCAACAGCTAAATACAATATGTAACAGAGGCAGTGTGGCGGGGTGTGAAGTCAGACCCCAGACTGGCTAGAACAGGGGTGTCGAGCTTAACATAAACATCAACTTTGGTCTTATTAATATTATAGTTAACTTATAATTTCCATCATTGGCCCTATAAAGTCATTTTTGTGTCTGATGGTAGAAGTTCTGTCATTTCTATAAAGATATGAGCAAATGCAAAGTTGAGTGATTATCTTTGCATCATGTATTTGTGACGGGCTGGTTCCGAGACAGTTTCTTCCCCCGGGCCATCAGGCTGCTGAACAGCCAGTAGGGCTGGTGTATCACTCTATGGGCCTGTCACTACATCTCTGAGTCATCATGATGATGATCTCCATAGACAGTCCACATCGCATCCACAGCTCAAACAGACTCGCTCTGATTCTACTGTAAATAAAAATAAATAAAAAATGAAAACTACAACCAAACTATAACTTTCTACATAAGATAAAATAAGCATAAATAAAAAATATAATGAATGAAATAAAGAAATAAAAGATGTAAAACAGATGTAAAAGCTTGGCAGCATAAAATAAATATTACCAAAATCACAATAAAGCCAAACTTTGCGTGCGCTGCCTCTGCTTGTGATGGGTGCCCAGTGTAAAAGGGCACTTTGGATTAACACTGGATGGTTTGAATGCATTACTGGGTGGATGTTTGGTGATTTTGTTGATTCTCACAGTTTGCAGATGGTTGATGGTAGAATTTGTCTTTCCTTATGCATGTGGATTATTTGTATTTGAGCTCCTCAGAAAGAAATCTCTTCAAAATGTAATATTAATATTAAACTTAAATAAATGAAAGCTGAGCTTGGTGGATTTTTACAGTACTGTTGATCACTGAGGGGCTTTTCTTTAATCCAACAATATGAAAGAGTAAAGCTTTAGACAGTTTTAGACTCAACTTCGTCATTTAGTTGTGAATATGAACCAAGTGTTTTACTAGAAACGTATACATTCTTAAAAAGATGGTTTGGTAACACATTCTATGAATGTCATGTTTGTAAGCATCTATAAACACATTCATAGCATGTTATAATGCATTCATATGGCATTATAAACATGGTTATTAATCTTTACAAAAATTGCACTGCATTACACTTTACAGCCATGTTTATTATTCATTATGAACTGTTAATATAATGCATTATAAGTAGTGTTAATAACATGTTATACTGTCCGTGCCAACGAAGTCAGTCCCCGCTTGGAGAGCGTAAAGATTTTATTTATTTATTTATTTTTTTTGCCCTGGAATTTACAGTATTATATATCTCGCCACTGTTGCTGTTGGGGCTCTTTGGAGATGTCCAGCCTAGAATTATTGCTAAAATGTGCTTTTTCTTAACCAGTGATCTCACTTTAAATATTACGTTACATCACAGCAAAAAAACAAGTACAAAATCAACTGATGGCATCACTATTTAAAATCTGACATTTGAAGCCTGTAATGTGTTTTGGTGTTTCAGTAAATGCTTCAGCTTGAAGCCTCACTCTTAACACTGGGGGAGGCTTTAGTACAGTAGTACGCTTCACTTTACATAGAGCGGACAGATACAACTTATGATTTGTTATGAACAGTACTTATAATGCGTAATAAGCATTGCTATAACATGTAATGCATTTTTATAAATATTTATAGCCATGGTTATGATGCCTTGTGAATGCATTATAACATGATATGAATGTGTTTATAGATGCTTACAAACATGATTCATAGAAAGTGTTACCGATGGTTCTTCCAGGGTTCTTTACTAAAGAACATGGTCCTATATATGAACACACAAAGAACTATTTGCCTGGTGAGTGGTTCTTCAAACTGATGGAGAATGTGGTGTTTTTGATATCCAAAAAGGGCTCTACTGTTGTGATGTCAAGCTTGTAACAATAGCAGATTGCTTAATAGAACCCTTTTCAAAGCAGATACATCACATCCTCCATCGGTATGAATAACCACTGAACTTTCTGATTTTATTTTATTTTAATTATTTCCATTTTCTGAGATGCTTTACTTTCACTGTGCTCCATTCCAAAGTAAATTTCACTCTGTTGCGTTCTGCAGGATGTATAATCACTCAGAAAAGGGAGAAAATGAGACTAAAGTGTCTGAAAGAGGATCACCGTGTAACTGACTGAAAGGTCTGACCTGTTGCGCCCACAGTGAAGTGGATGCTTACTGCAGCTTTGGTGCTAATAACAAGAAAAAAACTGCCTTTGGTTTGTTTTCTGCTTGTCCATGTCTGCATGTACAGACTACTCCAGTAACTACACTAACACTTTTGATATTTAAATTTATTTAAAAGCAAGTACTCCTATATGTTAAATCCAGTAGAAATACACACACGACTCTTATTTTAATAATATTTTTTGTTGATTTTCTAAGTGTAAATAATTTAACACGTCCTCTACAGAGACACACTTCTCCACATTTTAACAGAATTACTGTTCATTTATTGAATTTAGCATATTGAAAAAAAAATGTGGCCTGTGCAAAATTTATGGCACAGCGTATATTTCAGGCTCTTTATCCTCAGCAAATAAATAGAAATTGTGCACTGAAATTAGCGGAAAATGCCATATTCACATTTTTCTCTGTAGAAGATGGAACATTTTAATAATTTAATCAGGCGTGCACAAACGTTTGTACACAACTCTAGTTACTGGGTTGGTGTGTGAGTGTGTGTGAGGGGGTGATGATAAATGCTGTAGTGACAGATGAAATGAGCTGTTGCTTGTATCTGTAAACCTATAGAGTGCATGTGCATGATAGGTGTTTCCGATAAATTGGCCACCCTGTGCATAGTCACCGTTGTATTAAAAATGAGCGCAATTATTATTTTCAGTATAGACAGTACTGTGCACAAGTTCAATCACCTGAGAAAGAGATGTTTACCTTCTCAGTAAACAATTAAACCCTTTCTGTATAAATCATATCAGGACAGTATTGTTTGATGCCCTGTGTTTAAAATAAAGGGGTCACTAAAATAAATATAAGGCATGGTTTGGCCTCTTAATGTAGAAGGTTGTACAAAATAAATACAAAATAACTGATCATCCAAAAGCATGAAATTGTCAGTATATGCAATATATTACAATTATTATAAATAATACTTATACAGTAAGTAGCGATTTTTTTTTTTTTTTCTTCTTCTATGTGTCAGTGTGTTTGTTGAACCATCTTTAAACTCTCCTTGAAGAAGCCCAGTATTATTTATCATCATCCAGCACATGGTTTGTCTAATCAGGTCTTCATTATATTACATGAGGTGCTGATAATGGAATTGTATAAATCTCTGGCGATGTCTTGGAAAAATCTGGAGCAAAAACACAGTCAAGACAAATGCTAATTAATATGATAAGGTGCTCAGCACTGCACTTTCAGGGTATAATATTTAAAATGGTGATGATTGACTATCGTCTGGATCCACCGTGGCTGAAAATGGAGGGTAAACTTGAGAAAATAAATGTTACTGATTATCAGTCGAAACCTTGCCAATTAGACGGCTTCTTTTCGGAGTGCCGGAAGGCTGGAATGTGAGCTGTGAGGCTGTACAGGCCCGTGTTCGGGTTTTGTTTGTCTGACTGTAGGCACAGATTTCCCCAAGACATTTCAGCTGCTGACTCAATAACTGAACGAATGCTCCTCGTCTGTAAGGTCTTAAAGGGCCCATATCATGTAAAAACAAACTTGCTGTGCAGCGTGTAAACACCGTTTCAAAATGTGCCGCTCACTCCCCAGTCCATACAGTCCACACACGGAGACCAGGCTGGACAACAGCCTGTAATCGTTTGTATTCGTTGTTTTTGTGATATCACCAAAACACGTGTGTTTACATACATTCATCAATTTATCCTACAGCAATTTAGCCCCACCCACTCAAGCCACTCACTCAAGTTAGTCTGGCCTGATTTTTAATGAGGCACGATACAGGACAACCAATCAGAACAGAGCTCATTTACATATGTCAATCTGGGCAATAAAGAGGGGTTGGAAAGTTGTATAAAAATGAATTATGACTGTTTTTATTACACAAAAACACACATGAAAACTGGAGCTCAGGAAAAGAAATTATAGAATGAAGTACAATATGGGGCTTAATAACATCCTAATTTTGTTTACATTTTCTTGTAGAGTAAAACAGAACTTAGTACTTTATTATACCTTTAAAATCAATATGTAAATGCATTCTGTTCTGATTGGCTGTCCTGCATTGTGCCTCCATCTGGGCTGAAACACTCCTTATAACTTCAGCGTAAATGGGGTCGAGGCTGAACTTCTGTAGGCTGAATAGGCAGATAATGTGAAAGTGCTGTTTTTTGTGACATCACAACAAAAAATCCACAACAAGCTCTTTCTGCAGATGACTTTGCGTACACTGACTGTATGGACTGAGGAGCTTTGAAACTTTAACAGTGTTTACATTGTTTAAGTTCTACATCAAATTCTTTTATCACAAACAGGCAAGGGAAATTAGTTTTTATAAGATTGTAGAAAAAACACACTGAACATTAACATTAAATGAAAAAACACACATTTGGTCTTCGTGATTAGTGATTACTTATGTGGGATTTGTTATTAGGAAAGAACACAGAGGTGAGAACAGTTCTGCGCTTTAAGAACACCTCATGAATCTAGCGTAGCCTTTTCCTAGAACTTTCTCAAGAACAAATTCAAGGTTGGTGAACGAGGCCCGTAGATTCTAGGCTTTATTCTTTGTAGAGGAATGCGTGGCAGATTTAAAAGCAGTCACTACAGTGAAAAAACGTGAAATGCAATGCACACACAGCGTTACTGTTCCATTAGTGACATCCTAATACACGCCTAAAGAGAAAACAAAACCTCTACTACCTTGTTATCATGTGGCTTCACTTCTTTAGTGAACAACACAGCATTTAGATTTGCGTTTGAAGACTGAAATTTGTGTTGAAATGTCATGAAGGCCTAGCTATATTTGTTACTACAAAGCCACTGTATAGCTTTCCACTATACAGTACTTCAAACACTGTTAAATCAGTGTAACACCACATCTTTAATTTTCATTTTGCCACATTTTCCGCAACTTACTGTTTAAGTGCAATCTTGTGTGCGCTGCATTTCACTGTTTTGGTTGCATTTCAGTGAGTTTTGAAGTACAACAGGAGGTTAAGCGACAAACAGTTTAGTGGGGGTTTTGCTTTTCATTTTGCCCCACGTTGCGCGTGTCACGTATGTAAAGGTAATGTCACGTGCATTACGTTACACTGTTTTCACTGTTATGATTGCAATATATTGAGGAAAGTCTGTTTAAAGTACTGCACTGTAGAAAGCAATGTAGTCATGCATTCATTACATTTTAAAACAAATTCTCATGTGGTGTTTTTCAGTAAATAGGTCAAGCAACGATGTTTCAAGCAACGCTTACCCCAAACACAGTCGATCAGCCCAGTCATGTTCAGTGCCTGAAGTTTGCTTCTTTAGCTTTAGCACTACAGCTATGAGGCTAGTGTAGATAACAGGCTTATGAAGCTTATGCACACACATTAGCATGGTGCTAACTGCATGCCGATGTGACACACTTTAGTCCATTAGTTTACAGATAAGTGTGTCATACAGTTTCACAAACCACATAAGCAGAAGATGACATGGACGATGGATGGAGTTCTTATATCTGCATTAAAACGTCATTAGGGTTAGATTAGACAGCACAAGTGTTTACAAGGCTACTATGAGATTCAGAGAATACCCATTATTACCCATAATATTAGAGCGACAATAGGCCTCAGTGGTTGCAGGTGGTGGGGGCTGCAGTGGGTGGTGAAGTGAAGGAAGGCAGGTCAGGATATTTTCTTGGGGTTCTTTGAGTGGTGGGGCCCCTCGTGGAGCTGCGCAAGGGGGCTCATAACTCACACTGCTGTCTGTAACTATGTTTATGGAGGCGCTAAGCTCATCCTGCACCCCTCCACTGTGGGCCCGGCCGGCCTTGGGACATAAAAACTGAGTCGTTAGCCTGGAGAGAGCCATCCGTCCTGCTCCAGAGGAGATGAACGACACAAACATCACAGCTCCACACGATTTACTGCCCACTGTGTTGTGACAAAGCAATCGAAGAAAAAAACTGAATGATTTCACTAGGGTTCAGATTAAGAGTAGGTGATGTAGCTTGAAGATATTTCCATTCTACATGATATACATCATGATCTAAATATACGTATCTATATATGTTTGAAGTATTTATATAAACTTGTTATGCCACTCTGGCATGTTGTTGGTTGCAAAAGGTTGAACAACTTTGGTATATAAGGTGGCACTGCGCCTTTCTCTCGCTAGACAGGGAGGGAGAAGTCTGGCTTTACTTATAACAACAAAAAACAACAGTACAGTTAGCTATTTCAAATTAGCAGTTAGCTAGAGGTTGCTCTTTTCAGCTAGCACGGTTAGCTAGAGGGTGCTCTTTTCAGCTAGCACGGTTAGCGAGAGGGTGCTCTTTTCAGCTAGCACGGTTAGCTAGAGGGTGCTCTTTTCAGCTAGCACGGTTAGCGAGAGGGTGCTCTTTTCAGCTAGCACGGTTAGCTAGAGGTTGCTCTTTTCAGCTAGCACGGTTAGCTAGAGGGTGCTCTTTTCAGCTAGCACGGTTAGCGAGAGGGTGCTCTTTTCAGCTAGCACGGTTAGCGAGAGGGTGCTCTTTTCAGCTAGCACGGTTAGCGAGAGGGTGCTCTTTTCAGCTAGCACGGTTAGCTAGAGGGTGCTCTTTTCAGCTAGCACGGTTAGCTAGAGGGTGCTCTTTTCAGCTAGCACGGTTAGCGAGAGGGTGCTCTTTTCAGCTAGCACGGTTAGCTAGAGGATGCTCTTTTCAGCTAGCACGGTTAGCTAGAGGTTGCTCTTTTCAGCTAGCACGGTTAGCTGTTCTGGTAACCCTTTTTATGAGGCCTGTGTTCATATATAGTTATAAATGTGTATCTTTGTAACATGCTAACAATGCCAGTCTGTCCTGGATTCAGTTTTATTTTGTGAAGTCACATATAAATCTGCCTATTGAGCCTACAGCAGTTTAGCCCCGCCCACTAACGCTGACGTTATAAGGAGTGTTTTAACCCAGACTGCTTTCTGAGTGAGGCACATGCAGGACGGCCAAGCGGAAATGATAAATATGGGCCTCAGAAAAAGTGTTCCCACTGTCTTCAGTAGCTGAATTATAGAGGTCTGTGCAGGACTGGTTTTCAGTCCCACTCCTGCCCAGAAAATCACAGAAAATCGGAATCATTTGTCGTCCTACCACCCACAACAGAGAGGTTTTGGCCCGCTCCTGACCTCCAACGTCTGACACCGTCTGTTCACAAACACATCATCCTCTGCTGAAATAACACGGCAGTCATGGTCATCAGGCTCACTGTGAGTAACTTCACCAAACACCATATATTCCCAGTAAACACAAAGCAGGAATTGGACCACAGAGCGGTCATTTTTGGTGTTTTGCTGGGCTCGGCAGTTGTGCCTGACTGAAGGCTCCACCATCTCTATAATGCCTGAGTCACACATACTACCTCTGTATGGTGTGAGTGATGCAGCAGTGCGAGCGCTACAGCTTGATCACGCTGGCCTGCCATACATACAGTGTTTATGCTGCAGAGCGGAGAAAGTTATACAGATGTTCCTGTTTCCAGACGGATAAATGATCGCATTAGTCACTGCACAAAAACAATGTAATTTATAAAAGTGCGCGGTATATTTGTTTATCCTTGAACAGCATTTCAACTTGCGATAAGGCAAAAGTTTTAAGGCTGACAGACCAACCGGAAAATTTGTTTGCAGCACAGAATGTTTAATTAGTAGGCCTATTGGTCATGAATTCAGTTAAAAAATAAGTTTTTATTTGGCTTTCTGGATGATGGAGAAAGTCGGCCCCTAGTCTATTCTCTAAACACTGCCGTGCTTCAGTGCGGCTTCTGGAACTCTGGGCTTTGCATGTGGAGAATATGTAAAAGCGCTGACCAGATAAGGACTTTCCACGTCAATCACACCACGCAGAAGTAATATGAGGGAATCAGGCTGCAAGAAATTGCATGCTGGTTACGTGAATGGTTGCTTCACAACTCTTTAGAATGACTTTGTTCATTTTAACTGTTACTGTCATTTCATGCTGTTTACATATATAATTTAGCGACCATTCTACTTTACTTAGGCTATTATTTAATTTGTTTGATTCCTCTTCATGCGTGCTTCGGCCCGCTCCCACTTGCAGTGGACTGGTTTCCCGCCCACTCCTGCACACAACACTAAAAAATTAGTACCTGCAGGAGCGCTGCAGGAGTGCAGACCTCTTATGCAGGGGGGGTGGAGCATGTGTTTTGAGGAAAGCTCAAAATAAGAGGGGATTTGGACAAAAATATCTCGTAATGCAAACGTTGGCAAAGCTTGCTCATGTTGTGTAGCTTCCCAAACAGGCAACACAGATGGCATTAGCAAATGCATATAGTAATGAAGCATTGGTGCAGTAGAAGAACCAGCAAATGCCGTTCTTCTGCTCATGAAAAAGCTCTTTTATTGAGGAAAGCAGAAAAGGCCACTGCCTCAAAGGAAAAGTAGCAGGGGACGTCACCAACAGAAGTACAACACCCACTCATGGTGATCACCACAACCACACTAATTAACCCACAACTGAACACAAGAACATTTTAACTAATTGAACAACAACAAACATCACAGCAAACTTTCCATTAGGGGGTTTGGGGCACAAGCAAGAGCTACTTTACATGTCACCCCCCTGAACCCATGAAGCCCATGGTGGAGACCACAGTGATCACTGACGTTGAATGACATGGACAACTATGTCATGCTGATGTTTTGGCTATATCATCAAAGCCTGTGACTCTGTTATTGAAGCCAGTTGGTCCTTAAGTGATGAAGTTCCTTTATCTATGGTAAATTACTGCAATGAATAACCCAATCAACCAGTGACTCTACAGTCATTCTTTCTAAAGGCTAAATTGAATTTGATATAGACACTAAACCTCAAATGAGCTGTGCTCCCACAAGTCAAATGAGTTCATGAAAACAGAAAACTGAAAACAGTTACTCCTTCAAGCCAAGTCCCTCCTCTCCGTACACGTTATCCTAGCTGTCTTCCTAAAGGCTCATGTCTCTGAGCACTAACAGCCCTGCCAGAGGGATTAAGCACGTAGTCCTCCAAGGTGTGATGTTTTCAGAACGCATGCTAGTTTCGATTTCATAACCCAGCGCCAGTGCAGTTAGCATAGCATGCATCAGCGAGCTCAAATACCCAACGAGGAGCCACAAATCTCTCAGCACTGCGGCGAGGCCAAACAGGAGAGCGCTTCAGAAAGCCGCTGCGCATTCTAGACTATCCATATTTTCCTTCTACTCCGCATACTAACATAACTGAAGCAGGTAATCAGATTTCTACAAGGTTCTTCCAGTCAGGAGCTGGAGTAGAAACGAAATGCGGGCTGCTTAGGTGACTATGAGGTTGAGAATGAAGTTTTGTTCATGGTTCCAGCTCACAGTAAGTCATACTGTGTCCTAAACCACATCAGCAAGACTGCGCCACCTAAACAGAAAATTCCACTGATATTTCTACATTTCAGCGTAAACAATCAAGACACAAACCAAGTCATTCAGAGCGGTTTGGTGTTAAATTTTCCGTTCTGAGTCAGAATTGTTCACAGTGGAGGTGATAGGAACCAGACCTCTAAAAGCTCCCTCACCGAATGTTATTACATGAAATTTATGAATATGAATACACTGCACTATTTTTCCATGAACATTCCATATAAAACTCAGGAGACGTGCAGCTTCACTGGCGGTTTTGGACAGTAAATAAAATGTCTATATTTGTGTTGTAGTCATGGTGACTCCTGGTTCCTATCACCACCACTGTAAAGACATCTGACCCATTTCACACCAGACCGCTCTGAATGCCTGTACGTCTCAAAACGCTGAATTATGCAGACATTTTGCTGAAAGTTCCCCTTTAAATGAAGTCCTAGATGTGATTTGACAGAAGTGTGGGATCTGAGTGAAGGTTTGAGTGACTGTTGACTAATAGGGTTGGTTAGCTATGTTAGCCTCGTAGGTCCAGTGCTAAACTAAAGCTGCAAAATTTGGACAACATGTGGCTGATTGACTACGTCTGTGGTCAGTGGATGGAATTAGTTATTTTTAACCATAAGAGGGTTTTAGTGCTTTTTTTTTTTTTTTTTACAGAACCTTGTTTGTAGATGTGGGACTGAAGAACCTTTATAAAGGATAAAGAACCTCCATTTAATGTAAAGATTTTCGCAACAGCAAAGAGAAACCTTCATTTTTAGGACTGTGGAAACAAAAGTCCTGAACACCAACCTTGGAAATCTAGCTTTACTAAGAAACAAACCGTAAATGAGCTTATGTAAAATGGTTTACAAAAAAATTGTAAAAATGAGTAAACCTACAAATGAAATTTTCCCTCTTTTTCCTAAATGTGGTTGATTAGCCAATACGTTTGACTCAGTTTGCTTCTATTGCTTTAGCACTGGAGCTATGAGGCTAATGTAGCTAACACGCTTATTACTTATCACGGTTCTAACATGCCTAAATCATCACTCACCCCAAACAATGTGGAGTAATTCAGTATCTCTAATGACTGTGGTTTCTGACATTGTATGACTCACTGACTCAACCTGTGTTAGCTACGTTAGCCTCATAGCTCCACTGCTAAAGATGCAAAATTGAGGCAACAAACATGTGGCTGTTTGACTACATCTGGGGTAAGTGGATAAAATTAGATATCCATCCATCCATCCATCCATCCATCCAGCCATCCAGCCATCCAGCCGCTTCTCCGTCAGGGTCGCGGGGGGATGCTGGAGCCTATCCCAGCAGTCTTCGGGCAGAAGGCAGGATACACCCTGGACAGGTCGCCAGTCCATCGCAGGGCAGACAGTCACTCACACACTCACACCTAGGGGCAATTTAGCATGTCCAATTGGCCTGACTGCATGTCTTTGGACTGTGGGAGGAAACCGGAGAACCCGGAGGAAACCCACGCAGACACAGGGAGAACATGCAAACTCCACACAGAGAGGACCCTGGCCGCCCGGCCGGGGAATCGAACCCAGGCCCTCCTCGCTGTGAGGCGTCAGCGCTACCCACCACGCCACTGTGCCGCCCTAAAATTAGATATTTCTAACCATAAACAGATTTTCATTGCATTGTTCATTACAGAACCATGTTTGTAAATAAGATGTAGGAGTGATGAACCTTTCTAAAAGATAAAGAACCTTCAATGTAAAGGTTTTAGCAACAGCAAAGAGCCATTAAGGAATCTTAGTTTTTAGGACTGTGGAAACAAAAGTCCTGAACACCAACCATGGAACTGTAACTTGACTAAGATACATACCAAAAAGGAGTTTTCCAGAAAAAACCCTTCATGTAAAGTAATGGTTTACAAAAATGTGTAAAAATGACCCAATTTGCAAATTAAATTTACCTTGTTACTTTAAACGTGGTTGATCAGCCAAGATGTATTTTATGTCTGCAGTTTGCTTCTCTTGCTTTAGCACTGGAGCTATGTGGCTAATGTAGCTAACAAGGCTTATATCCCACTAGATATACTATATTTCCAAAAGTATTCGGTCATCTGTCTTCACACGCATATGAACTTGAGTGACATCCCATTCTTAATCCACAATATGATGTCGGCCCACCCTTTGCCGCTATAACAGCTTCAACTCTTCTGGGAAGGCTTTCCACAAGGGTTAGGAGTGTGTTTATTGGAATGTTCCAGAAGCACATTTGTGAGGTCAGGCACTATTGTTGGAAGAGTAGGCCTGGCTCACAGTCTCCACTCTAATTCATCCCAACTGTGTTCTGCTGGGTTGAGATCAGGACTCTGTGCAGGCCAGTCTAGTTCTTCCACACCCAACTCGCTCATCCATGTCTTTATGGACCTGTTTTGTGCACTGGTGCGCAGTCATGTTGAAAGAGGAAGGGGTCGTCCCCAAACTGTTCCCACAAATTTGGGAGCATGAAATTGTCCAAAATCTCTTGGTTTGCTGAAGCTTTGAGTTCCTTTCACTGGAACTAAGGGGGCGAGCCCAACTCCTGAAATACAACCCCACACCATGATCCCCCCTCCACCAAACTTTACACTCGGCACAATGCAGTCAGACAAGTACCGTTCTCCTGGCAACCGCCAAACACAGACTCGTCGATTGGATTGACAGACAGAGAAGTGTGATTTGTCACTCCAGAGAACACGTCTCCACTGCTCTAGAGTCCAGCGGCGGCGCTTTACACCACTGCATTCCACGCTTTGCATTGCGCTTGGTGATGTAAGGCTTGGATGCAGCTGCTTGGCCATGGAAACTCATTCCATGAAGCTCTCTACGCTCTTCTTGAGCTAATCTGAGGGCCAGATGTAGTGATTGACTTTGCAGAAAGTTGGCGACCTCTGCGCACTATACACCTCAGCATCCCCTGACCACACTCATTTTACATGGCTGACCACTTCGTGGCTGAGTTGTTGTTCCCAATCGCTTCCACTTTGTTATAATACCACTGACAGTTGACTGTGGAATATTGAGTATCCTATCACAGTACCACGCTGTTCCTGAGAGCGACCCATTCTTTCACAAATGTTTGTAGAAGCAGTCTGCAGGCCTAGGGGCTTGGTTTATACACCATGGAAGTGGTTGGAACACCTGAATTCAATGATTTGGAAGGGTGAGTGAATACTTTTGGCAATATAGTGTAGCATGCTGCAAGCACGCCTAAATCATCTTTCACTTGCTCAAACTGTGGAGGGATTCAGTATTTATAATAGACTTGATTATGTGGTTTATGACCTTGTATGACTCACTAACTCAACCTTTGTTGGCTACATTAGCCTCATAGCTCCAGTGCTAAACTAAAGATGCAAAATCTGGACAACAAATGTGGCTGATTGACTACATCTGGGGTCAGTGGATAAATTCAGACATTTAACCATAAAGAGGCTTTCAGTGGATGCTTCATTACAGAGCCATGTTTTAGCAATAGCAAAGAGGAACCTTATTTTTTATGTACACCAAAAATCCCGAACACCAATCTTGGAAATCCAGGTTAACTAAAACACATACCAAAAAGTTTTTTTTCCCCAGAAAATTCTCTTTATATAAATAAATGGTTTACAAAAACTTGTAAAAAAATGACCAAATTTACAAGTTTACTTTTCCCTCTTACTACAAATGTGGTTCATCAGCCAGGACATATTTGGTTTCTGAAGTCTTCTTCTGCAGCTTTAGCACTGGTGCTACAAGGCTAATGTAGCCAACAAGTCTTATAGCCCACTAGTTAGCATGGAGCTAACATGCCTAAATCATTACTCATTCATCACATCATGTGTTGGCTTCATTAGTCTCGCAGCTCCAGTCTAAAACTAAAGATTCAAACTTCAGACACCGACACATCCTGGCTGATCAACTACATGGGGGAGGCTGTGAAAATGTGATTTATTCCTCCTTTTAACTGAAACTGCACAAGTTGAAGGTAGTCTCATACGTCCTTTCTGAAGGACAACTTCAGTGATTTTTCATTAAAACCTCAGACTGAAAACCACGTCAAAAGCTGCGAAGGAAAAAGGATTTTGTACTACTGCTCAATTTCAAAGCCTTTAAATGCCCATAAACGGAGCATGGCAGTTCCAAACACTTTTCTTTTTTATGAGTGACTGCTTTTGAAGGACGGTTTCTCTGAAGTGCCCAAGGCTGATGAACTCCTGCATCACGTCTACAAAAGAAAATCCAGAATCTAGAAAATATGAAAAATGAATGAACAAGCAAACATAGATTCCCATTAGAAGTTTAGGGGCACCCTGCTTTCCTTCAAAATTCAAATGTTCCAGACACCGGGCAGTGTATTTATAACCATTTCATGTAAAAACTTTCTGTGAGGGAGCTTTTAGAGGTGGACGTCTGGTTCCTATGACCACCATTGTGAACATTTCTGATTTGGTAAGTTTCTGTAGAACGCAGCATTTCACACCAAACCACTCTGAATGACTTTTCCATCTTCACTATTGAATTATGCATACATTTTGAAAATCTGGTGGAATTCCTATTCAACGTTGTGACCAACACTTCATAACTGTGGTAATATAACATTGAACTTTGTTACTGAAACTGTATCAGTCAATACTGATGCAATATTACACCTTTAACATCTACTGTGCTTTAAAAAGCTCTTTTTAAGTGATCAACTCGACTTTATATGAAAATCTAAAACTACAGCGTCACACTACTCAAACACTCCACCTATCTAACATTCATCATTCTGATTATATTACTGCAGAGCAATAAAGAATTATTATTTATATTAAAAACAATTTTGACAGGCGATTAAACCAGCCAAGCTGACATCAGAGTTTTATTGGTGAGTATACTGAGTCATTGTGATTTGAGTTTTTAAACCTGTCATCATTCCTCAGTCCTTTATGTGAGTTTGTGTTCAGGCATAGAAGAATGTCTGATGATGTTATTTCTGAGGGAAACTCTCTGTCCAAGTATCTCTGATCTACACAACCGCTGAAGAGATTTTACTTCTAGAGTAACGTCAGTGTTGGACCTGCAGCCAATGTCCTGAATAAATCAACCGCAGGAACCTTGTACCGTAGATCTCCACAAGCCTCTCGGCCTCGTCTTCTCAGCTGGAGGAGGGTTGTTTGGGTGATGTCGCTCATAAACTGTAACGATTCTGCTGTTGCTGATACCTTGTCAGTTTTTTTTCCCTTGACAAACTTCTGGTTCCTTCGTCTGATATTGAATCCCAGAGACGCTGAAACCCTTCCAGCGTTTGAAGCACTGTTCTGGCTTTAGGGATGTTTATGAGAGTGTTGCACAAGTGAGTTTTACGAGCATGTTGCAGTAGATTTAGAGTGCATTACGCACTTGTGACAAGAGGATTCATCGCTGTAGCCTGAAGGCAGAGTTCCACCCACATTTTTTTTAATATTACCCTAAATTATCTCTGATATCACAAAGGGGGAAATGTCTTTTGAAATGTAGACATGCTTGTGAGGACATGTAAGTGTAAAAAAAATGCCTATTTTTGTTGTCATTTGATAAAATATTTCCAGTGTTAGGAAAAAAAAGTTGAAAATAAAAGGGAATCCCACCAATTTATCAAGGATTCTGCATAATTAAGTGGTTAAGATGTAAACGGAGGCATTCAGAGTGGTTTGGTGCGAAATGCTCTGTTCTGGAGAAACCTACCGAGTCAAAACTGTTCAGTGGTGGTGATGGGAACCAGGCATCTACCTCTAAAAGCTCCCTCACATAGAGTTATGACATGAAATGGTTATGAATATGCTGTTTAATGGCTGAGATATTTTTTATGATAGTTTTGAGGTTTTGGCGTAAAACATTTTTAAATCCAATGACGGAGAGGTACATGCAGGGCAAAATGGTTGACTGTAGAGACTCCGATTTCTTCAGTGCTGGTGATCTGAACCAGGGGTCTCCAAGATTTATTTAACATCCAAAACCACAAGTGAACCTACACGTGTCTTCTGAGTTTTATATGGAATGTTGATGATGGTAAAATGGTGATAAATCTGGAAAAATAAGTTTTCACTGGGGACTATTTTGCCTCACAACATCCTGCATGTATCTCTCCACACTGAATGTATTTCAAGGTCAAAATCGTAAAACAATACCTCAGACATCAGGCGGTGCATTTAGAAGCATTTCATGTAATAACTGTCTATGAGGGAGCTTTTAGAGGTGGACATCTGGTTCCTATCACCACCACTGTGAACAATTCTGACTTGATAAGTTTCTCTAGAACAGAGCATTTCACACCACACCACATTGAACTATGCAGAAATTTTGAAAAGTTTGTGTAATTCCCCTTTTGACATTGTGACCAACACGTCCTAAAAGTGCGAAAGTTACATTGATCGTTACTGAAACTGTATCAGTCAGTATCAATGCAATATTACACCTTTAACATCTACTGTGTTTTAGCATGAGCTCTTTTTGATTGATGAACTTCACTTAATGTGATCATCTAAAACTAGATTGTCACACTACTCAAACACTCCACCAATATAAAATTCATAATTCTCTATTTATATTGGCTCCATAACAATATGCACTGATACTGATATGTTATCTCTAAATGCATGGCATAGAGTTTATCATTAAAAAAAGGAAAGCGTGCCACTACTGGAATCTTGAGCACTTCTAGGAGTCTGATGAACAAGACTGGGTTGGGTGAATGGCAGGAGAACGTTACCTGCCTGACAGTACTGTGCCAACAGTAAAGTTTGGTGGAGGAGGGATAATGCTATGGGGTTGTTTTTCAGGGCTTGGTTAGAACTCTTAGTTCCAGTGAAGGGAAATCTTAATGCTTTAGCAGGACCAAGACATCTTGGACGATTGTCCACTTCCAACTTTGTGAGAACAGTTTGGTGAAGAACCTTATCTGTTCCAGCATGACTGAGCCCCAGTGCGTAAAGCAAGGTCCATAAAGGCCTGGCTGGGTGAGTCTAGGGTAGAAGAACTTGGCCATCACAGAGCCCTGACCAAACACCTTTGGGATGAACTAAAATAGAGATTGTGAGTCAGGCCCTCTTATGTCAGACCTCACAAATGCTCTTTCAGATGAGTGGACAAAAATTCCCATAGACACACCCTAAAATCTTGTAGGAAGCTACCCAGAAAAGTGGATATAGCTGCAAAGAGGAACCAACTCCATATCAGTGCCATATTTAGAATGGGATTCATAAAAGCTTTTGTGGGTGTAATGTGTAGGTGTCCCAATACTTTTGTCCATAAAGTGTATTTTTATTGCTCTTTAAAAGAAAGAATTACAGATGTAATAGACATGCAGCCCTGTTCACTTAAGCTTTATTTAAAATGCCACTTTGCAGTTGTTAAACGTTATTATTACAGGCACAACTACATATCTTACAGTAAGTCATTAAAAAACTACTACAAATCATCAACTGCACTCTAAAAAAGGGCCAGCATGTAGTCCTGTGTGCTGCCTGTACTATTTTAAGTGTGCTAGCAGTTAGTAAAGTGTATTAATGGCATGAATGTCAGGGTGAAGCTGATTTTGAGGGGAGGGCAGTGAACACATACATATACACGCTCCTACCCCTCGGTCCATAGCCAAGTGTGGACTGTTTATGCAGCCTTCTCTGCACTCCCATATTCAGGCACGTTATGCAACACTAATGCGCTAAGGCCTGTTTACTGCAGTGCTGCTGCCATGCTGGACACTGTTCGAGTGCTAAATTGTTTCATGCTGTTAAAATAGTGGTGACTGTTGATGTTAGCAGATGATGTTGAAGGGAATGTGGGCCTGGACAGTGGCTTCCAATGAAATCAAGTCACTTCTGGAGGCAAAAGAAAGAAGCAACATTGCCAACACACACAAATAACTATGGCTTTTATTAGCAGAAAAATATTTAAAGTTATAGTTCTGTGGGAAAAAAAACATTTAGACTGCTTACTCTCTTACTCAAATGCGTATTCCATCAGCCTAAACATGCTTCTTTGCACTGGAGCCGAGGCTAACGTAGCTAAGTAAAAAGCTTATGTAAAGCAATAAGCCATCAAACTTGTCTTATACCAGGAGGAATTGTCAGTAATCTCAAACAGACTTTGTGAGTGGTTTCTGACACTGTATGACACGCTTATCAGAATCAGAATCCTTTATTGATCCCAGAGGGAAACTACAGTTGTTACAGTTGCAACCATTTATGTACAAGAATAAACACTTTAATCATTTAAAACAAAGATAAAGAGAAAAATTGCAATATGTACATGAGATTTAAGTACTTATGAGTACAGTAAAGTGGCGGTGACTGTGATAATAAATATGAAACATCTTGTATAAAGCAGTTCAAATTATTGTACCTCTGAGTTTTTGCACACAATTATTATTATTACACATATGAATAGTTTGGTATTGAGTTTTGCACAGATGAACCACACTTATCTACATACAGATATGGTATCATAGCTCAACATTACCAGCACATCTTAAATAAATATTGACTTTAGGTCATTTTTATATACAACAGTGGCACATAGAGCCAGAGGCCACAAAAGCCAGCCTGATTTGACTTTAGCATGCAGCCTGCGATTAGCCTTGTAGCTCCAGTGCAGAAATGAAGAAGCAAACTTTATACAGGGGTTAAAGGAGAAACGTCAATTTGAAAAATGATTATGCTTCAGTTAGACAGACAGCAGGACAAATGTCTAAGCACACTGAGAGGCTACAGTAAACATTAATGGCTTGTATTTGCACAAGAGGCCGTCCAACCACTGCCTGGATAGGTAAGAGCAGAAATCGGGTTGGGTTGGTTTTTCTTCAGGGGATGTGAGGAGAGGAGAGGAGAGGAGAGGAGAGGAGAGGAGGGGGGCTGCACTCCTTAACCCCGGCCTTTTGTCAGTTGTGTTTACTCGTCACTTCTCCCTGCGTGGATTGTGTGAGCAGGGCAGCTGTGTTTGGGCCCACGCCCAAACGGCCGCAGCCAAAGGGGAGTTTGGAGTTTTGACTCGTTTCTCAGGGTGTGTCCCGCTCCCCTGATGACTCACAAACCCCCATGAGACACCTCCTGTGTTGGGCGTGCTCCATTTGGTGGCATCCTCGCTGCTGGTTGGTTATGGAAGTGCAGGTTTGGTGAGGATTAATGTATGCCTTGATGCTAGAAGCTGCTGCATAAACAGTCTTTCTACAGTAGTGGGATCTGAATCCTGGTCCTGGAGCACTCTTTCCCACTCTAGCACACCTTATCCAACTAATCAGCACATTAACAAGACTTTATATACAACAGTGACAACAAGAAACTAAGTACGAAGGCAGCTCTTGGTGTGCTTTTGCAGAGCAGCTGCCGCTAATCAGCTAAAGACTCAGCTAACAAATAACATGCTGAGCTCCATTCCTGGACACGGTAACGGCCGGTCGACACCAGACTTCTGAAGACTTTTTTTTTTAAGTTGTCCATCTGACAGAACAGATATGCTTCCGTTGTAATCAGTGTTTCCATCCACGTCAGCGAAAACAAGAGCCCTTCAAATTGGACGTCAGCCCTTGAGCCTCTTTTTTCAGTCCTGCACCCACAAGATTTCATCCCACCCCTGCCCTGTATCTTCACCATGTGCCATTTATTCCCAGTAAACACAAAGCATGAATTAAACCACAGGATGGATATTTTTGGGGTTTTGCTGGGCTGGTTTCCCGCCTGCTCCCGCACACTGAACACTGAAAACTAGTCCTGCACCACAAGATATTGTGGTGGGTCCCACAGGAGCGGAGACCTCTACTCTTTAGAGATCCAGTTAAATCACATGGCCATTTTCTATAATGTTCTAAACTATATTTAAACAAATAATTTGTAAAAATGTGATGATTTTGTTGGCCTAGCAGATGCAAGCAGCTCCTGAACTGTACCAACGTGTTTGGACGCTACTGTTGCGATTTCATTACAGAAAATTGACCTGCTTATTGTGCCGTCACATTTTAGAAAAAATAAAAATGAAAAAAGGAGAATACAGAGCTGATATTCCCTCCAGAAGTGCTTACACGACAGAGACAGAAGCAACATGGATTGGGTGCACGATCACCTGCACTTCACGACAACCTGTCGCATCTGGTGTGAATTCACTGAAACTGCCTGTATCAGTAATTCAAATGCTAAAAATCACGCTTGCATTTCATGGGATGTCTTTAAACAGGCTAACAATTCAGCAATTTAGGTTGATAGGATTGCAAAATATGTCCTATTCAAGTATGTATATCCCTATTGAAAAGGACAGCAAGGTCTAGTGCTGGTTTAGCTGGTCACACACAGCATGATCATGCTGGTTGACCAGCATACCAGCATCTAAAATATAACATGCTGGCATTCCTGGTGACCAGGCATGCTGGTCTGTGCTGGTTTTTCTAGCTTGGATGAAACACAAGTGCTTTAAAGGGAGCTTGTTGTCAAGAACGTGACTAAAAACTAAAAACTGTGTTCCTGTTAGCTGTACATTAGCGTTAGCTTGTTAGCTCATTAGCTCATCTGAAGCAGCCTCCAACATGAAAATGTACCAATTCCCCCTCAGCTCTAGGCTTGTAAAAAGTTTACATATACCCAAATAGCTCAACTGAGGCTAACCTAGCTGGGAGCGAGTGCATTCTTATTAACCTCTTAAACGGAGTCATTCAGAGGGGTTTGGTGTGAAATGCTCCGAGTCAGAATTGTTCACAGTGGTGGCGATAGGAACCAGACGTCCACCTCTAAAAAGCTCCCTCTCAGAAAGTTACTACATGAAATGTCATGAATGCACTGCCTGATGTCTAAGACATCGTTATATGATCATTTCGAGAATATTTTAGTTCTTTGTTCTTCATTCATCTCAACTCATTCATGGTGGAGGGATACAGGCAGGACACTGAGGTTTCTTTCCAAAAGAAAACATTTTTCAGATTTATCACATTTTCATTAAAAAAACCCAGAAAACGTGTAGGTTCACTGGTGGTTTTGGATACTAAATAAAATGTCTATTTTTGTGTTGTAGTCATGGTGACCCCCGGTTCCTATCATCACTACTGTAAAGAAATTTGAACCATTGCACACCAAACCACTTTGAATCACTCTGTTCACATCTTACTATACAGAAAGTTTGAAAATCTGCTCCTGAGCAAATAGTTTCCGAGGGCCCCCCTTCAAGTCCCTTCACAATGTTTGCAAATGATCGTCAACTACATATAAAAAGCACCCAGCCTGACTGTACACCCTAATAAATGCACTCTTCATGTTAACTCTTCAATACAATTTCAATAAGCGTATTTTTACACTACTGTGGTAGTTTTTAGGTCGATGTGTGTTTAGATTTATCTGCTTAGTCACAATGCCTTAAGGGTTAGACATAGTCAGGTTTTTGGAAAAAATGTAAACTTCCCTTTCAGCCTTCTGGGTATTTTATTCCCCTAGAAGCTAATAAATCATCTCTAAACATAGCAGATTAAGGCTGGTGATAATTAGGCCAAAAAACAGTGGAAAACCCCAAAAACCCCAAAGTATGTACCAAAAGTGAGCGAGGGCCTTCTAGCTCGACGCCGAGCCAAACCCTAAAGGAAAAATAACCTAATCTGCATCTGAAAGACTGCCGCCAATGTTTGAATAAAGCTTATGTGTATAATATAATGCTCAAACGCTTATGTAAATAGACCGTTTGCAGCAGGTTTTCAACACACACTGCCTGTAAAGTTTAAGGCCTTGCTTCTTTTTGAATTGTGAATTTTCTTGCTGCTACTCTTCAGTCTTTTTTTTTATTGTCTGCCATAAAAGTATTTATACCACTGAAAAGAACACATTTCAGTTATCTTAATTCAATTAATATTCTTCATATGATGTTGGTACCAAGAGTATTTCTCCACATAACATAGTCTGTATGTTATCACTGCTGGGAAAAGCTGCAGCTAGCTTTACATCTAATTTGATTGAGTAAACTTAAGCTTACAGGGTTTTGTAGATGTGAGGCACTTCTGGTTTCACCCAAAGGACTCGTCTAAAACATAAGCCGGTTAACTTAAGTCTGAAAAATAAGCTAACTAGCCTGCCAATTAGCGTCTGCTGTTAGCTTGCTAACTAGCATGCTGGCAACCACTATCTTTCTACTGATCTAGCTCCTTGCTGTCTGCTAGCAACTAACGAACTGGTTTGCTGCTGTCTGTCAGCAGGTCGCAAGCTAAATAGTTTGCACATTGCTAGCTGTTGACGGGAGCGAGCTAACTAGCTAGTAAATAGCTCTCATCAGCCAGTAAGTAGCTAACAGTCTGCTGTCAGTTGCCTATCTGCTGATAACTACCTGAGGTACTGCTCAGATAATGAAGCTTGTTTTCTACGACTGCTGTTGTGTTGAGGCCAATCAAATTACTGCTCTCTCTGCCAAGCTCCACCTTATTCTCCTCAGTCCTCCAGTCACTGCACAGCAACTACTGCTATGTGCCATTGCCTCAAGCCTTCAGTCTGTGATCACTGGACCAGCATTTGAATTAAAATCTGCAGTTGCTGTTAAAAGATGTTACTGTGGATGTTTAAAAGTAAGATTCCATCCCATAGAGCATGTTGTTTTCTACCCATTCAAAGCAAACAAAAAAACAAACAAACATCAAGCGTTACTTCAGTGCATCAGAGCTTCAACATAAATGGACCATACATGTTTTATATGCCTGCAATGGCAATGTTTTTGCCTTAGATGAATACGTTTTTAAATTTGCTGTTATGATTTCTTTGTGTTTGTACATCTCAGCCATCTGATTTTATCTCAGTTATGCCGGTGTATGTATGCTTTATAGCCCTTATAGTAAATGGTGCAGCAGTGTTGGTGGTGTATATGTGAATCCAGTATTCCAGTTGATGGTTGTTAGAATCAGGGCAGAAGCGTTGGGATAGATAGCGTGGTGACTGGTGAACAGGCTATAGCAGAGGTCTCCAGCCCTGGTCCTGGAGAGCTAATCTTCTCCAGCTAATCAACCTTTGAATCCAATGAATCAGATGGATTATAGTTAAGTGAACTGCAGGGCTGATTCCTAGATATAGATTGGAATAAACTTTGCAGGAAGGCGACTCTCCAGGACCAGGGTTGGAGACCACTGGGCTATAGCCTGGTGTAATGAGATTGACATTAGCACATTTGGAAATTATATCTACCAAGCTGGCCTGGCCACTTTTTTTTTTCCAAAGGCCTAACCAATAACCTATATCTGCCAATGCCACTGAAGTATTGGCAGGCCCGGATCCTCAAATTACAGGCCCCTGGGCACAAAATTTTGGTGGCCCCTATCTGGAACCTGTTTTTGCCAGCACATTGTTGTCTTTTTTATTTTTGTAAATGTTGAATGTTCAAACCAAGCCATAAAGGAAGTTATCTAAATGCATCTCTCTATCCCCGACACCGTGATTCCCTCACACAGCTTGAAGCCTGTGTCTACAATCCATTTGCTAATGTTGCCTAATGCAAAGTAAAACTGTGTTAAACTGTAGTAGCCAATAAATATCAACATTAAAATCTCTGCAGGTTACATCAGGGGTGCCCATGCTTTTGTGGCTTGAGATCTACTTTTTCCAGTGATCCACCTTCGCTGGCCTCAAAGCTTTGAAACTTTCTGAATGCACTTCAGTGGCCTATATTAAAAGTCAGCATTACAGGGCAAACAATTGGTCACACTAACCTTATTCTAATGCTTTGCACTGAATGGTATCAGCTTGTTTGTGTAGTCTGGATCACTTTTTTCTTCCCAAGTTCATTTTTATCTGGGAATTTGTTGTTTGAATGTCTGTTTGAGCCTGTATGAATGAGTAATCTACCAACCTGCACTGTGATCGACTGGACAATCGTGATTGATGATTGGGCACCCCTGGGTTGCATCATGCACCATGTGCGGCACTGTTTGGTGTAATATCTTATTGTAAATTTTGTCTAGAATGGACACTGTTGACCTGCCCTGGTTGCATAAAGACAGTAGTAAGTTACTAGACAATAAAGTTTATAACATTTGTATGTTGGAAAGCTGAGATGTAACTACAAAGACAAGGAAAAGCACTTACAAAGCACTTGCAAAGCTATTTGGGTATCCTAAGCTAAAGCATACTGCCACAGTGACCATGAAACATGTTTATGCGCCATTTATATCTTACCTTTGTCTTTTCATGCCAATGCGAAGCATAGACACCTTGTAACAATGGCTATGTTGGATGCAACTGTATCAGCTCTTCAGGATTCAACATTAACCCATCAGACGAATGCCCTTAAAACTCACCCATCCTAATTTTTCTCAACTGGTGTGACAGAATGATTGTGTTTTGCTTTGTTGACTGTCATTTTTACTGTATTAACTTGTGCTTATCTGCATTAGAGAGTGGAATGTAATGTCATATCTGTTAAAAACTAATACAAATTGATCACAAAAGACAGCTGTTTAAAATTTCCCACTCATTAGGGATCCCTGGTGGCACAGGCCCCTGGGCATAAAACCTATGGGATCAAATCCAGGCCTGTGTATCGCTAACTAGTATGCAAGATAGCGAAATGAACTAATCTGCTGTTAAATTTCCACCGTATGTTGGTAACTTACGACTTACGATGATGGTAATTACCTGCAGTTAGCTATAACTGGTTAACTAGTCTACTAGCATCTACACTGTTAGAAATAAAGGTTCTGTGCAGGTACATTTTTCGTGCATCAAGGTACAAACAATGTAAATGTTCTCAAAGATGCGACAGTGATTTTCAGGTCCAATTGTGAACCTTAGATCCAGAACAATCAAATAAAAAGCCTAGAGACGAGACGGGTGTGTGGAGTCAGTACAGTTTAGAAAATATAATTTCAATGAATTATGGTACAATTATGTTCCCTGACTAAAGGTACTGAGATGTACCCTTGAGGGAACCACCCCAGCAAAAAGAGGGGCACTGCCCCAGTGACAGTTTAGTACCTTCTTTCTGCTGATAACTAGCTGTTGCCTTCTGGTAACCAGATAACAAGTCTGTGCTGCTTTCTGCTGCCGTGCGAGTTACTGGGGAGGAATCCTGTGGGTCGTAGGACACGGAGAGGTTTCTTCTGGATCTTTCTCGGTTCCAGCGCTGACACAACCACAGCAAGGAAGAGTTGGTCCTGTGATAGCTGTATGAGATTCCACATGCTTCGATGAGTCATTCCTCCCTCCCTCATATTCTCTCTCTCTCTCTTTCTCTCTACAGAGAAGGGTAAGCCTGAGTCATCTGCAATTCTCTCTGCCCTTCTGTCTCTCTGGCTCTTACAAACTTCTCTGTGTCAGTCTGTCTTGCCCTTCTTGCCCTTCTCTCTCTCTCTCTCTCTCTCTCTCTCTCTCTCTCTCTCTCTCTCTCTCTCACATTCATTCATTCATTCATTCATTCATTGTCTCTTTCTTTCTTTCTTTCTCTCCCTTTCAGTTCAGCAGTGTTTTGTTGGTCTTATAAGCTACATTACAGACAATGTACTTAACAATAAACATAAATGGAAAGAAAGAGGGAAAAAAAATCACTTCTTTTCTTTCTTTCCCTCATGCATGCTGTCTCTCTTTTGTACATTTTTCCACTCACTTTCTCTTTCCCTCTTTCATTTGCTTACTCCTTTCTTTTCTCTACATTTTACCTTTGTCATCCTCGATTTCTCTCATTGTCTTTTTGTCTCCCTCACTTTGTCTTTTCTCATGCATTTTTCTTTTTTCTCTTTTCTACTTTTTTTTGCTCTATTTGCCTCTTTCATTTGCTCTATATCCCTTGTTCTTTCTTTTGCCTCCTTCTTTTCTATCCTTTTCTTCCCTTTTTCTTTCCTTCTTTTTTCTCTCCTCAATTTCTCTCACTGTCTTTTTCTGGCTCCATTTTTTCCTCTCGAACTCGTTTTTTCTTTCTTTTTTACAGTCTATTTCTCTCTGTGTATCCTTTTTCATTTTTTCTGTCTTTCTTTCACTGACTCACCACCTCTCTCTCTCTCCCTTTTCTCTCGTTCTTTTTGTCACCCCTTTTCACGTTCTCTCTCCTTTTTTCTTCTTCACACTTTTTCCCTTTTTCACTTTGTTTCTCTTTTCTCACTATCTTTATTTCTCTCGCTCTGTATCCATTTCTTTCCTCTCTCCCCTGGCCTCTTTCTTTTCTGTTTCCCTCCTATCTTTCTCCCCGTCTTTCTCTTCTTTCTGTATTACTCTGTCTTTTCTCTCTGTCTTTCTCTCTCTCACCCCCTCCTTCCCTTTCTCTCTGTCATAAGAATAGGCTCAGTTTTCTGTAGTCAGAGGCCTTGAGGATGTAACAGTGTGATTAGCCGGTATTCCCCCGTTCTCGCTCCAAACTCCTGACACTTGGAGCTCCAGCATGTGAGGAGATGAATCACTGGCTCAAATGCAGAAGCAGAAGAGGAATAAGAAGAAGCAGAAGAAGAAGACGGGCCTTTTTAGCCGACAGACGGACTTGGCTCGGGCTTTTCCAGCACATGGGAAACATATTTAGTTCCTCAGTCAGATCCTATTACACTTACAAACCCTAGACTTACTACAGCGTTCCGCTGCCAGATACGAGTTCTAGGAGAACATGTACAAAAATACATTCGGGAACAGAGCTCTGTCCGCTGGAGAACTGTAGCATCCAGGCTGGCCGCGATGTTGCTGGACGGGTCACTGCTGAGCATTGCAAGAGCAATAAGGATTTTCAGGGGCATTATGACTGGGTTAGCAGAACACAGCTGCCCCTAAAAGTCCCTCACTTTTCTTGCTGCCTTGGTCACAGAAACTCTGAAACGCCGCGCTGCAAAAGACCGAATGTGTTTAGTCATGATAATAAACTAACTACACTATACACTGTACGTGTTACTGTACACTGTATGCAGGGTTCCTACAGGGTAATGTGAGAATTCTTCAAAATTTCTCCATAATTAAATGGATAAAAAGTAAACAGAGTCATTCAGAGTGGTCTGAGAGTCAGAATTGTTCACAGTGGTGGTGATAGGAACCAGATGTCCACCTCTAAAAGCTCCCTCACACAAAGTTACTACATGAAATGGTTATGAATTCACTGCCTTATGTCGTCTGTGACACTGTTTTATGATCGTTTTGAGATGATTTTGGCCTTAAGCATCATTCATGGTGGAGGGATACATACCCTGAAGGGTGCTGTGAGGCAAAATAGTCCCTAAAGAAAATGTATTTCACTATTTTCCCATCATCAACATTCCTTATAAAACTCAAGACACATGTAGGTTCGTGATGTTTAATAAAATGGCTATATTTGTGTTGTGGTCATGGTGACTCCTGGTTCCTATCACCACTGTAAAGAAATCCGAGTCTTTACAATCAACTGTGTCAAACCAAACCACTGTGCGTGATGTCAAGTTCATGCAAGTTACTGAATAATTCATAGTAGATACTAAATAAGACTTAACATTAGTAACTGAATAATTGCCTTGCGGTTTAAAGGGTTGTAGTGCATGAAGAATTCCAGGTTTGATCTGTTTTAAAGAAGCTGAAGCATCCAGAAACACCAACCTGACCTACTTTCACTGATTTAACTTATGAAATAAAAATTTTTAAATAAAATGTCTCTACCCCACAGTTGCACACTTCTTAAAAATATGTTAAACATATTTAGAAAAACCTCAACACAGCCGCAAATATTACTCAATTATAGGAACTGTATGAGCTTCAGGAGAAGAAAAATGAAAACACTGGTGAGGATGGAAGGAGCAGTTTATCATCAGCACTGCTGGTCTGCTCAGTTTAGATTGTTTAATATAAAAGCATACACCAAGCTGCGTGTCATTTTTATCTAATGTATTGTCGCTGTCCACAGAAAACCAAGCATCTCCAAAATGGTACGTTTACAGAAGAGGGGAAAAACTTTACCGTAACTTACATTGAAAGTTTAAAGAGATTTTGTTCAAAGGAATTTTGGAGCATTTCTGTTGGTCCAATCACAATAAATTTTTACGCAGCGTAAAGGACAGCTTCTTGTTGACGATACAGCAGAAGGCTACTGACATCTCAGGGAGGCCTCATGCCTGTTACCTTCTGGCTCTCCTTTTTGGTTAAGTTGTAATAGCTTGACCTGCAGGCCACTGCGCATCCTGATGATATTGCTGCATTTTAAATCAGACATTGCTTTTCCTGCTTTCCGTTTTCTATACATTACACTATCAAATCACACTCTCTGCTGCTATTGTTTGCCATCTGGTGTTGACCAGAGGAGAAGAGGTGCCCACTTTGAGTCCCTTCTTCCACTTACTCTTGTCGCCTCTTGCAACGCTTATAGGGGCTCAGACTTTTCCCTTTCTTCATGTAAAGCTGCTTTGTGACAACGCCTGTTATAAGAGATCTATATAAACAAACTTGGACTTGACAGCTGCTGAGCTCAAATTATGCAGAAAGAAAAAATGGCAGAAAATGAAGATACCTGTTTTTTTTGGACAGCGATAATGCATAACATATGTATTTCATGTAATGTATATGAGAGTAAAGCCTTAACATGTGGATTAGTTTCCTCTCTTGAAATTCAAAAGCTAATTAGAAACCACATGAACTCAATGACCTTTTGAAAAGCTAAGGGGTTACATGGTCAGAGTGACACTTGGTGGAATCCGGTATCAGTGATGACTGGTAATCTGATGTTGGTCCTTGGTCAGTGATTATTGAGATGCAGAAGAGAATTAACAGGCCTGGTTTCATTTCAATTTCGATTTTTCGCTTCTTTTTTATAATAAAGTTTGTGTGTTATGGTTTATTCTTTTTTTTTTTCCTTTTTTCTTCAAACAAGGACACTTATCAAGGACTGTTACAGGGCATTAATAAGCCACTAACCTGCCTGGGGGAAATTTGGGGAGATCATGAGGCTGGTGATATAATCAATAATTTAGATTTTTTTAAACAAATATATTGTCCTATCTATGAAAATACTGTGCTATTGTATGTTTATCGTTCAATCATATTTCTGAAACTGAATATTTCTACGGAGAACACACTTAAATATGGCATTTTTCTGCACATCTTAATACAAAATATAAAATGTGTCCAAACTTTTGCACAGGCCACATTTTACTTGTTTTCTCCAGTGTATTAAATTCAGCAACTCGGCAGTAATTGTGCATTAAAGTGTGCAGAAGTGTGTTCTCTGCAGAGGATGTGTTCACTCGTCTTAGACAATTAACAGCACATGCACTTTGGCCAGGGGTGCGCAAACTTTTACACACAGCCATTAGTCATAAGATTAATATCCGAAAACCGCATTGTGAAGCTTGTGCTTTATGTATTTCTATAAGCTTGATGTTCAATTTGTGGGAGAATAAAACACCAACAAAACTGGAGCGTGTACATCCCCTTGACTTTTTAATTCATATTCCAAAACTTTATGATCCACATAAACCCGGTTATGGTGTGTTAACTGAGCGGAAGAGGAGCTGGAGGGAAAGCAGAGAAAGGGAAGAGAGGGATGTTCGGTTCTGTCTCAGAAACACACTGCGACTTTGTGAGTTTTAGAAAGCTGAACTAGATTTGGATGGGGTGTTTTATGACATTATCTAGGTTTCTTTCAATGTATTTTATGCATATTGTAATATATCTAACTAAAATATTACATATATGTGCCAAAACCCACATAAAAGTTTAAATGCTTGCTTGAGGGGGATGCATTTTATTAATAGATTTAAATGACAAAATTACAATATAAACCAATTTGCTGAATAATAAAAGGTCTCAGAACAAAGAACATAGTGAATAGGGCCAATCGCAGTGAGGGGGAGGTCTCAGAACAAAGAACATAGTGAATAGGGCCAATCGCAGTGAGGGGGAGGTCTCAGAACAAAGAACATAGTGAATAGGGCCAATCGCAGTGAGGGGGAGGTCTCAGAACAAAGAACATAGTGAATAGGGCCAATCGCAGTGAGGGGGAGGTCTCAGAACAAAGAACATAGTGAATAGGGCCAATCGCAGTGAGGGGGAGGTCTCAGAACAAAGAACATAGTGAATAGGGCCAATCGCAGTGAGGGGGAGGTCTCAGAACAAAGAACATAGTGAATAGGGCCAATCGCAGTGAGGGGGAGGTCTCAGAACATAGAACACAATCAATAAAAGCAACCACAGTCACAGAGGGAGGTCTCTGAATAAAGGAGGTGGTGAATTAAACCAGTCACAGTCAAGGGGAGGTCTCTGAATAAAGGAGGTGGTGAATTAAACCAGTCACAGTCAGGGGGAGGTCTCTGAATAATGAAGGCAGGGATGTGGGCCAATCACTGTTTGGGTGTCGGTTGGGGGGGGGTCTCAGAATAAAGAATGCAGTCATTAGGACCAACAACATTCAGATGGAGGCCTTAGATCAAATGAGATGGTGATCTGAACCAATCACAGTCAGGGCGAGGTCTCAGAATAAAGAACACCGTGATTAGAACAAACCACAGTCAAGCGGAGGTCTCTGAATAAAGGATGCAGGGATGTGGGCCAATCACAGTCAGGGCGCGGTCTCAGAATAAAGAATGTAGGAGGAGGTCTCAGAACAAATTAGATGGTGATTAGAACCAATCATAGTCAGGGTGAGGTCTCAGAATAAATTAGGTAGTGACTAGAACTAATCAGTCAGGGCGAGGTCTCAGAACAAAGAACCCAGTGATTAGAACAAACCATAGTCAGGAGGAGGTTTCAGAATAAAGAATGCAGTGATTAGAACCAATCACAGTGAGGGGGTGGTCTCAGAATAAAGAATGAAGTCATTAGGGCCAATCACAGTCAGGAGAAGGTCTCTGAATAAAGAATACAGTCAGTAGGACCAACCACAATCAGAGGGAGGTCTCACAGCAAATGAGGTAGTGATTAGAACCAATCACAGTCTGGTGGAGGTCTCAGAATAAATGAGGTAGTGAGTAGAACCAATCACAGTCAGGGGAAGGTCTCAGAATAAAGAATGCAGTGAATAGAGCCAATTACAGCCAGGGGCAGGTAGCAGAACAAATGAGGTGGTGATTAGAACCAATCATAGTCAGGGTGAGGTCTCAGAATAAATGAGGTAGTGACTAGAACGAATCAGTCAGGGTGAGGTCTCAGAACAAAGAACCCAGTGATTAGAACAAACCATAGTCAGGAGGAGGTTTCAGAATAAAGAATGCAGTGAATAGAGCCAATTACAGCCAGGGGCAGGTAGCAGAACAAATGAGGTGGTGATTAGAACCAATCACAGTCATGGGGAGCTCTCAGAACAAATAAGGTGGTATTTAGAACCAATCACAGTCAGGGGTGGTCTCAGAACAAAGGAAGAGGCTACGCACTCACCTGCACTCACCTTGGCAACTATGTAAATAAGATGTGAAAATAAATGTGATTTGATTTTGATTTGACTCGTTAGGACGAGGTCACCAGTGGTCAGTGGGACTGTTAATTAGTTCTCCGACTCAAGTCAACCACACACGGAAAAGGGCCAATGGTGCCCAAACGTTTGCATACAATTGTGCAATTGTAGATGTGGAAACTAAACAACACAACACTCTGTGAGCACACACTTCTTCAAGGGTTCTATAGTATGGTGCTATAAGATGGTTCTATATAGAACCATAAACACTCGAAAATCCTTTGCACGATTAAAGAGTTCTTCGTAACAGTAGAGGAACCATCTATAGCACATTCTCCATCAATCTGATAAACCCTTTCATGATACAAAGTCAGGCTTGTCATAATAGAAGAACCCTTTTTGGTGCCATACAGGACCATTTTCAAAAAGGCTCTATATAGAACCATCTACAGTACATTCTCCAACAATGAAGAAACATTGTGATGCAAAGAACCATTTAATCATGCAAAGGGTTCTTTGAGAGTTTGTGGTTTCATATAGAACAATCTTCTTTACTAAAGAACCCTTGTAGAACCATCACTTTGAAGCGTGCACTATAAAAAGCACCCAGATGCAGAATGAGGTCATTAGCACATTAAAACAATGAGCTGCAGCTCTGATTCAGGCTGGGTAAATTACCATCATCTACAGGTTTGAATATGATTGGAATTATGACTCTCAGTAGATCAGCAGGTTTTAGCTACGCTCCTTAAGGCGGTTCTTTGGAGTCATGCCATAGAAGACCCCCTAATGGCTCTCTAAAGAACCTTCCAAAAGTAACATGCTTGTAAATAAGAGATGTGAGTGTGAAGAACATCTTTGAAGTTCTAAAACCTCCACAGGTTCTACACCAGTTAATTCCAAGAACTGAGAGTCCCAGCGAGGAACTGAGTTTACGTGACTCCGCCCGCAGTGTGATCTGTTTCCTTCAATCTAGAGCATGATCAATGCAGAAGCTACAGTCCAAGATGATTCTACCAGGGTTCTTTAGTAATAAAAATGGTGCTATATAGAACCTTGAACACCCAAAGAACTCTTTGCATGATTAAAGTATTAGTTCTGTGTATCACGAAAGGGTTCTTAAGTTCTTAAGGGTGCTGTAGCTGGTTCTATATAGAGCCATTTTGAAAAGGGTTCTATATAGCACCAAAAAGATTCTTCTATTGTTACGATGTCAAACTTGTCACAATAGAAGAATCCTCTTGGGGGCTATACAGAACCATCTACAGCATGTTCTCCATCAATCTCAACATTTTCCTGATGCAAAGAAACCTATGGATCTATAGATAGAACCGTTTTCTTTACTAAAGGACTCTTGAAGAACCATCAATCCAACACACCAATAGGTAGCAGTGGACAATATGGCATAAATACAATATCACGATACGTTGAGACAGCCACACAATCATTTTCTGAGCTTTGATGAGATGTAACAGTAACTGTAGGCCCACAGTAGCACCACATTTAAAACTACTATAAAAAATGTTTATTTATTTATTTATTTCCCATACTGCACTGCACTAAGACCACTCCAAATGGACGAATTCTTCTCTCTCTTTGTAGGACTCCTAAGGAGTCACAGTTTCGCAGTTAGTCATGGTCAGATTGGGCAACACAGCAAAACCAGAATATCATGATACTTGAAGCGATGTTGACGATACACAATATGCATTACGATCATTTCTGACAGCTGCTAAGTCGGAAGGAGAGAATCAGCAATGCCACATTTAAAAAATACAAACAACACAATGACTGTTATTATTCTATACACATGTTGCAGTCAGAACTGAGCAATTATGTCTGACCAATATTGTGACTGCAATTTAAATTGGGATGCTCTATAAACTGAGGTCCACACCTTTTTATTGGCTATAAGACTCTCCTGTCCACTTTTTCTGGCTCGAGGCTTCAGCGCTGAACGTAGCACATCAGACTGCCAGATAGTTGCGGTTGTGCTGTCAAAGCACATGGATGTCTGGCTGTTTCTGACTCATATACAGGCAGTTCATGTCATTAGGTTCAATTTCCCCACTTAAAAAGCGTTAAAGCAAAATTGTTGGTAACGTAAGCTGGAATAAAACGGCAGCGCTTGTGATTTGATCATTTAAGTTCAATTCTACTTGTGCTTTCTTATGTAATGAAACATGCAGCTGGTCAGGGAATTTTAGGCACTGACATCCATGATATGCTCAGAAAAATATTCAAGACATAATTTATCACAGTAGCATTGAATATCATCATATCACCCAGCCCGAGTCATAGTGTCTGATCACACATGCCAATATTAACTGTTTACCAAAATACAGGTTAAATTCCTGCATTTCCGTCTGTAGTCACAGTTTCCTTAAAGCAGTGGATCTCAGCCTATTTCAGACGCGGCCTCCCTTCCAGACTCTCCCTGAAACACTGAGGGCAGCATAATGCATATTTTGGAGATGTGAACCTCCCAGCGCTGGCAGATCAGCTCTGAAGTCCACGGTGGTTCTTCGAGGATTCTTTAGTAAAGAAAATGGTTCTACTGAGAAGCATGAACATTCAAAGAGCCCTGTCCATGATTCAAGGGTCCTTTGCGTCATGGAAGTGTTCTTCATAATGATGGAGAATCTGCTGCAGATGATTCTACATGGAACCTTTTTGAAAAGGGTTCTATATAGCACCAAAAGAGTTCCTCTATTGTTAGGATGTCAGGCTTGTTACAACAGAAGAAGCCTTTTTGGTGAAGACTGAACTTGTGAATAGGACATTGAACTGTTTTTTCTCTCCAGTTTAGTATCGATCACACAACACCACCAGCGCTGGGAGTGAGAAGGTAAACAAAGGCTTCTTCCGAGGCCTGTGAAGCACCCCTGCATCTAATGCAAAATGGAGGGGTAGGGCTAACTGGTGGGGATGAGGGGTGAACCGGGACTGGACCCAATTGTCTTGGAATACTGGCTGTAGCATCACCAGGGATCAAGGTTGCGATCTCCTGATGATAGGGCCAACACTTAGATTGCACCACGAGAGTATTTTGTTAAAGTGGCACTACTTTTCCAACTTCTTAGATGTCAGAAAAATCACACCGTTTCCTTAAAGCAGTGGATCTCGGCCTATTTCAGACGCGGCCTCCCTTCCAGACGCTCCCTGAAACACTGAGGGCAGCATAATGCATATTTTGGAGATGTGAACCTCCCAGCGCTGGCAGATCAGCTCTGAAGTCCACGGTGGTTCTTCAAGGATTCTTTAGTAAAGAACATGGTTCTACTGAGAAGCATGAGCATCATGGTGCATATTGTGTATTGTGAAAACGAAGTACTGTGATTTTTTTTTGCTATTAACATGTTCTACGATAATGTTATCTGGGGTTGCACTGATACCGCTACAGGCACTTAAACACAGTATCGATATCGGCGATACCTCAAACCATCAGTATCCCTACTGAGTGACACATGCATCTGCATAAGTGCACAGATTTTAAACGGTGTTGACAAGCAGCACTAAAAATGCTTGTGGCAAATCTGTAACGGCAGTAGGTCACAGGGAGGCAGTGGTAGAGGCTGAGTAGACCAGTTAAAATGCTGCAGAAAGTCTGCCATGTCATCAGCTACAGAGTTTATTCTAGCCCAGGTTGTTATTGAGGGAGTGAAGTTTTAGACAGAGAGCTTTTAGCATAGCGTCCTCGTAGCCAGGCATCACATAGCAATGGGGTCTCACGGCCTGGTCCTTCAACAAAGCCAGGAAGATAACTGGAAACAGCTGCTGCTGACTGTGTGAATAACTGTAACATTTACCGAAGTCTGACGCTCAGAGTAGAGCTGGGCGATACGGCAGAAATATAAAATTGCAATACTTAAGACATTTTGACGATACTCAGAATGTCACAATATTTGATCCGTTGGAAGAGAGAAAAAAAGAACCAGTAGTGCTACATTTTCAAAATACTGAGACTGGGAATACAGTGACTCTCTTGAGCATTTGGCACTAAGTCCAGTAAAATGGCAAATTTTGCTCTCTTTATAATTAAACATGCAGCTGATCAGTACTGACGATATCAAGGATATGTTCAGAAAAGCATACGGGTTTGTATTGTAACATAATTCCTCACAATAACAATATATACATGTATATCAAGAAATTATTATATATACATGTATATCGACGTGAAACTACTACATACACACACAGACATTTTATATATATATATATATATATATATATATATATATATATATATATATATATATATATGTATATGTATATGTATATATATATATATATATGTATATGTATATATGTATATATATATATAATGTCTGTGTGTGTGTATGTAGTAGTTTCACGTCGATATACATGTATATATAATAATTTCTATATATAGATATATATAGATATAGAAATATATATATATATATATATATATATATATATATATATAAAATATTCAAAATATTGTTTAGTTCTGGTTTTACCTATTTTGCAAAGTAAAATGTATTAAAATATTACTAATTATACAACAGTAAATAATAATTACACATAATAAAAAGCATCTCAAATTAAAGTTATATATACATGCCATTCATTAATACCTCTTATGGTTTATTCGTGGCACAGAACAGTTACGTTTTAAAACAGTTTATTTTGGTAATTGTATAAATATCAGGAATTAATGGGCTAGTTAGGTTATATACAGTTAGTGCCAGTGTCAGTACTCGGTATCAGCTAATACTTAAGTACCAGGTATGGTTTTGGACGGGAAAAGGTGGTATCAGTGCATCCCTAATGTCCCCATATCTCCCTATCCTGTGGCACACACTCAGTGGGAAGCTTTCTCTTGCCCAGACTACCATCAGCCTGTCTGAGGAGAAGCTTGGAAGAGCCCGTTTAATCCAGAGCGTGATTAGTGTGAGAAGTTTGTGGAGCTGATTGTTATCTGAAAGCTCTGGAATGGCCTGTTCTGGGTGGAAGCCTTCATGAGTGACGAGCGAGCGCCGCTGGGCCAAAACAGCGTACAATTCCTCGGAGGGGCGTTTGGCGGGCGCGCGGCCGGGGCGACTGTTTCACATCAAGCAGTCGCACGTATCCCACAATCCCCCCCCCCCCGTCCATGAACCACGCTGTGACTGCGTCTACCGCTGCAGCTCTCACAGCGCTCCTGCTGCAGCTGCTCCTCCACACACTCACTCCGACTACTGAACACAGTAAAACACAGTTAGGTGCTGATCTGAGAGGGAGAGAAAACATTTGTCTTATAACCTGTCAGTAAAACGTTTTGTTGGCTGTAAAACTGAAATCGACCCATTTGGAAACTGTTCAAACGAATCAGATTATTTAACTGATCATTTTCAACCGTTCATTTTTTGTTTAGGGATGCACTGATATGAGAGTCGCAGTGCTAATTAGACCTCATACATGTCTGGATGTCACTCATGTGAAAACTGACTCGTGATGCATCATTGATGGATTCTCATTTTTTTATATATAAAGTGATATAATAATAATATTTTTATGATTTCTGGTGTTTTACACACAAATATGTAGCAAAAGTTTGAAAGTCTTGCAATGTTTTGTGGATTTTCTGAGTGAAAATAAGTGAACACCTCCACTACAGAGAATATCCTTAAATATGACAGCTTTCTGCACGTTTTAGTGCATCATTTCTGGTTTTTTGGCTTATTAGAGATTAACATATTAGAAAAAATAAGCACGTGCTGGAACTTTTTCACAGATCACATTTATTTTCTTACACTAATCTGTAAATATAAAAAGGTGTAAATAGTAATTGTGCATTAAAATGTACAGACGTGCGTCTCTGTAGAGGAACTTGTATTCGCTTAGAAAATAAACAACACCTTGGAATTTGACCAGGGACAGGCAAACCTTTGCATATGACTAAGTACAGTGGAGATCAAAAGACTGAGCGCACTCGTGAAAAGGACTATTTGCATTCTTTTCTAGTTTATTACAAAGTTCTCCTTATCAAATGATCTCATCAGCATAACGGTTTAAGCCTAAAGCAGAATCCATGAAATTAGAACCTGAATTTCTGAATTTCAGTATGTAGTATTTGGTGGCATGTCCCGCTTTTGCTTCAATGGCATGCCCTCGAGCCGGCCGCCACAAGTTTGTGCAAAAGTCTCTGATCAGCAGATCAAATCCACCTGAGAGTCGTCTGAACACGGGATTCGCTGGAAGAGATAAAACTCGCAGTGGAATCTGGTCCTTTTTATCCAAAGGACTCAACACGGTCACTAACATCTGACCCAGAAACAGCGCGGAGCCGTCACCGTTTCCTCTACATCCCACTTCTCAGAACTTTTCTTTGCTTTCATTTTTCGAAAATGTCAAACCGTCCATTTCCAGCTTTAAATGAAAACAATCTCAGATTTTCACTGTGGTCTCGGGTTTCTGGAGCCTCATACAGGAGCAAGTTCAAACTCAATAATGAAAGCAATCGAACATTTTCTCTCATTTCTGAGCTTCTACATTAATGTGAACGAATCGACACTGCGCTAATCTGATCTGAGAGTCAATGCTGCCAGCTTTAATCTAGAATTCTACCATCTATGTTCTAGATAAACGGAACCTGGAAATCACTTCAAAAGTCTTGAAAAAATAGGAGACGTTCAGTGAGCATTACTATGTGTTTCTATCATTTTACGGAGGTTATGACCGATACAAATTAAGAAAGAAACAAATGAGGGCCTGCAAAAGTTTTTGTTCCCCTTGTCAAATTTGATTTTTCTTGAGTCCCCCCCCCCCCCTCACCCCCCCCCCGCCCATGAAAATAAGTTAAAACATCCACATGCAAAAGTTATGGCACATTTTATGTTTTGTAAATGTGTGTGTGTGTGTGTGTGTGTGTGTGTGTATATATATATATATATACACACACACACACACACACACATACACTTTGTATAATATTGTGTATTTTAGAAGATTGTTAGTAAAAAACATGTGATATATTATTATATTAGTATAGTATTATATTGGTCACACACTGACCAAACTGTATGTGAATCTCCACCATGCTTCCTTTTCTCCACATTTTTTTAAACAAAAAAGATTTTTATTCATATAATCAATGTATTTTCTGTTGAATATCAAGTTTTGGAAATTGCGGCTGGTGGGCGAATGGTTAAATTTGGTTGGGGTAAATGTGTCCATTTCACCACATATGTGTGTGTATATATGCCACTGTTGTCTGAGGAAAACCTCGTATCTCCAGAGTGGTAACTTTACAGGAGAGGGAAAAAACTTCACTTTTAATGTAAGTCAATGGAATCCGAATTTTTCCAAGTCGGTTTGGGACGTCTCCTTTGGTCCATTCATCATGAAATTTCCATAAAATATAAAGGGCAAAAAGAATTTTTATAAATGCCAAAAACGGAGATACAAGGTTTTCTTCCGACAGCAGCGATGTTTTACATATACACACATACAGTGGTACAAAAGCTGACTGAATTCACACAATAAGAGTCTAAGACTATGCTAAAAGTCTTTTTAAAAGATTTTGGTCATCTATGGTCAACTTACAGGGGCCGATAAAGGAAGATTCCAACATATTGTCTATTTCTTATGAGGAGACGCACAGAAAGTCTGCCCTGTTAAAAAAGTTACATTTTCTTAAACATTTTTCAGTTTTTTTAAGGACTTTTAAGTGACTCTGTTCTCTCTGCCTTAAAGGAAACTTTCATTCCAACAAATGTATTTAACACAAAGCAAAACCACAAAAACTACAAAATCACTGGTTTTAAAAGTGAAGCCTTCTCAGGATGAAGGTCAAAGTCCTGACAGACAGAGAGAGCGTGAGAAAGGCAGACAAGGAGAGACGGTCACATGGGCCTGAAACTGGGACTTTGTAGGCCAGTTGATGGCAGGGAGGAACTCACCTTGCCCGCAAAGACCCAGCCTCAGACACACACATACACACAGCTTCAGCCTCCAACCCAGGGCTCAGAGGCAGCGGATCATCTGCGCTTGTTGGTTTCATTTCACCATTCTTTGTCCAGGAAGAACCTCAGTGAGGTCAGAAATCTCCTTCACAGGAGCGTCCTGGCCAAGCCAGACAGCAGGACATATGGCCAGGAGACTCCACGCAGTAGTAATAGCAGCAGACAGGCTTAACAAGGCGCAGCAGCGCCGTGGAGGACGAACACTGACCTGCAGCCAGAAGCTGAAGCGGATCCGAGCACTTTTCCGTACCTGGAACCTCGTGGAAGTCCAGAAATGTGGCTGTGGAGTGCGAAGTTGCAGCTGAACTCCATCCATCCCTCCATACATCACTCCAACCGTCCATCCAGCCCTTATCTGAATGAAGAAACTGTCCCCACAGGGACCCCCCGCTTGCAACATCACCCCCCTTTTTGCCCTCCGCCCCCAAAAGAGCTGGAGGACCGGAGCGGACTGTGAGTGTCATCCAGCCGGACGGAGCGACGAGAGGCAAAAAAATTCCAGATTCCTCCGCGCGTCTGACTGCGCAAAGCCTCTGCGCTCAGACATCACTCACCGCGGGCACAGCGCCCCCGCTCGGGCGCCGCTGCGCACAGCAACATGTGGCCGCCCTGCAGCGGCGCTGCACCGCAGCGACCCCTGTCGGTGGAGCAGCGCAGCTCTCCGTCTCAGTGCGGTGTGGAGTAATGAAGAACACTAGGAACTTGGTTCTGTCTACACTCTTATAAAAGATGGTTCTTCGAAGGTTCTTTAGTAAAGGCAGTGGTTCTGTGAACACTGTGCATGCTTAATGTGCATGCTTAAATAGTTCTTTGGATGGTAAATGTTTCTGAACATTGAAATTGAATTAGTTCTGTATAGCACTAAAAAGGTTCTTCTATGATGACAGGGGAACCTTTTTTCAAAAAGATGGTTCTTCGAGAGTTCTTTATTAATAAAAAAAAATAGTTCTATTTAGAACCATGATCTTTTAAAGAACCCTTTCCATGATTAAATGGTCCTTGCATGGTGAAAAGGTTCTTCAGATGGGTGGAGAATGTGCTGAAGGGTTCTGTATAGCACCAAAAAGGGTTCTTCTGTTGTTACACTGTCAATTTGTATCAATAGAAAAACCCTCTGTTAGTGCTTAAAGAGTTCTTTGCATGGTGCAACGGTTCTTCAGATGGATGGAGAATGTGCTGTAGATGGTTCTATGTAGAACCTTTGTAGCACTAAAAGGGTTCTGCTGTTGGTACAAACTTGCCGCTGCTGTGTCTGATCCGCTCATACCAGCGCAACACACGCTAATGCACCACCACCACGTCAGTGTTACTGCAGTGCTGAGAATGATCCACCACCCAAATAGTACCTGCTCTGTGAGGGTCCATGGGGGTCCTGACCACTGAAGAACAGGGTAACAGAGTATCAGAGAAACAGATGGACTACAGTCTGTAACTGTAGAACTACAAAGTGCAGCTATACAGTAAGTGGAGCTGATAAGATGGACAGTGAGTGCAGAAACAAGGAGGTGGTCAGAATGTTACGCCTGATCGGTGTATATATATACATACATACACCAAGATACCATCACGTGCAGTAAGAGAGGAAACTGATTATTCAGTTAAAATCATGTAATATTTTACCCTTTACATTGTGATTAAGGAAAGCTCTTCTATCACAATGTGATTCTGTTTTTAATAAATATGTACATTAGAGTTCTGTCCTATGAGCAGCTGTGTGTGCAGTGATAATAGCTGCATGCATTACGTGAGCGCAGGCCTGTAAATCCGAACCTCCTCCTCATACGAGTGACCACTCATGTGACGTTGGTGACGTGCTCCTCTGAGAGGAAGTGTTGTGTGTGTGAGGGAGCTGGTGTGTAAGCTGGAGTCTCCCTCTGATGGAAGTTCAGTCACAGCCTGGCTGAAGGGTTTGGCTCATTTGGAGATTTACTCACCTGAGCTCAAAGATTCTGCATGAGCATATGCAGCCGTGTGCTGATGCTTGAACACCCCAGTCAAATGACATGGTTTGTTGATTTTTTAAAGGGAAAATAAGTTCACATTCTCTACAGAGAGCACACGTAGATATCACATGTTCTGCTGATTTTACTCCATAGTTTCTATTTATATACTGAGTTTAACATATTGAAAAAAATACAAAAACCTTATAATGTATACTGTATATATATATATATATATATATACACACACACACACACACACACACACACACACATATATATACATATATATATATATATATATATATATATATATATATATATTGTCAGAAGAAAACCTTGTACCTCCAAGATGGTAACTTTACAGGAAAAACCTACTTTACTTTAATGTAGGTCAGTGGAACCAGACTTTTTTTTGGTCCATTTATTCTGAAATTTACATGCAATTTAAAGGTGAACATTTATATATGTCTGCATATATATATATATATATATATATATATATATATATATATATATATATAGTGTGTAAAAACTCAAAAATGGACATACAAGGCTTTTTTCCCACCCACACAAACACACACAAACAGACACACACACACGCACATATATATATATATATACACTTTCCACTGAAGAACTTTGTATAGATTATGGATTGGAGTATAGACAACATAAAGGTACTTTTAGATGTTTTAGTCAATATGACTAAACTTATGCCGTGTGATATTCAGAGATATAATAACATGCTTTTTAAATAACGTTTTAATTTTCTGCCTCGAGATGTGATCCTCACACTTTTGAAGTAGGATGTAATGTGGAAAGTCATTTCATTTGCAGGCTTAATCTTTCTTTCAGTCATTAAAACTGATGTTTTATAAGATAAGCCGTGCTCGGATCTCTTTGGTCGGACCTGTCCTGGTTTCTCTGTTTGCTGGGTTTGTTATTTTCTGCCATGTGACTGTGCGGAGACCCGCCCTCGGTGTGTCTGCGCATGCGCGCTGCGCGTCTGTTCGGCAGAGAGAAGCGGCTGAGATTGTGTTTAAAAGCTGGAGAGTCTGTGGACGCAGCGTTTCAGCCCGTACAGCCCGGATAAACCTCCAGAACCTCAGGGGTCCGGATGGTTATCTCCACGGCAGGGGGTTTGTCTCCTCTGAGGATCCGGTGAGCACGTCTGCAGCTTTAAAAAGTGAGCCGGTTAGCTTCTTATTGGAATTCTCCGGTCCACCTTAAATGGTGCAATAGCTACAGTCTACGCCTACAGGCGCCAGAATGGAAGTGCCGTGTCATTTAAGGTGGAACGGGAAATTCGAATGAAAAGCTGGCGAATATAAAGCCTAGTCATATGGATATGGAGCCGGACAGATCCATCATCGCCAGCAGCGTTTAGTCTCTGGCTTTAGCTTCTCTGTAGCTCTGAAAAGCTGACAGGCATTAATGCTGCAGGGTCTACTGTTGGCCTGAGGCCTGGTGCAGCTACTGAGCACCACCTCAGAAGTTTTACATGTACATCTGAGACTATTTCTTTAATATCCACAGTAACTACAGTGTCAACAGAACGACATCCTGCCTTTTGTGGAAGTTATTAAAGGGGCACAATTACTAACAGAGCTGTAAAGTCCATCAAAATGGTGCAAGTGTGTGGGGGTGTGTATGTATGATGTCATTGGGTCAGGTGGGCAGCTTGACCTCAGCTTAACTCTGATAGAATGGCTAACTGTTGTAGCTCATGGGGGCCGATGGTCTTTTATCTAACTTTTAGATGTTTTTGTCAATATTTCAAGTATCTCAGCAGCAAAAAAATCACATATAAATAACACTTATTTTATTTATTTATTTATTTTGTTCTCTGCCTTGAGATGTGATGATCACGCTGTTAAAATGGGTGTTTATTTCATTTACACGTTACAAACGTTTCTTGACCCTCATAAAAAGTCCCACAGGATTGTTGATGATCATGTGATTATCAGACCTGGATGAACAGTGTGAAGGGTATTTCTACAGGGATGGAGTTTTCCTTTGGGATTCCTGAAAGACAACTAATGAGGGATTTCTTTGATCTTCCTTCACAAATTTCTGCAGGTCAGATTTACTGGGAAATAACCGATTGCCGAAGATCCTTGCATATAGTTCTTCTGGATGATCCTTCCTCCTTTATAAGATTTCTGAAAGGTTTCTGAAGTAGTCATTTGGACTTTTACCGGCAGGAATTTAAAATTCCTATATAATTCCTGCAGGATGTTGTCAGGATTCCTTTATGAAGGCTGACATTCCTACAGGACTTTTTGTAAGGGGTAGATTTTACCACCATCACCATCGTTTTTAAGTGTGTACTTAAATATAAGTAAAGTTACTAAAGGCCATGGGACTGAGTAAAGGCAAATAGAAACAATAATAATAATAATAATAATAATAATAATCTTTATTTATAGAGCACTTTTCATGCCAGTGGCAGCTCATAGTGCTTTACAGACAGGAGATTATGAATTATAAGAAATTCTGAGTATTAATTTCAATTCATGTAAGAAATTGACACAGAAAAAAGACAAACATCAAAGAGACATTAATGAGGCTCTGAGTTAAAGAGCTGTGTTCTCAGATGTTTACTAAAATCGAGCTCTGAGCTCGTCTGTCTAACAGAAGGTAAACTACACTCCAAGGTTTAGAAACAGAAAGTCTCTCTCTGTTTTCTGTGTTGTATAAATATCAGCCGGATCACATCACCGTCTGTCCACTGCTTTTTTATGAGCAGTTTTCTGTAATATAAACACTTGTTCCACTTATAGTTTTACCATAACCTCTCTTCTATCTCACTTTTCTTCAGGGAGGAGTGCACGTGCGAGGGCTGTGGTCATTACCCCACCGGTTGGGGTGGCCGCTGCCCGGATGGTGTCCCCCAGTATGAAGGCTCTGGTGGACGCTGTTTGGGCCATATGGAGTATCGTCGTTTACATCTATGACTACATCCACACCAGCGCCATGGAGGAGCGCATACACACTCTGGAGAACGTCATCACCGTCCATCAGTGCGTTATCGGCCTGCTGACCGCCGGACTGGTGGTACTGTTTACCTACATCCTACTGAGGAAGCACTGATGGAGGAGGTAGACGGCCATTGGACAAGGCGGAGATCACGGTTACCTGGTCAGGTGACATCCAGCTCTGTTGAGATCACATGCTAAAGGGAGTTGAACATGTCTGCCCAATCATCACAGTTAACACATTCCTGCATTATTAAACCAACTCCCAACTCCCGGCCGTGAACGTGAACTCTCGAAAGATGCTAAATTGAACACCACAGTGTTGATTTTTAAACAGACTACCCAAACGAATGCAAAGCAAAGCTAAATGCATCTTAACAGTCCAGATTAGCAATTTACCAGAGAAGTTTCTTCTGAACAGCCCTGTTTGACTGCATTGAAAAGACAAATCTTTACAGGTTTTCCATCATTTGCCTCCTTTTTTCTCATATAGTTAGATACATAAAGCCAGTAAAGCCTTAAAAAGACGAGTTTAGAGCTTAGAGGCTCTTCTTTGGTTTGGCTCTTTAGGATATAATTCAATGCAGTCTCAAATTTAATCACAATTCATTCACTGTATATGTGCATTTTTTAAAAAATCCGCTGAACACAACATGACTGAAGGGGCATTTTACACACTAATGGAACATAGACGATAAACACAATATACGATTTTTAGTTTTTTTTTAGATTTGACATTTTATTTTGACCAAATAAGTGAGAACATTCCAGTGCTGCAGCTCGATTTACTTTTACATGTAGCTACAAGCTGTGCTTTCTTTTGTAGGTATTGTCCCTCAAATACATAGTGGCTGTGGCTTTTACTTTTCATAGTGTAATCTGTGGACAAGGGCAAGACCGGGACCATATGGACAGTGGAGGACATTGCAGAAGGGTTACATGAGCTGTTGGAGTTTGGACGATGGTTCTGATATTTATAAATCAGCTGAAGCCTGAAAACAGAGCTAATCTGGATCCGTGCTTTCGCTAACTTTTTCTTGTTTTAAAACATGTTGTAGTATTAATGTGTTGCTGGATTATTTCATTAGGCAGCATTAGGAATTAACACTGTATTAAGCCAGATGAGTGCATTATGAAGTGTCCTTAGTCTTTTAAATGTCCGAACATGTTTACTGGGTTACTGCATAACCGGCATTCTGTAGCATCTTGATTTCTCTGATTTACTATTTTCAATAATCTCTAATATAATCTTAGCAAAAATATTATTTATTCTTGCAACTAACATTAGCAGTGGACTAAAATTAGAGGGGAATATTTTTACAGCCTGATGTCACGGACACCGAAGCAGTGGAGTTATTTACTACTGTTACTCGTGCCACTAGGGATGTACCGATATAGGAGTTGTGGGCCTATGTCAATATGCAATATTTTTCACATACATATCTGCCCGTGCTGATATACAGCTGTTTATAAAGTGTAGAAATGGGGACTGTGTCTACCTGAAGTAGCAATCATGAAGAAATACGTTTATTTCAGTAAAATGTATTAAAAAATGCAGAAAGAACATTCTGCTTTGTCATCAGTTTTTAGTTTAAAATATTGGTCAAATCTAGACATCCGTCATTGTCCATCCCTTTCTGACACTTATTCCATTAATATTCTATATTAATACGGTGTAAAGTCTGGGCACACTGAGAAGGACCAAAAAACAGTTTTTTGTTGTAAATCCTGCTATTACTGGGAATTTGCTCAAAGTCAAAGACAGTGAGTGTGTTTAGAAGCACTTAATAATCTGGTAGAATCAGATTTTGTCAGTAATCCTATTAATGTATTTATATGCACTTGAGTTATCAGATAAATGTGAAACTCCAGGTCTACATGAGTCAGACAGTAATCAGATTTCTGCTTTGCAACCAGCCAATAAACTCAGAGAAGAAGACATGATGTAAATGTAATGTAAAATCTGGCAATAAGGGGCCCAATAACATTTGGCATACATGTGGTACTTTTTACACAATACAGAAAAACAGGGAGTAAATTATCCGGAAAGGGAGGAGTCTGATGTTGTGCATGATGGAAAGGGAAGTCCAATAAGAAGATCATTACAGTGATCAACTCTGCTGTAACAAATGCATGAACAAGTTTCTCTGTATTGAGACAGAAAATGATGAACTTTAGTGACATTTCTGAACTGATAAAAAAACCTACGGACCGTTTACATGTGCGACAAAAGCTCAGAGGCAAAGTTAACGCTGAGATTTCTTGTAGATTTGGTTTCTAGTCTGGTGCTTCTCATGGTGGGGTTGAATCTCAAATGGCTCCCTGCCTAGTTCACTACATAGGAATTTAAATACTGGATCCTGCACCACAATGGCAAAAAAAAAAGCCATTTGGGACTCCACACTTGATAAATGATGCACTATTTGGCTGCAGAGGCTAGAATTTCTGAACATTCTTAGCTAGCACAACATTAATAAAGGATGATCTTTAGGGAGTACAGAACCATTTGGGACTTGGACTGTGTTTGACACCAACTTGCTTCTGATGGAAACAAAGCAGTCTGAGTATTCAGGCCTTTAAACATGTAAAACTTTGAGTGGATAATAATAGGCAGTGCTTTTAGTAAGACTAACCCTAACAGTAATAACAAAACAGATACCTGAGATACTGTGTTTACATGCACTTAAGTCAATCATCAGATTTCTGCAGTTATTCAAATGGTCATGCAAACAGCACACATCAGAGTAAGGTCTCGAAATATGATTAAGAGCTGGATTTTAGTTCAGTAATCAGATTTCTCTCTGCATGTAAATTCTTCCTCTGGTTTCTTTTGGATTTTTCAGTCTATGCATGTACAAAAACAGACCAGACAACCAAACAAGCAGAGTTGGCAGCAAAACCCTTTTGGCGGGACGCTGAAACCAAATGCTTGCAACATGCTTGACAGAATTAAGGATTTAAATATGCTTCATCTTCTAGATGATGTATGTTGAACGTTTTAGGTGAAGTGCAACGTTTTTTTAAAAAAAGCCACAGCATGAAATTTGAGTTTTACGTTATGTTCTCCCCGTGTCTGCGTGGGGTTCCTCCGGGTTCTCCGGTTTCCTCCCACAGTCCAAAGACATGCAGTCAGGCCAATTGGAGATGCTAAATTGCCCCTAGGTGTGAGTGACTGTCTGTGTCTGTCTGCCCTGTGATGGACTTTCGACCTGTCCAGGGTGTATCCTGCCTTCTGCCCGAAGACTGCTGGGATAGGCTCCAGCACCCCCTGTGACCCTGACGGAGAAGTGGCTTAGAAAATGGATGGATGGATGGATGGATGGATGGATGGATGGATGGATGGATGGATGGATGGATGGATGGATGGATGGATGGATGAGGTTTACGTCAAGTCGTCTTCTGTGAGTTTACTGGCTGTTGCAAAGCAGAAATTACTGCCTGAGTCATGTAGACCTGAAGTTTTCCCCATTATCTGATTACATGAGAGCATGTAAATGCGTTGAACAGATTACTGACAAAATCTGATAATCTGAATCCGCAGTTATCGGACTATTAAGTGTTGTAAACTAGGCCACATTCATTCAGGAAAAAAGAAGCATTACACAACATGCTGTCAGTGGCGTTCTGTAAAAGTCTCTGAAGCTCGTCTCTATTCAAATGATTCAGAACTGAATGTGGCCTTGATGTGAACCACAGCGTACTATGTGATGAATAGTGTCGGCTATGAAAGCACATGAATGGAACTGTACTGTGTCACTAAATCAAGAACTTACCTCAAATCTTACTAAAGACTCAAACTGCTCATTTTGTTTTGATCAATTTATTTACTGGTGTTACTAGAGATGCTGAGGGCTAATGCAGAATACTAAACGAATGAGCCCACCTGATTCTCTTAATAATGATCTCAACAATAAAACGTTTATTTCTGAACTGAAGTGAGTCGGAAACATTTTGTGAGAGATGCAACTAAAATTCAAATACAACAAACACAAATACAAAAACTGCAGCCAGAACTCTTCTAAGGGATTTCTGTGTAGTACACATAAGCTCAGTCCAGAACACACAGCACAGATTCGGGTGATTTTCTATGGAAAATTCTCCATTAAAGGGCCCATATTCTACTTTTTTTCTTGCATTTTTGAAGTTTTTGTTAGGAAGTTCACGCTTTCTGTACTAAAAACAGCCACAATTTATCTGAAACGTGACTGTTTTCTAAGCTCTCTTTATAAGGCTGTTTTAATTACTGTGCCTTTAAGACTGATTTATGTAAATGAGCTCTGTTATGATTGGCTGCCTCAGTCAAAAAGCAGCCCAGGTGGAAACACTCCTACATTATAACACAACATAAATGGACCCGAAAGAATTTAGCGTCAACTGAGGTAGATAGACGGACATGTATTTAAACGAGTTGGATTTTGTCACAGCACAAAAACAATCCAATCCAGCATGGGTTGTTTTTACAATTTAGCTTCCATGAGAACCGGGAACAGTACATTACTGAAACTTTAACAATGTTTACATGCATTACTATTTTATTTAAAAATTGTTTTCCATGATATGGGCCCTTTAACTGTGTGGCTACTTTGAACACTGGATATGAACACAGAATGCATAGAAAGCCGCCCCCCTGTGCTTGATGTGGCTTGTGAAGATGCTGAACAGTTAGAGCAGCAGCTGGCTGTTCAGGTTGCTGCTCGGGTGCTAGTTTCTCCAGACTGGCTATATGTGTCCTGTCTGCATGAGCGTGTACTGCGTGGTGAACCGCTCCACGCTCTCTCCAACCAGGCTCTTAATGGCCCTCCAGTGAAGCTTCCCACAGTTCTCGGGGCTCCCGTGCGCACCCAGCTCCTCTCGGATGTAACCCATCCACAGATCTACAAAATCAATCACTCTGATTACACGTTCCATCCCCATGTAAAATACAGTTAAAAGAGAAATTCCACCAACTTTTCTACTTTTCTAAATAATTAAGCGGTTAAGATGCAAAGAGACATTCAGACTGGTCTGGTGTGAAGTTCTCTGTTCTAGAGAAACAGAGTGAGAAACGTTCACAGTGGTGGTGATAGGAACCAGACATCCACCTCTAAAAGCTCTCTCACAAAAAGTTATTACATGAAACGGCTACACTACGATAATTTAGAGACCTGGGGTAAAGCCTGTTTTAAAATCCATTCATGGTAGAGGGATACATGAAGGGCGCTGTGATGGCATCTGGTTCCCATCACCACCACTGTGAACAATTCGGACTCTTAATTTCTCTAGAACGGAGCACTTCACGTCAAACCACTCTGAATGACTGTTTACACCTTAACCACATAATTATGCAGAATATTTGAAAAACCATAGGAATTCCCCTTTAATTACAATGCGTACATGCTAAAGATTCGTTTTAAAGTGATGGTTTACTCAAGATAAATCAAATATACCCAGTTCCCTGCCAAATCATGTCTAGAGCTGGACCATCACTTTAATCACACTGATTAAAAGTGTGTGTTCGTAGCTCTTCTACTCATTCTGTGTGGTTCAAACTCACCATCGTCAGAGGAGCCGAACTCGCGCAGCGCTCGTTCATAGTAGTCTCTCAGATTACTCATATTTGGCTTCTCCTGAAAGAAGAACAGGGATAATTACTATTAAATTTAACTATGAATATTAATTTTACTAACCAAAATGACTCAGTTATTATGCAGTGCACTGACAGAACACAATACTGTTTTAAAACTCACTTGTTCTTTCTCAATCTGAATCATCTTGGTGAAGAAGGCCTTGGTGAAGGGTCTGTGCTCATGCAGGCTGGAAGAACAACGTCATCGTCATCAAAGACACCATTTATTAATTGAATTTAATATTGGGGGTAAAGTTAAACATCAAGTGTGGCCTGTGCAAGTTAAACAAACACACACACACACACAATATTTCCAAAAGTATTCAGCCACTCATCCAAATCATTGAATTCAAGTGTTCCAATCACCCTTTTGAAAAACCATTACTGAAAGAATGGGTCGCTCTCAGGAGCTCAGTGAACTCCAGCGTGGTACCGTGATCGGACGCCGGCTGTGCAACAAGTCCAGTCATGAAATTTCCTCACTACTAAATATTCCACAATCACCTGTCAGTGGTGTAACAAAGTGATTGGGAACGACAGCAACTCAGCCAAGAAGTGGTCGGCCACATAAAATGACAGAGCGGTCAGCGGATGCTGAGGGGCATAGTGCACAGAGGTCACCGACTTTCTGCAGAGTCAATCACTACAGACCTCCAAACTTCATGTGGCCTTCAGATCAGCTCAAGAACAGAGTAGAGAGCTTCATGGAATGGGTTTCCATGGCCGAGCAGCTGCATCCAAGCCTTATATCACCAAGCGCAATGCAAAGCGCCAAATGCAGTGGTGTAAAGCGCCGCCACTGGACTTGAGCAGTGGAGACGTGTTCTCTGGAGTGACCAATCACGCTTCTCCATCTGACAATCCGATTTTGGACAATTTCATGCTCCTAACGTTGCAGGAACAGTTTGGGGATGGCCCCTTCCTGTTCCAACAGTGCACAAAGCAAGGTCCATAAAGACATGGATGAGCAAGTTGTGTGTGGAAGAATTTGACTGGCCTGCACCGAGACCTGACCTCAACCCAATGGAAAACATTTGGGGTGAATTAAAGCAGAGACTGTGAGCCAGGCCTTCTCGTCCAACATCAGTCTGACCCCACAAATGTGCTTCTGGAAGAATAGTCAAACATTCCCATAAACACTCTCCTAACCCTTGTGGAAAGCCTTCCCAGGGGAGTTGAAGCTTTTATAGCTGCAAAGGGTGGGCCGACATCATATAATGTATTAAAAATAGGATGTCACTCAAGTTCATATGCGGGTGAAGGCAGATGACCGAATACTTTTGGAAATACAGTGTATACACACACACAAATATATGTACACATTTGCAGTCATAATATTGTATGTATATAAAATAAAAGCCCCATAAAGGCCAATTACATTAAATGATGATAAAAAAATGGAAATTGAATCCCGATAGGTCTAGACATTCTCTTCACCAAGGATGAAGCATGATGGCTGTTTTGTGGTAGCTTGTTTACCTTTTGAATATTTTCCTGGCTTTTTTATAGCCGCTGGTTTTGTAGGCCCATTCCAGGTAGGTCTCCTTCAGCGCAGCTGAAATGGCCGGAACTGGCGATGAAAGCGCTTTCTGGAGCAAAACAAAGACAAGATCGTCTTAGCAGAGTAAGAAACCACATCGTGCAATATACACTCACTGACCATTTTATTAGAAACATCTACCTTATAGTTCTGCTAAGGAGGTTTAGAGTTACAGACTGCAGCCCATTTGCACAGTTTATCAGCCCCCTCTACCTCATTCATCTCTGGTCAGTTTCTGACCACAGGACACTGTTGTCCAGATTTTATTTTATTCTCAGCACAGCACTGATTATAATACAGTAAAACTTTAGAATAAAGAATTCCTACATATAGATGTTGCAGAGTGTTCTCAGCTATTCATCCCTGCAACTACAGGTCCTCATGATCTTGCCGTCTCATTCGAGAACTCTCTGATCGTTCCGTCTGTAGAGGCAAGAAGTCTTGGTATGGCCAGTTATCGCTCTGGACTCACATCGCGAACCTGACTCGGTCATGCAGATTTCTCCTGTACAACATCTGCAGGATCTGATCGTTTCTCACTCAAAAGGCCTCCCAGGTGCTAGTGCAGTCTCTGGTCATCTCAAGACTTTACTACTGCAACTCGCTCTTGGCTGGTCTTCCCATGCAGGCCGTCGAGCCTCTGCAACTCATCCAGAATGTGGCAGTACGGCTCGTCTTCAATCTACCCAAGTTCAGCCACGTTACCCCACTACTGCGCTCCCTTCACTGGCTTCCTGTAGATTTAAAACCCTAATTCTTGCCTACAAAGCCAAAAATGGACCAGCCCCTACCTACTTGATGCCAATGGTGAAATCTCAAACTGTACCACGAGCCCTTCAAGCTTCCAGTACAGCGCGGCTTGACTGATCTACAACACTAATCAGCAGTGAAACTAAACACTAAGATCAGCTGCAGCTCTTACCTGAAACAGAGCTTCTGTCTCCTCTGGAGTCTGGGACACCATGTTCCACTCAGCCTGAAGCTGCCACAGAGACAGACTGTCCTACAAAACACACAGAGACGTCAACAAAGGCATCATGAGCTGCCACAGTCCACTTATGGAAACTAAGCTGCAAAAACAGCCCGTTTTGACTCCATTGTTTTTGTGAGGTCATGCAAAGCATCATATTTACATACACTATACATCCCATTCTAAATCCATATGCATTAATATGGGTGCCTATTTGCAGCTATAACAGCTTCCCTTCTTTGAAACTTTCTACAAAATTCTCCAGTCTGTGGGAATTTGTGCCCATTCGTCCAGAAGAGCATTTGTGAGGTCAGACACTGATGTTGGACAAGAGGGCCTAATGTTTGATGTGGTTGAGGTCAGGGCTCTGTGAGGGCCCATCAAGTTCTTACACACCAAACTCACCCAGCCATGCCTTCATGGTATTTGTTTTGGGCTCAGAGCAGAACAAACTGCTCCCACAAAGTTGGAAGCATACAATTGTCCAAAACGTCTTGGTCTGCTGAAGCATTAAGATTTCCCTGTAGTGGATCGAAGGGGTCTAGACCAACCCCTGAAAAACAACTCCATATCATTATTCCTCCTCCACCAAACTTTACAGTTGGCACAATGCAGTCAGGCTGGTAATGTTCTCCTAGCATTCACCAAACCCAGACTCGTCCATCAGACTCTCAGATAGAGAAGTATGATTTGTCACTCCACAGAATGTTTACACTGTCCAGTGGCAGCACGCTTAACACCACTCCATCTGACGCTTGCCACTGTGCTTCTGATGCAAGGCTTGAATGCAGCTGCTTTGTTACTGTACCTTTGAGACTGATATATGTAAATGATCTCTCTGATTGGCTGCCCAATAGCGTGCTTCATTTGAAACCAGCCCAGGCTGAAACGTCAACTGAAACTCCTTATAAATTCAGTGTGAGCGGGTGGGGCTAAAACTACTGTGGCCTAAATTTGCAATGTAATTTAAATATGTATGATGGTCCGCATGACATAACAAAAATGAGGAATTCAAAATGACCTGTTTTTGCAGCATTGACTATGTATAGGCTGGAGAATAATTTTAAGTTTTAATGTTTGTATACTACATCAAACTCAATTCAAAAACACAAGAAATTCTGTTTTTCATAATATGGGCCCTTTAAACAATGTCAGGTTGAAACAATGGGAAGAATGATGGTGATTAGTGTGGCATTATTATTTTGCATTTGCTACTGAAGCTCTGAGTGGGACCCTAGAAGCTTACATATATTAAATAAGGAAAATAAAAAAAGAAACAGAATACTACTGAAAATAGTGCTAGAAGCAAATCTGTATACTGATATTTACTGTTTGAGCAAAATATATTTCTGCAGATCAGCTACATCACAAAAGCAATTTTCAGGCTGACGTGAGAGCACAACAGAATAAAAGAAAAGTTTCATGACATCTGCTGCTTTTCATGCAAATATTGAAACAGTTAAAGCTCAGTGAAACCGTAGTTGCAGTCCTGAGGCTGATATCAGACCACGTTGTGTTTTCCAGAGAGGTGATTTAGTTTAGAGGACTAAATAGGCCAGTCTGCAGTGATGCTGCTGTTTGGAGTGGATGTCCCATTTAAAAGCAGCTGTGCTGTAGCCGTTACCTTGGGATTCACATTCTTTAAAGCTTCCTGGAATAGAAGCCCTGCCTCCGCTCGCTCCAGATGGACCAACGTCTGCAGGCTCAGATTCCACGTCTCCAGTGATTGGCTGAAGCGCTTAGTGGCTGCTATGGCGACCTGAGCGGCAGATTCCGTTTCCCCGGACGACAGCAGGACCTGTAGCTATGAGGAGAGACAACGGTGGCCTAAATTACTCCACAGCTTCACCAACCACATCACGGCAGCAGCCACTGTCTTGGAGTTTGACTGCCTTCCCTACTCTATAGCCCTGTTGCGCTGGACTTGGTTGTTTCTGTGAATTACAGTGTGCAGTCATTACTTTCAGATTGTAAATTAAGTGATTATGGACATGATCTGGGATTTTTGATTTAAGTATGAATATGCAGCGTGTAGTTTTACAGTCTGACGGTAATAATTGTGGAGTGATTTTAATCCAATATGAATCTGCAGTGTGTGTAGTTTTACAGTCTGATGGTAATAATTGTGGAGTGATTTTAATCCAGTATGAATCTGCAGTGTGTGTAGTTTTACAGTCTGATGGTAATAATTGTGGAGTGATTTTAATCCAGTATGAATCTGCAGTGTGTAGTTTTACAGTCTGACTGTAATAATTGTGGAGTGATTTTAATCCAGTATGAATGTGCAGTGTGTGTAGTTTTACAGTCTGACTGTAATAATTGTGGAGTGATTTTAATCCAGTATGAATGTGCAGTGTGTGTAGTTTTACAGTCTGACTAATAATTGTGGAGTGATTTTAATCCAGTATGAATGTGCAGTGTGTGTAGTTTTACAGTCTGACGGTAATAATTGTGGTCTGATTTTAATCCAGTATGAATCTGCAGTGTGTGTAGTTTTACAGTCTGACGGTAATAATTGTGGAGTGATTTTAATCCAGTATGAATCTGCAGTGTGTAGTTTTACAGTCTGACGGTAATAATTGTGGAGTGATTTTAATCCAGTATGAATCTGCAGTGTGTAGTTTTACAGTCTGACGGTAATAATTGTGGAGTGATTTTAATCCAGTATGAATCTGCAGTGTGTGTAGTTTTACAGTCTGATGGTAATAATTGTGGAGGGATTTTAATCAAATATGAATCTATAATGTAAGCAGTTTAACAGTCTGACAATGATAATTGTGTTAAACAATAATTGTCTAATGTCTGAAATGCAGAATTAAGCAAAATGTGTTCCAACACATTAAGCAACGTCAATATATTAGATAAAGTTAAGTGATAAGTGCACACAGACTTCTTCCTCTAGAACTATGCATCATATTTGACATCACTGAATTGTTGTTCGACACATCATTTCGGCTACAGTGAAAGTGTAGTCGTACCCAGCTTTTGTAGAAAGACTCCTGCAGCAGGGAGGCATCGTGAGCTCTCTGAAAAACTCCAAGCAGCCGCTCTTTTCTCTGGAAAATTCACACATCACCTGATGTTAGACACATTTTAACACTGTGATGCTGCTGTAACGCTCTGGCTCGCCAGATCACGGTCGTTAACGATTAATTGATGGCTGTTAAACTGTTTAGACTAAAGCCAACTATATAACAAAGGCCCAGTCCCATTTCACCCCTTGCACTTACTTGGCCCCTTCATTCTGAGCGTTCGATTTTTGTTGAGACAGAGTGGTAGGACGAAAGGTTAGGACTACATGACCCTCCAAATGGAGGTTTTTTCAGAGACACACTCCAAACAGAGTGTTATAAGAAAGATGGGCAAGATGGCTGTGCAAGCGACCAAAGAAACCCACAAATGTGAGAACTTTCTGTTAATTATAATAATCATGGCACAATCTTAGTTTAATGTCATTTTAATGTATTATGCTCCTTTTCTTCATATCAAGCATAAACATGCTATTGTTTCAGTAGCTAGCTAGATAAGTTTCCCGGGTCCCATTTCCCACTGCTCCATTAAAGGTGGAATGAGAAAATTCAAACAAGAAGCTGGCATACAGCTGACTTCAGCTTCATATAGCATCACTGAAGAATTAAGGGTGGATGATAATAAATAATTGTCCCTCTTTGAAGACGTAAGATTCTCTAAATGTAACTAAAGCCCAGCAGTGAGTTTGCTCAGCTTTACCCTCCTCTGCCATCACTGCAGACTGGCAGGGTTGCCTACAGAGCAGCGCTGGTAGCCTCTTTAATAAAGCAATGTTCTTTTTTATTTGAGGGTCCCATTTCATAGGGAAGATTTCTACCACTCGTAATTGCTCATCATGTAGCACAACAAAGCAGTAAGACATGAAGTGGAGAGTGTGCGAGAACAAAGATGATAGTGTGCATGGCTGGAATATACCGAAATCATTAATGTCCACACCCCCCCCCCCCCCAACCCCCCCCCGCCCGAAAAAAACCTCAAACAAACAAAGCCGTGTTGTCATGGCAACACATAACAGCCGCAATCATATTCTATTCTGTAACTTCTTCCACATTAAAGCGTGGAGGCTTCAGGTAGAAGAAAAGCAAACAAAGCACTGCTTCAGTCAGTATCATAGCTCTCCACGCTGACCGTGTTGACCACGGTGAGCTATACGGAGTAAAACAGTGAAATCGCACACTCCGTACACAGAAAGCATGCTAGATACACAGACGACAGAAATAAATGGTGTATTTTCCATGTTTTACATCTGTGAATGACTAATAGTTTGTCGACATCAGCAACAATCAATCAGGCAAACTTAATCAGGGAAATTCGAGCAGGGAATGCTACTGCTCATTAAAAACATCACTGATATTTTTAACCTTCTTCAATGGGAGATGCCAACAGACCTTTCAGCACAATGCCATTCTCGCTTTTAGAGAACACTTACCTTTTGCTTCAGCTCAGCAAAGTTAGTTTTCCTCTTAAATCTGTCCAGGCAAAATGTCAAGTAACACGTCCACATTGGCTCTGCGGAGAAATATTCATAGGTAAGAAGCAGACATGCATTATATACACACATTCTAAATATAAAAAAAAGGCATTTTTAGTTAATGTCTCAACTTTAAATACAATAAAAAATACACTATATTTCCAAAACTATTCTCTCGTCTGGCTTCACACGCATATGAACTTGTGACATCCCATTCTTAATCCATAGGGTTTAATACGATGTCGGCCCACCCTTTGCAGCTATAACAGCGTCAACTCTCGTGAGGTCAGACATTGATGTCGGATGAGAAGGCCTGGCTCACAGTCTCTGCTCTAATTCATCCCAAAAGGGTTCTATCAGGTTGAGGTCAGGATTCTGTGCAGGCCGCTCAAGTTCTTCCACACCAAACTCGCTCATCCATGTCTTTATGGACCTGTTTTGTGCACTGGTGCGCAGTCATGTTGAAACAGGAAGGGGTCGTCCCCAAACTGTTCCCACAAATTTGGGAGCATGAAATTGTCCAAAATCCCTTGGTCTGCAGAAGCATTAAGAGATCCCTTCACTGGAACTAAGGGGCCGAGCCATTCACGGCATTTAACAGACGCCCTTATCCTGAGCGACTTTCAGGTCCATCATTTTACACAGGTAGGCGAAGGTAGTGTTAGGAGTCTTGCTGAAGGACTTATTATTATTATTATTATTATTATTATAGTATATTGGTATAGTGTAGGGTGCTTGTCCAGGCAGAGGACTGAGCCCCAGTCTACAGTGTAGCAGGCAGAGGTGTTACCTAGTACACCAACCCCCACACCATAATCCCCTTCCACCAAACTAGATAAGTACCATTCTCCTGGCAACCACCAAACTCAGACTCATCCATTGGATTGCCAGATGGAGAAGCGTGATTGGTCACTCCAGAGAACACATTCCCACTGCTCTAGAGTCCAGTGGCGGCGCTTTACACCACTGCATTCCACACTTTGCATTGCGCTTGGTGATGTAAGGCTTGCATGCAGCTGCTCAGCCATGGAAACCCATTCCATGAAGATCTCTACACTGTTCTTGAGCTGATCTGGTATTATAACCTGCAATAGCCTGCATAATAATAGTTTATGTGGGGTAATAGCCAGTGTAATAACACGCAGTCTGCTGTAATAGCATGTAGCATGTGTAACAGCCTGTGTAACAATGGCCTGTGTAACAATGGCCTGTGTGCGGTAACAGCCTGTGTAACAATAGCCTGTGTAACAATGGCCTGTGTGCGGTAACAGCCTGTGTAACAATGGCCTGTGTAACAATGGCCTGTGTAACAATGGCCTGTGTAACAATGGCCTGTGTGCTGTAACAGCCTGTGTAACAATGGCCTGTGTAACAATGGCCTGTGTGCAGTAACAATGGCCTGTGTAACAATGGCCTGTGTGCAGTAACAGCCTGTGTAACAATGGCCTGTGTAACAATGGCCTGTGTAACAATGGCCTGTGTGCTGTAACAGCCTGTGTAACAATGGCCTGTGTAACAATGGCCTGTGTGCGGTAACAGCCTGTGTAACAATGGCCTGTGTGCTGTAACAGCCTGTGTAACAATGGCCTGTGTAACAATGGCCTGTGTAACAATGGCCTGTGTAACAATGGCCTGTGTAACAATGGCCTGTGTGCAGTAACAATGGCCTGTGTAACAATGGCCCGTGTGCAGTAACAGCCTGTGTAACAATGGCCTGTGTAACAATGGCCTGTGTAACAATGGCCTGTGTAACAATGGCCTGTGTGCTGTAACAGCCTGTGTAACAATGGCCTGTGTAACAATGGCCTGTGTGCGGTAACAGCCTGTGTAACAATGGCCTGTGTGCTGTAACAATGGCCTGTGTAACAATGGCCTGTGTAACAATGGCCTGTGTAACAATGGCCTGTGTAACAATGGCCTGTGTGCGGTAACAGCCTGTGTAACAATGGCCTGTGTGCTATATTAACCTGTGTGCTGTAATACCCAGTGTAATAATAGTGTTTATATCCTGGTACCTGTGTTGAGGCTCCTGAGCCCCTCCTCATAAACAGCGCAGCAGCGCTCCTCTCTGCGGTTGGTGTCAGATGCCCGGCCCTGAGCACTGCGCAGCTCTGGAGCTCCAGCAGCCTCCAGCTCCCTCCGGGCCATGAAATCCCACGTCACAGAGTCATCTGTGTGCTCTTTCTGCAGGCTGGACATAGCAGAAGCTGCTGTTTAACCTTTTCCCTTCATTTCATTGAATCAGAAAATGGTTTATTTGCCTATAGATTATGGGTTTGTTTCCCAGAGAGGGATTCAGCCTAGTACTGGATTACACCGTATTTTAAAATGGAGGTTCTCCACTGAAAGGAAAATGTAGTCCAAGACTAGGCTTAATCACCATGTTTACAGGCAGCCTGATAATCCATGAAATATCCAACTAATAACTCAATTGAAATAGAATACGTCCATGTAAATGGACTGGAATAGTCTAGTCTGACTGAGGCCATTCAGAATACAATTTCTATCTGATTGAAGGAGGTGGGTAATCCTGTAAATAATCAGTTAAGCAAGCAAGCAAGCAACAGATGTTGTCACAAAGCAGCTTTACAGAACATTCACTATTACAGAAAGAAAAGAAAAGAACAGTAAACAGAAGGATAGTAACCACATAAACGCGTGTATCTAATTGCTTTCCGAATCGGAAAGTTTAAGTACGTTCGGCGCATGTTCGTTCACATCATAGTGAACATCTGTAACAATGTGGCAGAGCAGAAACTGGTCTGCACAGGAGATAAAGTTGAAGCTTTGAACTCAAACACGGCAGTGGGACGGGTGTCCAGCTTATGTCTCAGAACACACCGGCTTCCTCTCGCCCTTCTTTAATAAGTCCGACATTTTAGAACAATTAAAAACACAAGCACTGCTCACTGCTGCTCATTTCACTCCGACTGGACTCATGTGATGCTCGTTGTCATAGTAACATCTACACGTGGTTCTCTACGCATAATTTTGGATCTGATTACTTGTAGTGTGCATGTCAGGGCAGCTTGTATTCAGTTAATTGACAACTAGGCTGCATCAGTTTGTAGACAGACGAAGCCTTACTCTTGCAGGATGGTGTCCTGCAGCTCCTTAGTGAAGTCAAAAATGGCAGCTATATTGAGCAATGACAGCATGAACTCCGCCCCTGCAGAAAAGACAGAAAGGATAGTATAAACGCTGCTAACGCTATTTAACGCTAAAAGAATGAATCTGTGTTCGATTAGAGTAGAAAGTGCTGACCTTTGATTTTCTGCTTGGCGTCTCGGTAGACCACCTCAGCCAGTTTACCACTCAGGATCTCTGGAGAGAACTCGTATTCACCCTGATAGAGTTTATAGTTTAGTTTGATCAAATAAATTTTGATTAAATAAAAGACATTGAGAAATTTTTATCACCCTGATAAATAGTTAAATAGTTAAAAAAAAAAAAACTTAAAACAACAACAACAACAACAACAACAACAACAACAACAACAACTCTCAAAAAAACAACCTTTTCACATATACTGTATAAATGCCTACCCACCCTTAAGCGGTTTAATGAGCGGGGCAGGGCTCAAGTTATAAACAGTGTTCTGCTTTTTAAATAAGGCACAGCACACGACTGCCAATCAGAACAGAGCTCATTTACATATATCAGCCTTAAAGGCACAGTAAACAGCCTAATCCTAAAGGATAAAGACAGGTTGGAAAATGTTAAAGTCTCAATCAATGACTGCTTTTGGATTTTGGGTAATACACAAAACTTCAAAAAACCTCCAAGAAAAAAATTAAATACAAGAACACTACAGTACATGGGTCCTTTAACGTGCACAAATATAGTTACGTCTACAACAAGCAGCAGTTTAGTAAGACTCAACTGATATGCAACACATGCCAAGATGAGGATGGAGAAGGTTGTACATACAAGGTCAATTTTGGCCAGTTCCAGTTCATGTTGCTGTTTCCTCAGTTTCTCAGCATGCATCAGCTCCATCCGGAAATACTAACACAAACAAACAAACTGTATTAACAGCAGTACACCACAAGATAATAAGCCTGATAAGACCTTCTGACTGGCTTTACACTGTGAAACTTCTGTGCAACCAGTTTCATGTCATTACTTGCCTACAACATGATTCAAAGTCAATTCAAATCATCAAACAGAGTTACATGCAACACATTAGATTACTCCTCTAGTTAGTAGCTACTGATATGTTTTGGTAAACCATCACTCATCATTAAAATAAAATCATCAATAACATATGTGCAGCATTTTATAGACTTCATATATTGTATAAACCTTTTCATCTGTCACTGTTTTTTTATTTATCTACGTAGCATCAAGAAAGGACCAAATTAATAGTCTAGCTATGTAAATCACGATAACTGCAGGCTAAAGAAGCATTAATACGGGCACAAGCAGCCACAGCTGGTTACTGAAATGTCAGCTTTGAGAAACACTGTTCTGGTTCAGGACATTAAGAAAATAAACTAAATAAACTTAGTGTCATTCAGGATCTCAGCCTTTTAATACACTAGCTTGTTCTTTTTCTTATTACTGATCTAGTGTGTTATCACCGTTTCGATTGGCCGTTTCATGAAGTTAAGACGCCTGAAACTGTTCGGGCTTAGTTTCAAGTAGGATGCTTTACACTGCGCAACTCAAACACAATGTGGTTTCGTGTAGGTTTCAAGCAACTAAAGTTGCATGCAAGTTTCATGGTGTAAAGCCTGCCTTCCAGTCAGAATCTGATCATATGCAACTTTTCTGCATAGTCTTAATATACGCACTTTTAATTCCCACTTTTTAAATGCTTCCTCATTTATCGTTTCCCATCAAAGCATTCTGGGATCTTTTCAAAGGCTTGGCGCTGTTATTGTTTAGTTCATTCCATTCTCATTATCTGGCCTGGGTTTAAAACGAATTATCTGATTAATGATCTCAATAAAAAAAAAGAGGATTACTGGACTGTTCAAACAATAAGAGCCCCACCTCTTGGTAGACCTTTTTGTTCTCTGGATGGAAGCGAAGCGCTCGCAGGAAGAGATGACGAGCACTCTCTGACGAATCAAGGTCCTCCATCTCACACTTAGCAGCCATGATCCATAAACCTGCTCAGATCATTCCAGCAGTGAATACATGCTTATATATTGTTTCAGTCACAACAAAACCACATACATGAAGGAATAAAGGGGAATTAAGAGACTTAAAGGGGAAATTTGCATAATGTAAACAGGGTCATTCAGAGAGGTTTGGTGTGAAACGCTCTGTTCTACAGAAATGTAGAGTCAGAATTGTCACAGCGGTGGTGATGAGAACCAGAGGTCCACCTCTAACAGCTCCCTCACATAGTTACTACATGAAATGGTTACGAATTCACTGCCTGATGTCTGAGACACTGTTTTATGATAATTTGGAGAATTTTTCATCTAATTTTTTTTAAATCAGTTTATCAGCTGTGAGAAGCTGTGAAAAGTAGTTAATAAGAAACCGTATTATTTCAGATTTTCTACTATTTTACCGTCATCAATACTCCATATAAAACTCAGAAGACAGGTTTAGGTTCACTGGTGGTTTTTGACAGTAAATAAAATGTCTATATTTGTGTTGTAGTCATGGTGACCCCTGGTTCCCATCACCACCACTGTAAAGAAACCTGAACCAATTCACACCAAACTGCTCTGAATCACTGCTTACATCTCAAAAAATTAAGTAGAAATTGTGAAAAGTCCCTGGTGTTTTTAAATAAGTTTAAAACATGAATGAAGTTTTAGACAGCGATCTGATAGTAAGCAACATCAAGTGAAACTTTACTGGGTTTGTCGGGGTGGATGGCGAGCATGGAGGAGAAGACCTTGCTGAGCTGAGCCTTCGTCCCCTAAAAAATAAATAAATAAATAAATAAAAATTACCATTTCAAAACTGCAAAAATATGAATAACATGCAACTAATATATATATATATATATATATATATATATATATATATATATATATATATTACATTACCGTTATAGTTATAGCCCCTTCATTGTACTGCATTCACACATTTAAACTGATCAATGGTGAAATGCTGAATTACATACCCATTTCTTAGAAAAGGCAACGTGGGAGAGCCACAGCTGGACATCCTCCTAAATAAAATAAACAAATATTTTTATTCAGTAAAATAATGAAACATTTAAAACATTCAGAAACATCAAAGAACGCCAGTTTAACGATGAACACAATCAGAATCCATTCATACCTGCCACTTTGTAGTCGCCCTTCTGAAAACACTTGTGACTCTGCTGATGATGGGAAATTCAATATCCTCCCTTTTGAACTGGTAGCCAATTCGCTAAAAACATAAAAAAAAAAAAAAAAAAAAAAACACATCTGAGTTGCCAGCTTCACTGATGCACTACTTAACTTTGACAAATAATCTGGTAACACATTTATATTTACACGTACAAGTCCTGTGTAAAAGTGTTAGGCAGGAAAGATGTTACTGACACTATTTCAATAATAAGAGTGTTTTGCCAATAAAAAAAACTGTAAAACATTAAAATAAATTCTAAATACAGTAAAACGTAAAGGAGAATGTGTCCTTAAAGTTATGAACATGTAGGCTAGAAGAACACAAATGCAGCAGAGTTGGTTCCTGACTTCTCGCTGCACTTGCAAGGGTTTGTTCAATTCAGTCACCTGGTTTAATTTAATGAAGTACTGATTAGATAAACTAGGTACTGGATAGTAACTGTAAATGCTGGAAGTCCTCCAAGACAGTTTTGGAACTGGTTAAGCTAATATATACAGAATGCCTACTGGCTTCATAAAGGTCAGTGCTTCCCTCCAGCAGCTTGTGTGGAACATCAACACTTCATTAAGTGATATCAGTACCAGGTGTGCTGCTGATAGAAAGGTGACATTAAAGACAAGGTTACTCACAGCTCTTCTCTTCTTGATGAGCTCCAGCACATTTATTTCATACTGATGAACAAAAGGGCAAAAAATATGAACCGGTCAGTACAGGACAGGACAGGACAGGGGGGGGGGGGGTACAGAATATTAGAGCTGCAGGAACAAGAAATCACAGGGTGTCATTCTTACCTGTAGCCATTAAACTCTATAACTCCTCTCTTAATGTACTCAGAGGTGCAACAATTCATATTTATTATCACAGTCACTGCCGCCTACTGTATTTGTAAGAATTTAAACTTGGACATATTGCAATTTTCTCTTTTGTCTTAAATTATAAGACAAATATATATAAGATATATATGTTACATTTGCAACCATTTATTTAAATGAATAAACACTTTAATAATTATTAAAGTGTTTATTCTTTTAAATAAATGGTTGCAACTGTAACAACTGCAGTTTCCCTCTGGGATCAATAAAGGATGCTGATGTCTGATCTCCGGAGCTCAGTGCTGACCTGTGTACTGAGATTCATGGCACTGACTGAATTATTACAACGATATCAGTATCAAAATATTCTGTGTCTTTCATTACCAAACTAACAGCAAAGTACCGTGGGATCAGCATACAGCTGCGCAACATGGCCACGTTATCATGGTTAATTATATCAAATTGTCACAATATGCTTTTCTGAACATATTGGAGATACTTTGAAAAAACACTTTCCAACTGCAGAGCAGAATTCGTCATGTTTAACTGGATTTACTGCAGCAGTGTGTGAAATGATGAATACAAATAATTGGGTTCATAGTTCTGATATTTTTAAAATGTGTGTCTGTTGTAAACCATCACATTTCAGAAAAACAACATGACACATCGTGCATCATAAACTTCCTGAAGTATCACGATATTATATTGCGTCGTATCGCCCAGCTCCAAATGAGTGGTTATTTTAATGGAATATTTCATTTTACGCAATATGGAATTTTAACTATGTCTTGGTATTTGAAGTATTATTAGTATTACTTGGTAATCAATATCTATAATTCAAGGTAATCATTGGTATCTGTGAAGAAACACTTTGAACGATATCCAGCCCTAGTGGAATCTCAGTATTCCTAAATGTGAAAGAATACTCGTGCAGAATGAAGCTCACCTGAATATATGCAACAAAATCAGCTTTGCTCAGCACGCTTCTGTGGAGCTTATATTCCAGAGCTGTGGATCTCTTCAGCATAGACCTGGAACACGAAGAGAAGGTCAGTGTAACATCATTAACATTTATGAAAGCCTTTAATTGATTTTTTTTATTTTATTTTATTCTGATCAGGTCAGCACAACTACAGAATACGCCACACAGTCATTCAATTATAGATAAAGAATGCAGGAATAATAAGAACAGAGGTTTGAAGAGATTTTCAAAGCAAGTACAAACAAGAGACCATATTTCCAAAATGTATGCAGTTCTATCTAAGCTAATAGGTTCATTTCTCCAAAGGAAGTAGTGGCGATACGAGAGAGAACCACATGCTCACAGAAGGGACACTGGCTCAAAGACATTCAGTGGAAGAACAAACTTTCTAATAAAGTGACCTAAAACTTTTGAATAAAATCTACCCAGCGAAAAACTACTTCATAAAATGTAAACATAACGCTGACACAGCTAGTTATTCTTCAGTGGTAGTAGTACTTCACTTATTCTGCCATTGTCAATATCTAAAAAAAGTTAACCTCAGTGCTTTTATTGTACATAATATTAATGAAACGTATTGCTTATTGGAATGAAAACACAAATTATTTGGTCTTTGGGAAAATCACAAAAGCTAAATGCACACATGTACACTCACTGGCCACTTTACCCAGTGCATTTAGGTACGTAGAGGTGGTCAAGACAACTTGCTGAATATTATATATTAATATATATATATTGAATATATTGAATTAATGCAGCCTACTGTTAAAGCATATTTTATAACTAGCTACTTCGCACCTCCACTATTTTTGTGTAGTTAATAAACTAGTTACCCAATTATGTACCAGAGGTGGATGAAGTACACAAATCATGTGCTTGAGTTAAAGTAGAGAGGTAAAATATTACTCCAGTAAAAGTAGAAGTCCTTACTCTAGAGCTCAGCTTGAGTAAAAGTACTAAAGTATTTGCCTTCAAATGTACTTAAGTATAAAGTAAAAGTACTAAAAGAGTAATTCTGGCTCTGATGTCCTGTTATCATTTTTATAACCAGACTGGCTTCATGAACTCATTTCAGGTGAAGGTCCTCCAGCGTCTCTCTTGGTAAACCAGTCTTTTAATAGAACGTCATTAATTAGTGACGCTGACGTCTATTAAAATGATCAGAAGCACAAAACACTGAAGGTAAACAGTTTCCATCAGGGAGAACCGAGTGGCTCTGAAATCACTTTTTACACACAAGCAAAGTTTCAGTTTCAGATTTATTTACAACTTAGTTCCAAGTTTAAGTTGAATAAAAACTGGCTTTAAACTCAGGATCACAGATGAGCTCCTTTACTGTGTTGATCTGTAGGCGTCTGTTCATAAACATAAACCAGCCCAAACTAATTTACTATAAAATGAAATGGTGTTTGTAGAAATTCAGAAAAAAAGAAACAGGCCAGTCACGACTGCATATGTGGACATATTTCTATATTGTGGTCAAAATGTAGTGGAGGAAAGTCAGGTATTAGACTCTGAAATGTAGGGGAGTGAAAGGAAAAAGTCGCCCAGAATGGAAAAACTAGAGTAAAGTACAGATACACGAAAAAAAGTACTTAAGTATGGTAACTAATTACATTTACTCAGTTACTGTCCAGCCCTGCTCTCTCCCCATCAAATGTACATGTGTGCACTGCTACATATACATTTTTATATGCACCTGCCGTTGTGTACCATGTTGTGCTTTCAGTAAAAAGGCACACTGGCACTAAAATAAAAGACTGCATTTTCTGACTGAAGTGATTTAATGACTTACTTGACTTCTTTCCTGGTGAAGAGCCCCACTCTCTCCAGCTGCTCCAGGCCAGGAATCCTGTCCTCTAACCGCTGCTGGACGTAATCAGCCATCTCAAAACCACTTATTCGGACTTATATCGACCCTAGAGTGTGCGCAGAGACAGAAAAACAAACTATTAAAGCTTAAAACTGAATGATTTCCCACACTTCACATCCTGCACACGTGTGGAAACGAAGCTACGGGATTTGCAGGCTGTCCGGTGCCACCTCACAAAAGAGTCCGTGAGGAAACACTCGTTGTGGTAAATATATCCTACTAGCAGATCCGCTCGATGCTGATGGGTTATGTTGAACCTACAATTTGCAAATATGTCACGTTGTCATAAATAGGGCTGTCTGCTGCTTTTGTTTGTTTATTTGTCTTAACTTTGTTCATCCACCAGATCTGGAGAGTTTATTTAACACGTATATCTATGCAGACGCTTAGCCGTGTTCTTTCTCCATTTTTTTCATCACGTTATGTTTCATGTTTGGCCTATTCGATATCAATATTTCAACAAATATGAGCAAATATTACCGACCAAAACAACTTTTTTTCTTGGCGGCAATTCGAGACTTACGCCAACCTTTATGGCGCGTCCATCAGAAGCCGCCCTACCAATCAAATTAGACGATTTCGTCGCCAGGAGAATCTGATTGGTGGAGAATTTTGAAGTAGGCGGGCGCCAAGAAGCGCCACTGTCCGAGCTCGAAGGGGGTGAAAATCCTCAATATGCGCCGATTTACGTTAGTTTGGAGGATTTCGTTCGCCCAAATAAATGTTATTGATATGCAAACAACACGTTAATATGACACTACCGCAAAGATACAGCGTCTGTTTTATATCATCTGTGGTTTAAGGAGTATTTTGGTGCTATTCGGCATGAACTCGTCGGTTTCGGGCAGCGCTAAGCTAACTGGCTAACGGCAGTTTTCTCGATTTAACGGATTTAGATGAAATATTGAGACGAGTGGTGTTAATGTGTGATATAATCGCGCTTTACTGGTCCGAGTGACCGGTATCTGTCCTTATCCGATGTCTAGATGATGGTAAAGTCCTGTTTCCACGGTTAGCTGGTTTAGTTGGTTAGTTTTCTCTATATTTTTTGCCCTTTTGTTCCAGTTTTGTTATTTGTATTGTTTCTAATGGCGCCTCAGAAATACTCCGCTCAGGTTATGAGCGCTGCTTCAAACGGCAAAGCCAACGGCTCCATGTACCCTTCATCTACTTCTTCTTCTTCATCTTCATCATCATCTTCGGCTGTGAACGCTGTAAAAAAGCCCAAGATGGAGCAGATTCAAGCGGACCATGAGCTGTTTCTGCAGGCCTTTGAGAGTAAGAGCACTACAGAACACTCACTAACCTGTTGGAGAACCACAGATTAGAGTCAGTCTGGATAAAATATACTGACCTGTACGAGACTGACAGAGTAAATCTGGATAAAATATTATACTGACCTGTACGAGACGAACAGAGTAAATCTAGATAAAATATTATACTGACTCGTTAAGAGAACCACAGACTAGAGTAAATCTGGATAAAATATTATACTGACCCGTTAAGAGAACCACAGACTAGAGTAAATCTGGATAAAATGTTATACTGACCTGTTAAGAGAACCACAGACTAGAGTAAATCTGGATAAAATATTATACTGACCTGTTAAGAGAACCACAGACTAGAGTAAATCTGGATAAAATGTTATACTGACCTGTTAAGAGAACCACAGACTAGAGTAAATCTGGATAAAATATTATACTGACCCGTTAAGAGAACCACAGACTAGAGTAAATCTGGATAAAATGTTATACTGACCTGTTAAGAGAACCACAGACTAGAGTAAATCTGGATAAAATATTATACTGACCCGTTAAGAGAACCACAGACTAGAGTAAATCTGGATAAAATGTTATACTGACCTGTTAAGAGAACCACAGACTAGAGTAAATCTGGATAAAATATTATACTGACCTGTTAAGAGAACCACAGACTAGAGTAAATCTGGATAAAATATTATACTGACTCGTTAAGAGAACCACAGACTAGAGTAAATCTGGATAAAATATTATACTGACCTGTACGAGACGGACAGAGTAAATCTAGATAAAATATTATACTGACCTGTTAAGAGAACCACAGACTAGAGTAAATCTGGATAAAATATTATACTGACCTGTACGAGACGGACAGAGTAAATCTAGATAAAATATTATACTGACCTGTTAAGAGAACCACAGACTAGAGTAAATCTGGATAAAATATTATACTGACCCTTTAAGAGAACCACAGACTAGAGTAAATCTGGATAAAATATTATACTGACCTGTACGAGACGAACAGAGTAAATCTAGATAAAATATTATACTGACCCGTTAAGAGAACCACAGACTAGAGTAAATCTGGATAAAATGTTATACTGACCTGTTAAGAGAACCACAGACTAGAGTAAATCTGGATAAAATATTATACTGACCTGTTAAGAGAACCACAGACTAGAGTAAATCTGGATAAAATGTTATACTGACCTGTTAAGAGAACCACAGACTAGAGTAAATCTGGATAAAATATTATACTGACCCGTTAAGAGAACCACAGACTAGAGTAAATCTGGATAAAATGTTATACTGACCTGTTAAGAGAACCACAGACTAGAGTAAATCTGGATAAAATATTATACTGACCCGTTAAGAGAACCACAGACTAGAGTAAATCTGGATAAAATGTTATACTGACCTGTTAAGAGAACCACAGACTAGAGTAAATCTGGATAAAATATTATACTGACCTGTTAAGAGAACCACAGACTAGAGTAAATCTGGATAAAATATTATACTGACCTGTACGAGACGGACAGAGTAAATCTGGATAAAATATTATACTGACCTGTATGAGACGGACAGAGTAAATCTGGATAAAATATTATACTGACCCGTTAAGAGAACCACAGACTAGAGTAAATCTGGATAAAATATTATACTGACTCGTTAAGAGAACCACAGACTAGAGTAAATCTGGATAAAATATTATACTGACCTGTACGAGACGGACAGAGTAAATCTAGATAAAATATTATACTGACCTGTTAAGAGAACCACAGACTAGAGTAAATCTGGATAAAATATTATACTGACCTGTACGAGACGGACAGAGTAAATCTAGATAAAATATTATACTGACCTGTTAAGAGAACCACAGACTAGAGTAAATCTGGATAAAATGTTATACTGACTCGTTAAGAGAACCACAGACTAGAGTAAATCTGGATAAAATGTTATACTGACCCTTTAAGAGAACCACAGACTAGAGTAAATCTGGATAAAATGTTATACTGACTCGTTAAGAGAACCACAGACTAGAGTAAATCTGGATAAAATATTATACTGACCTGTACGAGACGGACAGAGTAAATCTAGATAAAATATTATACTGACCTGTTAAGAGAACCACAGACTAGAGTAAATCTGGATAAAATATTATACTGACCCGTTAAGAGAACCACAGACTAGAGTAAATCTGGATAAAATGTTATACTGACCCTTTAAGAGAACCACAGACTAGAGTAAATCTGGATAAAATGTTATACTGACTCGTTAAGAGAACCACAGACTAGAGTAAATCTGGATAAAATATTATACTGACCTGTACGAGACGGACAGAGTAAATCTAGATAAAATATTATACTGACCTGTTAAGAGAACCACAGACTAGAGTAAATCTGGATAAAATATTATACTGACCCGTTAAGAGAACCACAGACTAGAGTAAATCTGGATAAAATGTTATACTGACCTGTTAAGAGAACCACAGACTAGAGTAAATCTGGATAAAATATTATACTGACCTGTTAAGAGAACCACAGACTAGAGTAAATCTGGATAAAATATTATACTGACTCGTTAAGAGAACCACAGACTAGAGTAAATCTGGATAAAATATTATACTGACCTGTACGAGACGGACAGAGTAAATCTAGATAAAATATTATACTGACCTGTTAAGAGAACCACAGACTAGAGTAAATCTGGATAAAATATTATACTGACCCGTTAAGAGAACCACAGACTAGAGTAAATCTGGATAAAATGTTATACTGACTCGTTAAGAGAACCACAGACTAGAGTAAATCTGGATAAAATATTATACTGACCTGTACGAGACGGACAGAGTAAATCTAGATAAAATATTATACTGACCTGTTAAGAGAACCACAGACTAGAGTAAATCTGGATAAAATATTATACTGACCCGTTAAGAGAACCACAGACTAGAGTAAATCTGGATAAAATGTTATACTGACCTGTTAAGAGAACCACAGACTAGAGTAAATCTGGATGAAATGTTATACTGACCTGTTAAGAGAACCACAGACTAGAGTAAATCTGGATAAAATATTATACTGACCCGTTAAGAGAACCACAGACTAGAGTAAATCTGGATAAAATATTATACTGACCTGTTAAGAGAACCACAGACTAGAGTAAATCTGGATAAAATATTATACTGACCTGTTAAGAGAACCACAGACTAGAGTAAATCTGGATGAAATAGTATACTGACCTGTTAAGAGAACCACAGACTAGAGTCAATCTGGATAAAATATTATACTGACCTGTTAAGAGAACCACAGACTAGAGTAAATCTGGATAAAATATTATACTGACCTGTTAAGAGAACCACAGACTAGAGTAAATCTGGAGGAAATGTTATACTGACCTGTTAAGAGAACCACAGACTAGAGTCAATCTGGATGAAATGTTATACTGACCTGTTAAGAGAACCACAGACTAGAGTCAATCTGGATAAAATATTATACTGACCTGTTAAGAGAACCACAGACTAGAGTAAATCTGGATGAAATGTTATACTGACCTGTTAAGAGAACCACAGACTAGAGTCAATCTGGATAAAATGCTATACTGACCTGTTAAGAGAACCACAGACTAGAGTAAATCTGGATAAAATATTATACTGACCTGTTAAGAGAACCACAGACTAGAGTAAATCTGGATAAAATATTATACTGACCTGTACGAGACGGACAGAGTAAATCTGGATAAAATGTTATACTGACCTGTTAAGAGAACCACAGACTAGAGTAAATCTGGATGAAATGTTATACTGACCTGTTAAGAGAACCACAGTCTAGAGTAAATCTGGATGAAATGTTATACTGACCTGTTAAGAGAACCACAGACTAGAGTAAATCTGGATAAAATATTATACTGATCTGTTAAGAGAACCACAGACTAGAGTGAATCTGGATAAAATATTATACTGACCTGTACGAGACGGACAGAGTAAATCTGGATAAAATGTTATACTGACCTGTTAAGAGAACCACAGATTAGAGTCAATCTGGATAAAATATTATACTGACCTGTTAAGAGAACCACAGACTAGAGTAAATCTGGATGAAATAGTATACTGACCTGTTAAGAGAACCACAGACTAGAGTCAATCTGGATAAAATATTATACTGACCTGTTAAGAGAACCACAGACTAGAGTAAACCTGGATAAACTATTATACTGACCTGTTAAGAGAACCACAGACTAGAGTCAATCTGGATAAAATATTATACTGACCTGTATGAGACAGACAGAGTCAATCTGGATAAAATATTATACTGACCTGTTAAGAGAACCACAGACTAGAGTCAATCTGGATAAAATATTATACTGACCTGTTAAGAGAACCACAGACTAGAGTCAATCTGGATAAAATATTATACTGACCTGTTAAGAGACGGACAGAGTCAATCTGGATAAAATATTATACTGACCTGTTAAGAGAACCACAGACTAGAGTCAATCTGGATAAAATATTATACTGACCTGTTAAGAGAACCACAGACTAGAGTAAATCTGGATAAAATATTATACTGACCTGTTAAGAGAACCACAGACTAGAGTAAATCTGGATAAAATATTATACTGACCTGTTAAGAGAACCACAGACTAGAGTAAATCTGGATAAAATATTATACTGACCTGTACGAGACGGACAGAGTAAATCTGGATAAAATGTTATACTGACCTGCTAAGAGAACCACAGACTAGAGTAAATCTGGATAAAATATTATACTGACCTGTTAAGAGAACCACAGACTAGAGTAAATCTGGATAAAATATTATACTGACCTGTTAAGAGAACCACAGACTAGAGTAAATCTGGATAAAATATTATACTGACCTGTTAAGAGAACCACAGACTAGAGTAAATCTGGATAAAATATTATACTGACCTGTTAAGAGAACCACAGACTAGAGTAAATCTGGATAAAATATTATACTGACCTGTTAAGAGAACCACAGACTAGAGTAAATCTGGATGAAATAGTATACTGACCTGTTAAGAGAACCACAGACTAGAGTAAATCTGGATAAAATATTATACTGACCTGTTAAGAGAACCACAGACTAGAGTAAATCTGGATAAAATGTTATACTGACCTGTTAAGAGAACCACAGACTAGAGTAAATCTGGATAAACTATTATACTGACCTGTACGAGACGGACAGAGTAAATCTGGATAAAATATTATACTGACCTGTTAAGAGAACCACAGACTAGAGTAAATCTGGATAAAATATTATACTGACCTGTTAAGAGAACCACAGACTAGAGTAAATCTGGATAAAATATTATACTGACCTGTTAAGAGAACCACAGACTAGAATAAATCTGGATAAAATATTATACTGACCTGTTAAGAGAACCACAGACTAGAGTAAATCTGGATAAAATATTATACTGACCTGTTAAGAGAACCACAGACTAGAGTCAATCTGGATAAAATATTATACTGACCTGTTAAGAGAACCACAGACTAGAGTAAATTTGGATAAAATATTATACTGACCTGTTAAGAGAACCACAGACTAGAGTCAATCTGGATAAAATATTATACTGACCTGTATGAGACGGACAGAGTAAATCTGGATAAAATGTTATACTGACCTGCTAAGAGAACCACAGACTAGAGTAAATCCGGATAAAATGTTATACTGACCTGCTAAGAGACCCACAGACTAGAGTAAATCTGGATAAAATGTTATACTGACCTGCTAAGAGAACCACAGACTAGAGTAAATCTGGATAAAATATTATACTGACCTGTTAAGAGAACCACAGACTAGAGTAAATCTGGATAAAATATTATACTGACCTGTATGAGACGGACAGAGTAAATCTGGATAAAATGTTATACTGACCTGCTAAGAGAACCACAGACTAGAGTAAATCTGGATAAAATATTATACTGACCTGTTAAGAGAACCACAGACTAGAGTAAATCTGGATAAAATATTATACTGACCTGTTAAGAGAACCACAGACTAGAGTAAATCTGGATAAAATGTTATACTGACTCGTTAAGAGAACCACAGACTAGAGTAAATCTGGATAAAATATTATACTGACCTGTTAAGAGAACCACAGACTAGAGTAAATCTGGATAAAATATTATACTGACCTGCTAAGAGAACCACAGACTAGAGTAAATCTGGATAAAATGTTATACTGACCTGCTAAGAGAACCACAGACTAGAGTAAATCTGGATAAAATATTATACTGACCTGTTAAGAGAACCACAGACTAGAGTAAATCTGGATAAAATATTATACTGACCTGTTAAGAGAACCACAGACTAGAGTAAATCTGGATAAAATATTATACTGACCTGTTAAGAGAACCACAGACTAGAGTAAATCTGGATAAAATATTATACTGACCTGTTAAGAGAACCACAGACTAGAGTAAATCTGGATAAAATATTATACTGACCTGTTAAGAGAACCACAGACTAGAGTAAATCTGGATAAAATATTATACTGACCTGTTAAGAGAACCACAGACTAGAGTAAATCTGGATGAAATAGTATACTGACCTGTTAAGAGAACCACAGACTAGAGTAAATCTGGATAAAATATTATACTGACCTGTTAAGAGAACCACAGACTAGAGTAAATCTGGATAAAATGTTATACTGACCTGTTAAGAGAACCACAGACTAGAGTAAATCTGGATAAACTATTATACTGACCTGTACGAGACGGACAGAGTAAATCTGGATAAAATATTATACTGACCTGTTAAGAGAACCACAGACTAGAGTAAATCTGGATAAAATATTATACTGACCTGTTAAGAGAACCACAGACTAGAATAAATCTGGATAAAATATTATACTGACCTGTTAAGAGAACCACAGACTAGAGTAAATCTGGATAAAATATTATACTGACCTGTTAAGAGAACCACAGACTAGAGTCAATCTGGATAAAATATTATACTGACCTGTTAAGAGAACCACAGACTAGAGTAAATTTGGATAAAATATTATACTGACCTGTTAAGAGAACCACAGACTAGAGTCAATCTGGATAAAATATTATACTGACCTGTATGAGACGGACAGAGTAAATCTGGATAAAATGTTATACTGACCTGCTAAGAGAACCACAGACTAGAGTAAATCCGGATAAAATGTTATACTGACCTGCTAAGAGACCCACAGACTAGAGTAAATCTGGATAAAATGTTATACTGACCTGCTAAGAGAACCACAGACTAGAGTAAATCTGGATAAAATATTATACTGACCTGTTAAGAGAACCACAGACTAGAGTAAATCTGGATAAAATATTATACTGACCTGTATGAGACGGACAGAGTAAATCTGGATAAAATGTTATACTGACCTGCTAAGAGAACCACAGACTAGAGTAAATCTGGATAAAATATTATACTGACCTGTTAAGAGAACCACAGACTAGAGTAAATCTGGATAAAATATTATACTGACCTGTTAAGAGAACCACAGACTAGAGTAAATCTGGATAAAATGTTATACTGACCTGTTAAGAGAACCACAGACTAGAGTAAATCTGGATAAAATATTATACTGACCTGTTAAGAGAACCACAGACTAGAGTAAATCTGGATAAAATGTTATACTGACCTGCTAAGAGAACCACAGACTAGAGTAAATCTGGATAAAATGTTATACTGACCTGCTAAGAGAACCACAGACTAGAGTAAATCTGGATAAAATATTATACTGACCTGTTAAGAGAACCACAGACTAGAGTAAATCTGGATAAAATATTATACTGACCTGTTAAGAGAACCACAGACTAGAGTAAATCTGGATAAAATGTTATACTGACCTGTTAAGAGAACCACAGACTAGAGTAAATCTGGATGAAATAGTATACTGACCTGTTAAGAGAACCACAGACTAGAGTAAATCTGGATTAAATAGTATTCTGACCTGTTAAGAGAACCACAGACTAGAGTCAATCTGGATAAAATATTATACTGCCCTGTTAAGAGAACCACAGACTAGAGTAAATCTGGATAAAATGTTATACTGACCTGTTAAGAGAACCACAGACTAGAGTAAATCTGGATAAACTATTATACTGACCTGTACGAGACGGACAGAGTAAATCTGGATAAAATATTATACTGACCTGTTAAGAGAACCACAGACTAGAGTAAATCTGGATGAAATGTTATACTGACCTGTTAAGAGAACCACAGACTAGAGTAAATCTGGATAAAATATTATACTGACCTGTTAAGAGAACCACAGACTAGAGTAAATCTGGATAAAATATTATACTGACCTGTTAAGAGAACCACAGACTAGAGTAAATTTGGATAAAATATTATACTGACCTGTTAAGAGAACCACAGACTAGAGTAAATCTGGATAAAATGTTATACTGACCTGCTAAGAGAACCACAGACTAGAGTAAATCCGGATAAAATGTTATACTGACCTGCTAAGAGACCCACAGACTAGAGTAAATCTGGATAAAATGTTATACTGACCTGCTAAGAGAACCACAGACTAGAGTAAATCTGGATAAAATATTATACTGACCTGTATGAGACGGACAGAGTAAAGCAGACAAGATAGTACCAGACATGAGACATTCAATAAAAACACTATCAAACAGTGAATGCCATGGTTTGTACCTAACATTTCACGTCCTGTAATCAACACTGTGTAATATGTGTAAAACATCCATACAGTGCACAGATTTGTATGTGTATATTGTTGATTTTGTGAAGGATATAGTTTCATTTTTTATCTTCAGTATAATGTATATTATCTATAAGTAACAAATAATAAGTCACACATTGTAACCGTGTTAAGTAATTAACAAGGTTAATATCTTGTTTGTTAATTCACTTCTTATTTCTTTTCTATTCTTGAGTGCCTGGCTGTCCAGGTGTTGCTGTAGCACATTAATAGTGATCTTTTCTTATTTGATGCATTTTTTTTCCACCAGAGCCTACACAAATATACAGATTTCTCCGGACAAGGAACCTAATTGCTGTATGTACACCTCTATAAAATTGCTCAAATGCATGGTTTGAAAAACTTGATTTACTGAAATGACACTCTACATTCCTGACATTCCTCTGTGTGAATGTGGCCTCTGACACTGTTAACTCAAAATTAAACTGTTTCTCTTTCTCTCCTACAGCCGATTCTTCTGCACAGATCTCTGACCTTCATGTCCCACAGAAACTCTCGAACAAATGCCAACAGGTATTTAAATGCTTTAAAAATTCAAACTTTATTGCTGCTTTGACAGGGATAAACCTCCAAAAAGGTAACTTTACTGTCCATGTGTCAAGCACAAGGCCTGCGGGCCAGGTTTGGTTAGTAGCATCATCCTGTACGGTCTGCAAAAATATTTTCATTTTCTATTAATAGTAGCCCATTTCACATTGTGCTGCACTGCTATCTCCAACATGCACTGTAAGGTAAAGTCCAACCCCCCTGCCCCCAACAGCAGTCTACGGGAAAGCGGTTACACCTCAATCCTATTACACCAGTCACATCACCAAACACAATAACCTATGTTTCAATATGGCCCTTTCAGTGGTTCAGTTTGACACCCCTGCTTTACAGGACAGTAAGAAAAATTTCTAAATTTTAATGGAAGTTAATAAAAAGTATTTTTAAGTAATGTTGGGCCTTATATATTATATGTATGTTGGGCCCATTAATCAAGTTTGACACAACGTAAAGGGCAACTGGCTTTTTAAATTTATGTAAAAAAAATTAAAACAACAAAGGTGGACAACGACAACTTTTCACTTTACACTAGCACCATCAAGCTAATTCATTTTGCCATTAGAATCAGACACATGGTTATAGTAGATACATTGTATTTACAATTAACAAGAATGTTTTACTATTAAAAAACAGACAGGCGCTCTGAAAAAAGAAATATTGACTGAAGAGTTTATATTAATAAGAACCGGTGTTTCCTCTTGTTTTTTAAGGTTTTTTTTTTCTCAACAGTGGTGGCAGGACAGACACCCACTGCACTGTCCAGCCACGGATGATCACACTCAGGCCAATCAGTACATTTTCTCACTGTAAAGTGAGACAAAAAAGATATACTGTCCTTAACTGTAATTCGCCCTCGTTGGCCGGCTGGCTGGCATAAATACATTACAGTGAAACTGAAACCGTCTGAACAGTCCGCTCCACTGATGACCGTTTCATTTGGCACTTTGGCTCTTATTGGTTTGCGCAATGTTTGTCCACTCCTTGTAACTCGTTTCAAATTAAAAGCCCTCTGCAGAGTTTTCAAATTGCAATTTCATAAGATTCTGAAGCAAAGGCGACAATAAGAGTAGCCACTTGTGTCACAGGCTCTGCAATTTAGTGGCCAAAGTGTGAAATCTAAAATAGTCAGTTACCCCCAGTTGAGACTGTAATTGCTATTACAATGCAATACCTGTAATTACTGCTTTACAACTGAATGTTTACCAGTGCATATTCTTTGTCCTTAGGAAAATGTTTAAAGTGGATGACATGCTTGTCAAAGTGGAGCGAATGAGAGGAGACCAGGAATCTCACAGGTACTGATGTGTTAATAAAGTGAATAATAATAAATGTGACTGCTGTGTTTCTGTTTGTTTGTATGTCCTTTAAAAGTATTTTAATTAAATGCCTAAAGAGGGTATTACACTGTTTCACATCTAGTTTGTTCACGTCTAAACTGCACCAGACTTTGGGTTTTGCGACAGTGAGTGTGTTTACATGCACGTGAGCACCATACTCCGATCTAGAAATCTGATCAAGACATGCGATAAAGAGGCTGGATTTTAGCTCAGTAATCAGATTTTTCACTGCACTTTAACACTTACTTTGATTTCTTTCGGATTTCTCAGTCTGTGCCTGTGCGAAAACAGATAGTGGTACCAGAAATAAGCAAGCGGTGTTGCTATGAGTTGATAGCGAAACACTTTGGGAGCGGCGCTGAAACTAAACACGAAATGAAGGATTTAAATATTCTTCGTCTTCTAGATGATGTTTGTTCATATTTTCTGTGGTGCGATGATTTAAAACAATGCAGCATGAAGTTGAGTTTTACATTACATTTATGACATTACTGACAAAATCAGCAGTTATTGGATTATTAAGTCCATGTAAACGAACATATGCTATTTTTGTGACATTGGATTTTTCTGTGACATTGATTTTGTTAGTTTCACATTGAAGTGGAATTGATCAGTCAGGATTTGGCGGGGATGCAATAGCCTTGTCATTTTGACACTGGCTTACTTACGACACGAAATTACTTTAACCATAACTGTCAAGGTGTAAAATCCATATCCCTCACATATTGCTTGAAAATAAGGATGCTTAATCCCTTACCAAGTCTTTACACCCTTCTATAACATAAAAGCTCCATTCATTTGCACTGAAGTCCCTGTAGTTAATGAGTAATAATGATCAACTTTAATTATGTGTCAGTTTGAGTTCAGCCAATCCAGTCATCGTTGTCTGGTCCAACACAAAAAAAATTCTGTTTATATAAAAAAATTTGCCAAAAACAAGCAGATTGTTCTGGCACTGCTGCACTGATGTGCACTGAGAAAAGTACAGACACAATGAATGACTTGAATAATGTGCTGTTGTCAAGCTAGCATACACAGATCTGGGTATGAGTGTTTCAGTACACTTCAAATACACAGCAAAAAAGTGCCATTAAAAGGTCTTAAAAAGTTTAATATTAAATATGAGGATGCCTGCAGAAGTATTACCTTTGTGATGACACTGTAAAATGGTATATTCCATTTCCAGGCTGATGGTGCCCAGCTTGGAGACATTTTAGATACCAAGAATGATATAAAACTCACCCAAATGTAGGACTTGCACAATTGTCTAGACATTAAAGCAAAATATTTCATTAAAAATCTGTTATTCTGTCCTTTTCTCCTCATTATTCAGCTTATCGTCACACCTGCAGCTGACCTTTACTGGGTTCTTTCATAAGAATGGTAAGTGCCCAAAGATCTGAATTATCAGACCTTTTGGTTTCAAATATAAGTTACAGGAACTAAGAGAGTGAAAATTAAAGCCCACCTTTTGTTTTGTGTGCAAATGTATGTATCACTGTGAATACATGATGCAGTTATTATGTCAAGGGTAACTTGGTGTGTTAAACATTTTGTCCTCAACTTTCTTCTAGATAAGCCATGTCAAAACTCAGAAAATGAACAAAACTCAGTTTCTCTTGAGGTGCTACTCGTCAAAGTCTGCCATAAAAAGCGTAAGGTAATTTTCTTTCATATGTTGTTCTTCTTTTTTCACAGTGACACATAATTGCCCTTTCCATGCTCAGTTCACAGCTGTGCTCTTTTGTAGCTTCTGTGGTGAGACTGGTTTTACAGACCGCTGGTGAAAATGCCATTCAGCCTAATGAGAAACTGTAGAACAGACTCAGTTTATATCACAATACCTACATTTAGAGCCAGTTATTCATTCAGTCTAATGAGAAACTGTAGAACAGACTCGGTTTATATCACAATACCTACATTTAGAGCCAGTTATTCATTCAGTCTAATGAGAAACTGTAGAACAGACTCAGTTTATATCACAATACCTACATTTAGAGTCAGGTATTCATTCATCCTAATGAGAAACTGTAGAACAGACTGAGTTTATATCACAATACCTACATTTAGAGTCGGTTATTCATTCAGCCTAATGAGAAACTGTAGAACAGACTCAGTTTATATCACAATACCTACATTTAGAGCCAGTTATTCATTCATCCTAATGAGAAACTGTAGAACAGACTGAGTTTATATCACAATACCTACATTTAGAGTTGGTTATTCATTCAGCCTAATGAGAAACTGTAGAACAGACTCAGTTTATATCACAATACCTACATTTAGAGTCAGTTATTCATTCAGTCTAATGAGAAACTGTAGAACAGACTCAGTTTATATCACAATACCTACATTTAGAGCCAGTTATTCATTCAGCCTAATGAGAAACTAACACGAGTCATTTTTATTCAAAATATATTAATTATTCATGTCTGATCACGACGGTGTCCCAGCAACCAGCAACTGAAACGGAGTAGTTTCTCATTAGATGAGCAGAATTTTTACCAGTATGCTGTCCAGCCTCGCTACAGTAGCTATGAAAGAACACATTTTTTGGCAGAGCATGGATAGACCAGTTGGACGACTACCACACTTGATGACCCACTAAATGCTGGACTGAAAACCTGCTCTTTCCAGCACATGTGAACTAGCGATATTTTTTATTTTGACAGGATGTCAGTTGTCCCATAAAGCAAGTGCCTACGGGGAAAAAGCAGGTGCCTTTGAATCCAGATCTCAGCCAAACCAAGCCTGGTGCCTTTCCCTCCCTACTCGTGTCAAGCAGTGAGTTCGAGCCCAGTAACAGCCACATTGTGAAGTCCTACTCACTCCTCTTCCGAGTGTCACGCCCGGGGAAGAGAGACTCCAACGGCTTCATTAATGGAGAAACTGATGAAAACTTAGGTAAGTGTCACAGTTATTACACCGGCACTGCTGGGAGAAAATGTTGTGTGTGCTCCTTTAGTGGACTCTTTGCACCTACCAGATCAGAGAGAGGGGGAAAAAATCAGCTTTAAACCCGACTAAACTAAGGATTTTCTGATGTGCACTTTAGTGCACAGTTATTTAGGGTTCCTGTGGATCCTTAAAGTCTTAGTACATGCCACATTGGGCACATTAGGTCCTTTTTTTTTTATTTTTTTTATTTTTTTATGGAAATTGTATTATTTTTCTTTTACTTGAGGTCTTAAAATTGTGCAGCAAGCCTGTTATGATGCAGGAAGGGCTAGAAGGAAAAATCCTGTTTGTTCATTTATTTAATAATTACCTTAGCACTCAAATTCCCAAGTAGCTTATTTGATGTTAGTCTATTATACCATTACCTTGGCCTTTTTAAATGTGGCTGTAGGCACATGTGCTAACTGACTTTTCAGCTACGGCAGCAACTTTTCAGTCCTTCTTTTTGACAAACAAGCTTTTCGGCCTTGCTGCTTTCGTCTGCCATACCATTGTCTCTCTCTCTCTGCCTGATGCATGTTCTTGTCTCCTGTCTTTGCTTCTTATTTAAAGGGAACCGTAACTATTAAGACACTTGGGTCACATTATGGTGTACATATTTGGTACCATTCCAATAATTTCATTATTATTATAATTAAACTAAATTCTTTTACTAGCAGGCTGCCAAATCAAATGGTTGCTCTCTCTCTCTTGTTCACTGATTGAGGAACAGCTAGCTGAATATCTCATTTAACTCTTATATCATTCAGCCTTTCAAGCTTCAGCTAGAGCCTGACATAACACAAGAGAAAAACATTTTATTGTCTCTTTTTTTGTAGGACTGGCTCCACTTCAACCATGTGACATCATCACAGTGCAACAGTGGTGACCTACCAGTAAAGGAATTTTACCTATTTGTCATATTTTATTAATAATAAACAAAACATTCCTATTTGGATATGTCATATTTCAATAATATTGGACATATACGCTGTTTTAAGGCATACAAGTCTTAACAGTCAGGGTTCCCTCTAACAGATGGGGTTCCCTTTAACAGGCAGGGTTCCCTTTAAAAGTACATGTTCTATTCATGCCAAATCAGTGGCAGCTGAGGCTGCTTGAGAGCAGCTGATTGTGAGACCTAGAGAGAAACCCCCTCTCTCTTGTCCCCCTCTTGCCTCAGCTCTCACATACAGTGGTAACGTCACTGGGCTTAAATTTAAGGGTGTGGTGGCCACGCCATGAGGCTTGGGAGGTGGTGCCTGGGAGTCTTGTCTGCGCTTGAGGCTCGGGTGCTAGCAACATGCCGCTGCATGCAGCTCTCAGTGGTGCCTGGCACAGTGGAACTTATTAGCAAGTGGTATACCGGTTCGTCTGGTATATGAGCAGATAACACAACAAACAAACAGTGCACACCATGCTAACATTACCCTGTTTAGCTGAAGGGCTGAGTCAGAGATGTTTCAGTCCCTCCATCACCTCCTGCTGCGTATTACAGGTCTGCAGAGACTGTGTGCAGACCTCTCCTGTCTGTTTCATCTGAAGTAGTCCAGTTTGGTTTTGGGACATAAAGGAACAGCTTGGTTTTTGGGGTTTGACAAAAATATGTGCACCCGAGCGATTGCTACGCTTCGTCTTGTATTGCCTGAGAAGCCATCTGACTCAGTCAGCTGCATCAGATAAGGCCACTGTCTCCTGTGCTCAGAACACACTGTGGACCTGCTGGGAATGAAGCTTGAACAACTAATATTTTCGTATTTCCAGCAGTGTCTGATGATCAGAGACAACTGTTACAACTTTTATTTATATATATATATATATATATATATATATATATATATATATATATATATATATATATATATGAACATTTAGATGATTAAATAAACATTTATATATATATATATGTGTGTGTGTGTGTGTGTGTGTGTGTCTGTGTGTGTACAAAAAAACATATAGATGATTACACAAACGTGAGTGTGTGTGTGTGTGTGTGTGTGTATTATTTATATATATATATATATATATATATATATATATATATATACACACACACACACACACACACATACATACACCTTCACAAACTCCAAACTCCAGAAAAGCTAAAAATTGACACAAAATACACATCATGAAAATGTGTTTGTTTTGAAAAGCTTTAAGCAATAGTTTGGCAGTTTCACCCACCGTCATTCCCCTGAGTTCCCAGGGACTGTGGAGTTAAACTGATTCTGCATTGATGCTCTTTTTCTGAGCAGATGTGAAGGATGAGCTCCCAAGCAGGAAGAAGAGGAGCGCGTCTCACCGTGATGACGGAGACTCCACGGAAACATTTGTTGCACAAATGACCGTCTTTGATAAGAACAGGTAACAGACAAGTGTCTCGTTGGATAGAGTTACATCATCTTTAATAGGCGGACAACATATGTTTAAAACATTTTAATTGAGTAAGAGTAATTTTTTTTTATTTTGATTCTCAGCTCATTAGAAATGTGGTTAGATTTGAAAGTCCCATCTTTAATCAGTTTATTAGATTAAAAAAAATTATGAACATCTTTTCCCTGAAATATTTGCTGAATGTGACTCTTTAAATCTGTATGTGGGAAGTTCTGGTCAGACTGAATAACAGATCTGTTCTGCAGTAGGTGAGTTTTTTGTGTTTTGTGTTGGTAGGCGGCTGCAGCTGCTGGATGGAGAGTACGAGGTCTCCATGCAGCAGATAGAAGACTGTCCGGTCAGCAAGAAACGAGCCACATGGGAAACCATTCTGGATGGGAAGGTACGTTCTGCACTGAGGAGCAGATTTCACTCAGATTTGTCCACATTGGATAGTTTGTTCTTTAGGAAGATGCTTGAATTTGAGGTGCAGGTCACAGAATGACTCAGTGTATAACTGGCTGTAGACTAGAATGTTAAACTTTGAGCTTAATATTGAATTGTGAACATTTTAAGTATTCTGACCAAACTAAATATGAAATTTCAAATGTTTCAATGTTTCTTCTTACCATTTTGGGCAGTTTTCACTCAGTGCTGACCTCCAACAGTTGTGCTCTTTAAATCTGTGCTTTGATATTGTTGAAAAATTGCTGTAACATTGAATCACACTGAATTGAAATTAGGCTAGATTCAAGAAACTGAACTCATTTAAAGAAGATATAACTAGTGTGTGTGTGTGTGTGTGTGTGTGTGTGTGTGTGTGTGTGTGTGTGTGTGTGTATATATATATATATATATATATATATATATACACACACACACACACACACACTCTCACAGATACAAAAGAGGTGGTTAGCTCTAACAACACATTCTCATTAAAATCTATTGCTTTACTTACATTTTAATCGTGTTTTTAATTTCTGTGCCCCTTAACTTTGTTTCTTTTTGAATTAGAAATTGAGTTATCTTTGTCTTTCATCATTTGTAAAGCACTTTGAATGACTGCAGTATATGAAAGGAACTATATAAACTTGCCTTGCCTAGCTATATTGCCATCCAAAAAGATTTATTTATGAGAAATATTTTAATCCTTCAAAAACAGAAATTGTCTGTAATATTTTATGAATGTCATCAAAACCGTTTTCCGTTCCACTTTAGTCTGTGGAAATGTTACATTGGAAACAAACACATTTACTTATTTATTTGTCAAGAACAGGTTTTGTCAAGAACAGAGTTTGTCATGTTCCTCGTACAGCGGCACAAACAGCGTGGTGGAGAGGTGGAGCTGGACTGTTCTTAAAAAGAATGTAGCCACTTTTCAGCTCTTAGAGAGGTACCAGAAAAGGCTAAGGCCTTTTTGAGTGGAAAGTGAAACAGCTGTATATGGCAGAGAAAGATGATCTCTCGTTTAATGGTTCAGATGAAATGACAATATTTCTAATAATTAAAAGCCAAAGGTATACAAGTTAATCACTTAAAGTTAGTTTGATGGTAAAAAGATGCTAAACTGCAAAAATCTGAATATGTAATTTTATTTTATCTTTTGCAATTACAATCACTTGGACAAGCCAAGTTACTGCTTAATGTAAATTTAACTTGATCTGACTAAAATACTGAACTGTTCACGATGATGAATTCATGAGTTTGACTATGTTGGATTGATCTCTGATTGGTCCTTATTTTGCAGAGACTGCCACCGTTTGAAACCTTCTCTCAGGGACCCACCTTACAGTTCACACTACGCTGGACAGGTGACCCCAATGACCCCTCTACAGCACCTGTGGCCAAGCCACTATCCACACGCAACTCTGACACCAGCGCCCCAGAGAGCCGCACACCCACCCTCAGATCCACTCCCGTGGGTAAGGTGCTGCATGCCCGACTGATGCGCAGTTTCTTAAACCAAATTTCCTAATACAGAAATGCTAATGTGGTTAGTATTGGCACTAGAGGATACCAGCGAATTCTGACTGGGTCCTACCAGCTTTCATTAATCCCTACCAATACTAATATGTTCAGTCATATAATATACACTCTTGGGCAAAAAATGGGCCAAACCAGAACTACACTATATGGAAAAAGTTTTGGGACACCTAGACACTATTATAACTACATGAGGTTTTATGACGTCCCATTCTAAATCCATAGGCATTATTATGGAGTTCTTTGCAGATACTAAATTCAACAAGTTTTCAGAGGGTGTCTGTTGGGATTTTTTCCCATTCATCCAGGAGAGTGTTTGTGAGGTCAGACACTGATGTTGAATGAGAGGTCCTGGCTCATAATCTGCATTCTAGTTCATCCCGATGGAGTTGAGGTCAGGGCTCTGTGAGGGTCAAGTTTTTCTCACCCAGCCTTTATGAACGTGCTTCGTGCACTGGGGCTCAGTCATGCTGGAACAGGAAAGGTTCTTCCCCAAACTGTTCCCACAGAGTTGGAAGTGTAGAATTATCCAAAATGTCTTGTTTTGCATTAAAATCTCCCTTCACTGGAACTAAGGAGTCAACCCATGAAAAACAACCCCATAGCATTGTACCTCCATCACCAAACTTTACATTTGGCACAATCCAGACTCATCCAGACTCATCCATCAGACTGCCAGATAGAGAAGTGTGATTCATCACTCCTTGGAATACGTTTCCACTGCTCCAGAGTCCAGTGGCGGCATGCGACTGCCACTTCACACAACACTTGGTATTGTGCTTGGTGATGTGTGGCTTGCATGTAGCTGATGAGGTTTGAACTCTGCAGTTATTGAGTCAGCAGAGTGTCTGAGCTGCTGTGGTTCCTAAATACTTCCATGCATCAATAATACTACTTACAGTTGATTGTGTAATATCCAGGAGGAAAGAAATTTCTCAAACTGACTTGTTGCAGTGGTGGCATCCTGTTACAGGACCATGCTCGAATTCAGAGAGCTCTTTAGAATGACTTCTTTCACAGGTGTTTGTAAAGGAAAACTGCATGGCTAGGTGCTTGATTTTATACACCTGTGGCAATAAACTGAATGAAACACCTGAATTCAGTGATTAAGAGGTGTGTCCCAGTACTTTTGTCCATTTAGTGTAGTAGCATTTAAGGCCAGTGATGCGCATCACTGAAAAAAAAAAAACACGTTTGTATTCTTGTATAAAGAATATGCACAATTCAGAGGTAGGCTGTTTGATTTGAAATTTGTTCTTACACGGTCACTCCTAACCTAAAATTATCTTGCAATTTTAAAAAAGAGAGCAAATGTAAGCATTTTGGTCATATTGGCCATCCCTGTTTCAGGGGACACATTGTATAGAGACACGCTAGCCTCTCTAATTTTGTACTTCTGTACTGTTTTTGTGCATCAGCTGTGAAAGACTCAGTGAACACCACCAGCAGCAGCGGCGGTAGTGGTGTGCAGACCAGGAGAGAACAGTCCGTCTGTGAGCCCAGACAGAAACTACGGATCTTCTACCAGGTGCCCTTTTTTAGCCTCGTTCTTTATCCTCTAAGCCCTGGAGGACCAGATCACTGCAGGGTTTCTGTTATCTTCCTGATCAAACACTTCTGATTCTGCACCTTAATAGCTCGATAACAAGATGAAAAGCTGATACCAGGTGTCAGACAGAGGAGAGATGTGTGCTAAATGAAGTAAATGAAGTGTTATGAGTCCCACGGGAGCACAGCAAAGCTTGTTATTTCAGGAGTTTAGCGCTGTACTTTCAAAATCATTGTCAAGCATTTGGAAAATAAGTCAGATCAGTTGGTTTAGATGGTAAAAATAATTTAAATAATATATAAAAAATATAAAAGCAAATATAAGCAGTGCAGGAGGCCCCAGAATAGGGACTATAAATGAATGTATGAATTTTAATAAGAAGCCTACGTATGTATAGGCAGATCTGAGATTTTTATATCAGGCAAATAAACTTATGGATTAAGCTCTGGCAGTGATTTAATAAACACTACACACATGCATTTACATGCAGAAAACGTGTACAGAACATGTGAGAAAAACATGGAAAGCCATGTATGTAAAAATGATAGTTTTTGCACTAAATTTGCACTAAATTTGCACAAAATTTTTCTCCCCATAGTTTCTTTATAACAATAACACACGGCAGCAGACAGAGGCTCGGGATGACCTGCATTGTCCGTGGTGCACGCTGAACTGCCGAAAACTCTACAGCCTCCTCAAACACCTCAAACTCTCCCACAGCCGCTTCATCTTCAACTACGTGGTGAGTCCGGATCTGCATGTGATTTATATTCTGTTTTGGTCCTATAACTGGGCTATTCATCAAATGTGATCACAGAAATATTATTTTTTTTACCAGAATATCATTATTATTGTCCAAAGAAAAACATATCTTTATGTTTGTTGAGTTTACTTTTTCAATGTAATTTCCATGCACCAGCTGTCCTTTACATTGTGTGAGAATTTCATGATGAATAGACCAATCGAAATGCCCTAAAATCACTCGGAATAAAATCTCTTTACCTTACATTGAAATGTGGTTGAGTTTTTTTGCCTTCTCCTGTTACTATTAATTTACTATTTTGGAGTAACTCGTTTTTCTTTGGACAGTGATGATATACTGTAAATATATACATTTCATTATATGTTACTGTGCAACATGAATTTACTAGGATTACCCATTCTGTTTTGCAGCCTCATCCTAAAGGGGCCAGGATAGATGTGTCTATAAACGAGTGCTACGACGGGTCCTATGTGGGAAATCCCCAAGATATCCACAGCCAACCTGGCTTCGCCTTCAGCCGTAACGGCCCCGTCAAGAGGACAGCCGTCACTCATATTCTGGTCTGCAGGTAGGAGCCAATGAAGGTGGACCATAGAGAAGGTCAGAAATGTAAAACTGAAAACATCAGAACAACAGCTTGAACTGTTCATTCAAACCTGGCTTTTCACATGTGGTGTTCATCAGGTTCACACATAATATTGGTTAGGCTTGGTTGGCTTCAAAATTCGTTTTGGGTCTCTCACACCCCATTTCTCATTTTTCCCAACTGTTTAGCCTACATTTACCCCATGTTGTGCTGGTTTTGACAGCAAGGTCTGTTGGGAGCAAAAAGTGTGAGAAGCCCAGTGGCACATTTCTCTAGTAACAAACATTTTTGTGTGCAAATAGTAAAATAAATAAAAGCAAGTAAATCAATCAATTTATTCACTGCAAAAACGGTATCCTATCATATGAAATTCTTAATTGTAGTTGATCTATGTAATATTTCTTATTGTGAGATGGTTGTGCACTTATTGTAAGATTATTTAGCTTATTTATAGACATTTATCCCTGTTTTAAGTAATTTTATCAAGAAAAATAATCTCACTATATTTGCAGATAATTTTGCGGGTTTAAAGTACATTTCTTAAAATGATTTACCAATATAGTGAAATGAATGTACTTAATAAACTTTAAAGAAGTGAAAAATGTTTAGAAATATGTTAATTAATCTTAAAATAAACTTACAACAATCTCAACAGAAGAAATATTAGATTTATTGACTAGAAAGACATTTCATTTGACAAGATACCGTTTTTTGCTGTGTGTTGGTTTGGGTGCGGGTGGCATTTTTGGGTCAGGTTCACTTTTTTAACTTTGTCCTATGGCAGAAAGGCGAGCAGAAAGTTCTCAAGCTATATTCTGTTTAAAAACACAGTTTTAGGTCAAAGCTCTAATTAGAATCTGAAGCACTAACTGAAGCTGACCGTTAACTCTAATGGACTCTAATAAGACAGTGGCCAGAAATAAACACTCCTCTGTGTTGGTCTTTACCTCAAAGACATGGAGATGAGAAGTAGATTTTTTATGGTATTGGTGTATCGGTGTGGTTGCAGAGAACCTGTCCTTGACTTCAAGTGTAATTTTGTGCCACAGACTCTTGGTAGAGTTACTGACAGTTGGTAGAAAGAAATCCACACCAAAAAGATGGCAGTAACATCCGAATGCTGGAACACAGCATTAATTACACAGCATGGGAGAAAATCCACACAAACTCAGCTGTTACACACTGCCACTGACTAGCATTACTGCTTATAGCCTAAACTTCTGAACAGAGGTTTTTCAGAGTCACACTCCAAACGGAGTGTTATGAGAAAAAACGAAAAACCCATAAGATGGCTGCATATACGAACAAAGAAACCCACAAATGTAAGTATTTTCTCCATTTATAAATTACAATAATCATTGTATTATCTTAGTTTAATGATGTATTATGGTCCTTTTCTTCATAACAAGCATAAAAAGTTGCCAGTATGCTGATGTCTCAGTAGCAAGCTTGAATTCCTGTTTCACCTTAAATGATGCAGCAATTACATTCTGGAGCCTCAGAATTGCTGCTACCTCCAAGGTGGAATGGGGAAATTTGAACAAGAAGCTAGCGAATAGCTGACTTCAGCTTTGTATCACCAAAGAATTAGGGGTGGGGATAATAAATAATTGTGTCATCCTCCGCTTTGAAGGCATATTGCACATTACACATTACACTAAACTTCTGAATGGCTGAAACCTGTGTGAAGTGTACTGACTAATGCAAAGGGAAATATTAAGAATTCCACTTCTAAAAAAGAAACCAATCTATGGAGCCTTTAATACACAACAGTAGAATATCTCAGTTCCAAAAGTGTGAAACTGAAATGGTTTGTTTTGTCTGTGTCAGCACAGTTGTATTCTTAGTGTCATAAGGGTATTCAAAAGCAGCTTTGGAGTTCAGTGTGTTATTTTAGGAAAACTACATCATACAAATGTGATTAGAGGTGGGTGATATGGCAAAAATTTGATATCGCAGTACTTAAAAAAAAAATTTTCCTAATGCACAATATGTATTTTTCTGACATCTGATAAGTTAGAAAAGACAAAGTAGTGCCATTAAGTATAACTATAAATACAACAGTAACAATAGTGTCATTTTTCTATCAAGAGACGCCTTTGGCATCAACCACTTTAGGAGCCTGGATTCTGAGTGACGTTAACTCCCCAGATTTATTTTGCCATTTAAGGCACCAAAAGTTCTTTCAGTAACTACAGTATTGATTAAGGGGCAAATTTCTGGTTATTGATGGGACTGTGTTTGTCAGGCCCAAGCGCACTAAACCGAGCCTGTCCGAGTTTCTGGAGTCGGAGGATGGGGAGCCGGAGCAGCAGAGGACGTATGTGAGCGGCCATAACCGTCTCTACTTCCACAGCGACAGCTGCATGCCCCTAAGGCCACAGGAGATGGATGTGGACAGTGAGGATGAGAGAGACCCCGAGTGGCTCAGAGAGAAGACCACCACGGTGAGAGCATTGTTCATGCATCAGCCCCAGTGCAACCCTATAGTAAACAGACACATTGGAGCGGTTTTATTGCTAACACGACTAAAAAAAACTCTGAATACTACAGTCTTGCAAGCTGTTTAGGTCTTGCATTGCTGTTGCCTATAAAGTAATTTAATTTGTAATCTGCAGCAAATTGAGGAGTTCACCGACGTGAATGAGGGAGAGAAGGAAGTGATGAAGCTGTGGAATCTCCATGTGATGAAACACGGGTATGTGTGTTATTTTAAAAGTGGCACAAACCTACTTTTCAAACTAGTTACCATTTTAAATACCACATACCGCACCCATTATCCACAAATATCTGCACATGATTCCATAACAAAACCTGACCCAACTTTTTTGGATCAGATCTGTCCCTGCAGTTAAACACATTCACATTCAATCATTAGTCCTATCAGTTTCAAATGGTTTATTTTACTCGGCTGCATTTTTATTACAGGAATTCTGCTTTGGAGATTTTTTGTCACTCTTAGCAACAACACGGCTGTTGGATCTATCAAAAGCTTAGCAACCAGCCTGGACGCTTCTATTGATAAAGCACACTTAGCCCTGCCCTTCCATTTTGCGTGTTTACATCTAGGGGTAGGGCAAAGTGTTAGGGCAACATGGCCCTCCAAATGAAGGCGTTTCGGAGACACACTGTTTTGAGGAAAAAAAGAAAAGCAAAAACCAAAGAAACACGTAAATGTTTTCTCCATTTAAAAAATTACAATAACCGTTGTATTATCTTAGATTAATGTCATTTCAGTGTACACTGAAAAAAATATAAATGCAGCACTTTTGTTTTTCTCCTATTTTTCATGAGCTGAACTCTTAGATCTTAGACTTTTTCTGTGTACACAAAAGGCCTTTTTCTCTCAAATATTGTTCACAAATGTGTCTAAATCTGTGTTAGTGAGCACTTCTCCTTTGCCGAGATAATCCCCCTCACATGTGGCATATCAAGATGCTGATTAGACGGCATTATTATTGCACAGGTGTGCCTTAGTGTGCAGTTTTATCACAGCACAATGCCACAGATGTCGCAAGTTTTGAGGAAACGTGTAGTTGGCATGTTGACTGCAGGAATGTCCACCAGAGCTGTTGCCCGTGAATTGAATGTTCGTTTCTCTACCATAAGCCATCTCCAAAGGTGTTTCAGAGAATTTGTCAGTACATCCAACCAGCCTCACAACCGCAGACCATGTGTAACCACACCAGCCCAGGACCTTCACATCCAGCATCTTCACCTCCAAGATCATCTGAGACCAGCCACCCAGACAGCTGCTGCAACAATCGTTTTGCATAACCAAAGAATTTCTGCACAAACTGTCAGAAACCGTCTAAGGGAAGCTCAGCTGCATGCTCGTTGTACTCATCGGGGTCTCCACCTGACTGCAGTTCGTTGTTTAACCGACTTGAGTGGGCAGATACTCACATTTGATGGCGTCTGGCACGTTGGAGAGGTATTCTCTTCATGGATGAATCCCAGTTTTCACTGTACTAGGCAGATGGCAGACTGCGTGTATGGCGTTGTGTGAGCGGTTTGCTGATGTCAACATTGTGAATCGAGTGGCCCATGGTGGCGGTGAGGTTATGGTATGGGCAGGCGTATGTTATTGACATTATAATGCATGGCCCCATGTTGCAAGGATCTGTACCCAATTCCTGGAAGCTGAAAACATCCCAGTTCTTGCATGGCCAGCATACTCACCGGACATATCACCCATTGAGCATGTTTGGGATGCTCTGGATCGGCGTATATGACAGCGAGTTACAGTTCCTGCCAATATCCAGCAACTTTGCCCAGCCATTGAAGAGGAGTGGACCAACATTCCACAGGCCACAATCAACAACCTGATCAACGCTATGTGAAGGAGATGTGTTGCGCTGCGTGAGGCAAATGGTGGTTACACCAGATACTGACTGGTTTTCTGACCCCCTGGACACCCCCCCCCCATATAATGTGGCCAGCCTAAGGCACACCTGTGCAATGATCATGCTGTTTAATCAGCATCTTGATATGCCACACCTGTGAGGTGGATGGATTATCTCGGCAAAGGAGAAATACTCCCCAACACACATTTAGACACATTTGTGAACAATATTTGAGAGAAAAGGGCCTTTACATAGAGTACATAGAAAAAGTCTTAGATCTTGAGTTCAGCTCATGAAAATGAGAGCAAAAACAAAAGTGTTGTGTTTATATTTTTGTTGAGTGTATTATGATGCTTAAAACATAAAAATCGCTAATATTATGCTGACGTCTTGGTAGCTAGCTAGCTAAATCTTCTGTTACACTTTAAATAGTCCAGCAGTTTTGACATGTGAGGCACCAGAATGTAACTCCTGTTCCCTTTAAGGTGGAATGAGAAAATTCCAATACGAACTGGAGAATAGCTGAATTCAGCTTCATATGACTGAAGAATTAGGGGTGGGCAATAATAAATAACCTCATCCCCCTTTGAAGGCATGTGATTCCCTAAATGTAACTAAAGCCCAGCAGTGAGGTTGCTAAACTTTACCCTCCTCTGCCATCACTGTTGACTGACAGGGTCGCCTACAGAGCACTGCTAGTAGCCTGTTAATGAAGTGATGTTCTTTTTTATTTGAGGGTCCCATTTCAAAGGGAAGATTTCAACCACTGCCGCTAGTAACTCGATTCCAAGGGGCAAGATGAAACTTGAAAACTAGGGGTAATAATAAGAAATGGGATTAGGCCTTAATCTGTCACTACACACAATTTTACAACATCTATCTAGTCATCTCCTTTTTCATTCCACCTACACTTGACTTGACCTTGACCTGTATGAGAAACTCAAACATTTTCACCTGTTAAACCTACTGGTCACATCTTTTGTACCTGTTGTCTGTTGACCTCATGCTTTCCCCCTCCCTCTCAAAGGTTCATAGCCGATAACCAGATGAATCAGGCCATCATGCTGTTTGTGGAGAACTGCGGCCCACACGTTGCACGCAGGAACCTGTGGCGCAACTTCCTGCTGCACCTGGTCAGCATGCACGACTTCAACTTGGTCACTACAGCAACCATCGACCGGGCGATGACACGTCTGCGGGAGATCCAGGCTGAGCTCCCGGAGGTGGAGGAAGGGCAGGAGGGCGTGGAAGCTGCCTGTAATGGCCATGCCGTCTCCTCAGGGTTCACTCTCCATGGCAAACGCACCAAGAGCGCCGTATCAGATTGACCGCCTACCAGACTCAAGAGCTCAAAACATGTACACTCCTGCCAGACTCAAGTGCTCTGGAATCAATTCTGTGGTGCTTCAGGCATTCACCAAACACTGCTGGACTTCTGGAAGTCATGAAAAACTCTGCTGTGCTTCTAGACTTCACCTAGAGTTCACCAAACTTCAGCTGTGCTTCTAGAGTTCACCAAACTTCAGCTGTGCTTCTAGAGTTCACCAAACTTCAGCTGTGCTTCTAGAGTTCACCAAACTTCAGCTGTGCTTCTAGAGTTCACCAAACCCCTGCCAAATTATAGGACAAAACCCCTTTTGTTACCTTTAAACATAACATCTATCAATTTGTTCACTTTGCAATGTTGCGTTGGTTTCCCTGTGAAATTAAAATAGAAATCAAAGATATTCATGAAATTATTGGCGGTGTTGGACAAATTTATTTATTATACGGTGGCGCAGTGGGTTGTGCTGTCGCCTCCCAGCAAGAAGGGCCTGTGTCCAGACCAGGGCCCCTTCTGAGTGGAGCATGTTCTCCCCATGTCTGCGTGGGTTTCCTCTGGGTGCTCCCACAGTCTAAAGACATGCAGTCGGGCCAATTGGATATGCTATATAGTCTGTCTGTCTATAGATGGACTGGTGAAGGTTCAGACCTATGAAGGTTCAGACTAACACAACGATTGAAGCTGTTTGGACTGAATCCTGCCTTCTGCCCAATGACTGCTCCAGCTCCCCCATGACCCAGAGGAATATGTGGCTTAGAAAATGTGTGTGTGCGTGCGTGTGTGTGTGTAAAAAGGGTCTAAGGGTTTCAGTATGGCGTTGATAAATTGAGCGCATACAGTATTGCTAAATTGAGTACATGTAAATGTATCTTAAACCATTTTTCATAGAAATCACAGGCAGTGTGACAAACACTGCTTATAGAATATAGACTTGTTTAGCTATTGTAGACAATACAGAGATTTTTGGTGTTCTAGAATTCACAGAGACAGTTTTGGTTTTCTAATATTCACAGGAACTGACTTGGTGTTCCAGAGCGCGCAGAAACGGTCTCAGTGTTCTGGAATGCACAGAAACTATTTTGTTTTTATCAGGTGCATAGAAACTTGCTTGGTGTTCTAGAATGCACAGAGTTGGTTTTAGTGTTCTAGAATGCACAGAAATGGTGTTGGTGTTCTAGAATGCACAGAAACTGTTTTGGTATTCCAAGATGCACAGAAACTGACATGGTGTTCTAGAATGCATAGAAACTGTCTAGGTGTTCCTGAATGTACAGAAATGGTCCTGTTGTTCTAGAATGCCCAGAAACACAGTGTCTCAGTTTGTAGAGACTTGGCTAGAACCGTCTTTACCAGAAGAAGGTGGCTGAAAGCTATAGAGGCAGGTCTGAGCTGATTGTAGACGAGTCTTGGTCTGTGAGGGAACAGCTGCCTGGAAAGGCTGCGGTTCAGACTAACACATCGATTGAAGCTGTTTGGACTGAATGCTGCCTTTTTTATTTTTTTTAACACACAACGAGCAATCATGGGTTCTCTGTGTTGGACGTCATTCGGCGGAGGGTTCCCTGTTTTCTCACAGCAGCTGTCCTCACAATCATGGCTAGGAATCGTTCGTCTCCGAGTAGTTTCTTGAGTGCTGTATGTCATTACGTGAGTATCTGTAGAATAGAAAACTGTTAGTCTTGATTATTTGTATGCATTTAATAATTTCTTTCACAGGCATTTCTTTCAATGGTCATTTAGCACTTCTTTCACAAGCTGATGGCTCTAGATGGTGAACAGTGGACAGTGATTTTTCAGTTGTGCATCAGACTTTATCGAGCAATGGTCCTCTATGTGTTTTATTGTTCTTAAATCAGCGATCGATGTGAAATGCATTTTTTTTTTTTTTCTTTTTTGATAACTGCAATCGGTCGCCACCAACAACTGACCTGTCAATGCTTCCATGTGGTTTTCAGCACCTTTCCTATGCTGTTCTGAGCATTATTAAGTAATCAGCAATATTATACCCGTGTTCATGGACGCAAAGCTCTTTCTTCAGTCAAGCTTGTGATTTTTTTGGACCCCCCCCCCTCCTATGTTGCTGTTATGGGATAAACTGATCTAAATGTGTTTTTGGAACACCATTAGACTGCTTTTAAAAAGGAACAAAATGAAAGAGTGAATGGATGGATGAACAAAAAGAGGGACCACTGCAAATCCCTCCAACGGATTTCTTCAGGAAACAACGGAACCCAAATGGTAGAATACTTTTCTAGATCTGGAAACCTGGCTGAGACTTTGAGCAGTATATAAAAGACTATGGTAAACGTGTCATAGCATATGAAATGCCAAAGTTTATGATGAAACTCCCCTCTTACTTTTCAATATACCATGTATATTTCAATTTGTTCACTTTGCGACATTGCATAGGTTCATGTAACATGAAAATATATGACATTAAAGTCTTGACTAATTTAGTGAAAAATAATTCTTTGTTTTAAATGAAAAGTGATGCTTTTGATGCAGCATATTAAGTTTTGATTCTTTACTTTTTTAATATTATGGCTGTAACGATGTCAGTAACAGTACTGATAAACTAAGCGTGTATGTAAATGTAAAACTGTATGACTGACACTCCTTTACTGTGCTTCACAGAAACTCACCGATCAAAACTAGATACCTGGGGGCAGCCTATCAGAGTCAGGTGGGCGGGGCTTATGCAGTGGACACACCCACACTCAAATCACTGCTGGAGAACTTTATCTCAGACAAACTAATCTGTGTAGAACAGAATTAGAACCAAATCCTGACCCTCAGAATCATTTAAAGAGGGTTGTTCAAGGCAGTGGTTCTGTTTAGAACCATGAGGTCTGTATAGAAGCATTTCATGCTTAAATTGTTCTTCACATGGTGAAATGGTTCTTCATATTGGTGGAGGATGTTCTATAAAGCACCTAAAGGGTTTCTGCTGTGCAGTGCAAGCCCATTTTATTCTTTTCAAAAAGGTTCTGTATGGGACCTTCCACAGCACATCCACCAATCTGAAGAAAGTTTCACAAAGCAAATAACCCTTTAATTGTACAAAGGGTTCTTTGAGTGTTCATGGTTCTATACAGAACCATTTTCTTTACTAAGCAACCTATGAAGAACCATTTTGTTACAGGTTGCTTAAATCACTTTGCAAATATGAATAGTTGAGCCACCAACGCGATAATGCATAATATAGTTTAATTACAAAAGATGGTTCTTTAGTTCTTTAGTCTTCAAGGGTTCTTTAGTAAAGATAGTAGTCCCATATAGAACCATGAACACTCAAATAACCATTTGCATGATTGAAGGGTTCTGTGCATGATGAAATGGTTCTTCAGATTCATGGAAAATGTGTTGTATATGGTTCTATATAGCACCAGAAAGGACTTTGCTATTATTACAAGCTTGACATTGTCACAACAGCAGAACCCTATTTGGCACTATATAGAACTCGCACACACACATTTTCTAAGCCGCTTCTCCCTCAGGGTCATGGGTGGGTGTTGGATCCTGGGTGGTCCTAGCAGTCATCGGGGGGAAGGCAGGATGCACCCTGGACAGGCCGGCAGTCCATCGCAGGGCAGGCAGATAGACACAGACACCCACACCCACCTAGGGGCAATGTATGTCTTTGGACTGTGGGAGGAAACCCACACAGACACAGGGAGAACATGCAACCTCCACACAGAGAGGACCCCGGTCACCCAGCCAGGGAATCGAACCCAGACCCTCCTTGCTGTGAGGCAGCAGCGCTACCCACCACTCCACCTTTCTTTCCAAAAAAGTTCTGTATAGAACTATCTACAGCACATTCTCCATCAATCCGAAGGACCATCTCAGCATGGAATGATCTATTTAATCATGTAAAGGGTTCTTTGAGTGCTCATGGTTCTAAGTAGAGCCATTTTCATTGCTAAAGAACCCTGGAAGAACCACCTTTTTTTTCAGTGTGTAGCTCATTACTCCCCAACACCGGCTAAGACAGTCTTGACTGTTTATCTGCTCGTGCAGGGATGCTCACTGGAGGAACGCAGGTGGGTTCACGTAATTGCAGTAAAAGTCACAGTATACAATTTACAGTGCTTAACAAACCTATAGAAGAAATTGGCTGTGAATAAAGACAAGATGTTTGTAATCAGAATAGTGTTGGATATCAATGGGGTACAATATACATTATATCATACAATTCAGACCAGGGCTGCCCAACATTTCGACCCTAGAAAGTCATCCTAACCCGACCCCCTCAACCAGTAAGAGAACGAAACTGTGAATTTGCATAAAATTAAAGTACGTCAGTAACTAAATAGTCAACTGTCACAAAATATACTTTAAAAATTCTAAATACCAGCCATTTATGGCAGATGCTCTTATCCAGAGCGACTTACAATTTGATCATTTTACACAGGGAGGCCAAGGCGGTGTTAGGAGTCTTGCCCAAGGACTCTTATTGGTTTAGTGTAGGGTGTTTACCCTGGTGGGGGATTGAACCCCAGTCTACAGTGTAGAAGGCAGAGGTGTTACCCACTACACTACACCAACCACAGTGTTCGTATTAAATGTAGTCGTTAGACGGGAATGTGTGGAGTAACGCGTTTGGAAAAGTACTCCTGTAATTTATAAAGACCCTCACTCAGTGAAGCGAGTCAGTCACTGAAGGCGAGTTGGCTTGGTCAGGTGGGCGTGTTCTATCGGCGGCGCTGTTGCGTCATTTTTGTACCGCGCTCTGATTGGCCCTTGCAGTGTGGCGCCGAAAGAGGATCAGAAACAGAGGATGTAGAAATGCGGTCCACAGACAGGCACAGCAGTGTTGTACATTTATGGCTTTTTGTACGGATTATGTGAAATTAGACTGAGCTTCAGCCAGATTAACAGCATTAATGTACAAAACGCGTACGGCTTGTATATATTAACGGCTGGATCATCAGTCAGAGTTGGATACCGCAAAAGAAACAGGTAAGAAAACCGAGAAACGGTCAATGGATGTGAACCCTTTGAACCCTGAACTCGGAGTCATGAGAGTCGCTATGATTTGATGAGTTTTCATTCGGAGGCAGTTTTGTAGTCTCGACGTCCAGAATGCCCAGAATTTTAATAATGAAATCATTAAATCACTAGCGCGCGCACACACACACACACACACTCTCTCACACACACTCACACACCCACACACACACTCTCTCTCTCACACACACACTCACACACACACACACACTCTCTCTCACACACACTCACACACACACACACACTCTCTCACACACTCACACACACACACACACTAGACTCTACCAATACCTCTAAAATACCAATAACCACTGAGCGCTGTTGTCCAAATATTACTTAGGTGGTGCTTCATTCTCAGGAGAGCAGTGGCCCTGACATCGTAGTGTTATTTATTTAAAACACCCACCTTGTGTTTCCACTCACTGGCCACTTTATTAGAAACACCTACCTTGTGTTTCCACTCACTGTCCACTTTATTAGAAACACCTACCTTGTGCTTCCACTAACTGGCCACTTTATTAGAAACACCTACCTTGTGCTTCCACTCACTGGCCACTTTATTAGAAACACCTACCTCGCGCTTCCACTCACTGGCCACTTTATTAGAAACACCTACTTTTTGTTCCACTTTATGTGCTCCACCTACCTATCATACAGTTACAGACAGTAGTCTGTTGCTGCACAGTTTATCAGCCCCCTCAACCTCATCCAATGTTATCATGATATCAAGATATTATCTGGGGGGTGATCCATTCTCAGCTCAGCAGTGATTCTGATATGGTGGGGTGTGTGGTGCTGGTATGAGTGTATCCGACACAGTGGTGTTGCTGTCAATTTTTACACACATCAGTATCACTGCCAGATCAAGAGTGGACCACCGCCCAAAAATGTCCACCAAGAGCAGCTCTTTCTGACCAGGGCTGGATGGTGGCATCAACAGAGGAGCTACAGTCTCCCAAAGTGTGGCTCATGAGAAAGTTACCCTGATCCCACCACCTCACTTAATGAGAGGACACATTTTTATCCTGGGTATAATTTCTAAAATTCATATTTTCCTTTTTTAAATTGTACATATGTAACACATATTAAATGACTATAACTGTATATAACAATGTTATAAACTACATATTTAAACACTGAAATCTTTATTATTTTGTCTTTTTGGCCGACCACAAATATCACACTTTTGGCCTCACTTATTGGGAAGGGTTTCTAATAAAGTGGCCAGGGAGATTAGTGTAGATTAATGTCGATTATAGTTCATTCTACATCTTTCCAACAAATGTTAATGCAATGACATTACAGTCTGATGTATTTGTTTACGTTTGATCTTCAGGCGTCCGCTCGGCGTGTGAGGATAATGATGATAGTGGGTCTGGAATGACTGTCACATTCCTCTTTCAAATGTCTCTGTGTGAGGAGAACTTGCTCTTAGCCGGGACTGCCTGCATGCCACAGTTCCCCAGTGGTGCTGATACGTTCCAGAAGTTCCAGGAAAAGAGCAGTGAGGTCCAACCAAAGTTCAACAGACTGAAACGACAGAAGAAGACGGCAGGGAAAGAAAGTCCAGCTGCGACCAAGACTGGATGTGATGTGCTGTTAGTCAACTGTAATGAAATCTATTCGGAAGCCTATAATGAAAAATGCTTGTCAGCAGCTCAGGTGTCCACCAAGAACATAAACCAGAGCGAGGCGAGGCCTCGGGGGGAGGTTGGTGGACGATGTTCTGCACCAAAGCATGACCTAGTACCATCAAAGAGGTCTCTAAAACAAAGTAAGCTTAACCTGAAGGAGGTGAAAGTCAGCTGTGTGCAGGACAACACAGATGGTGTCCAGTGCTTCAGCACTGCTGACTCAGAGATAGATATCATTGACCTTTGTGGAGATGATGAGGCCCATAAACACGTTTCCGTGGTAACCACAGGACATGTGCGGGAACAGGGATGCTATAATGACCCAGCGAAAGCTTCAGTGACAGAAACCATCAGGATCAGGAGAAATGATGGTGATGTTCAATCACTTTCAGCCACAAGTGAGATGCAGAAAGCAGCTCGTTATCATGACTCCTTCAAATTCAAATCAGCAAAGAGCCATAAAGAAACAGTGAGTCTATTAATAAATACAGTCCACAGTGCAGTTAGAAAGGGGAATTCCACTGTTTTTTTCCATAAAAAAGATGTGAGATATTTAGAGCTATTTCATACCTAAATGGTTCTTTGCATGGTGAAATGGTTCTTCAGATTGATGGAGAATGTGTTGCATATGGTTCTATATAGAACCTATTTAAAAATGGTTCTACATAGCAGCAAAGAGGGTTTATGTATTGTTACAAGCTTGAAATCGTTACTGTAGCAGAACCCTGTTTGGTGTTACATAGAACCATTTTCAAAAAGGTTCCATGTAGAACTCATGGTTCTGAACAATAAATAAAAGTAGAAGTCCATCAAACTTTGATGGTCAGTGTAAATTAAGGTTCTGTTTTTGGGTGTGCTGTACTTTTGGGTGGTCTGGCTTTCCTTCCATTTCTTGTATCCAATTTTCTCTCCAGAGTTCAGGATGGAGGGATGTTTTATCACCTGAAACCCGTGAGGAGCTGCTGCAGCAGATTCAGGCTCAGAACCAGCTCTTCCCCGTCCGCCGGTTCTTCTCCCGGCTGCTGGAACGTCAGAGCCAGTCTGAAAAGGGTTTAACCAACCGCGGTGAGATACTGACGTTACTGACAGGATCAGATTTCACTAAAATGTTAATAGATTTGTATTTTCTAATTATTTTTACTTCTCGTTTATATTAAAGAGTAATATATTTTCTCCTCAGTTTCATTTGTTCCCAATTCACTCTTTCTTGGCTTTTATTTCATTCTGTTGTGTTGATTCAGTCACTCTAGATCAGGGGTATCAAACTCAACCAGTGAAAGGGCCACATTAAAAAATCTCGTCAAATCAGTTGGCCAGAGAAAAAAAAGTATTTTATTTAAATTAACGTTGTGCTAAAACCTGAACTGGCCATTGTTTTTTCAAAATATGTGAAAACCTAAACAGTAAAATCTAGACACTTGAAGTAGACCCTGCAATATTACATAGACACTTGAAATCTACTAAATCCAGAGGTCCTGAGGAGCTCAGTCTTTTAAACCTACCTATTTGCTTGGACTAGATGCCTGGTATCCTCTCTTTGCTGTAAGTTCATTAAGACTTGGGCTCAGTTTCAGAGCTGCTGAGCTGACGTTAAGTGTTTATATTGGTGGAACTGCAGATGAGAGGCATTTTGGTGATACGACTGGTGTGGAATTGCATAGAATTATGTAGAATCGTGGTGTAACTGCTGTCCTATAAGGAGAAGGAGACGGAGCTCTCCTTGTAGTGCAGCACACTGTGAAACAAGCTAATATTAAAAAATTAAAATACTTTTGCGGGCCGGATCGGATTTGTATTTGACACCTGGGCTCTAGAGCTTTGCCATTTTATCTCAGATCAAAAGGATCCAAAAAGGAGAAGAACAGATTCTAATAAACTCCACTTCCTATAAGACTTCTTATTCGCCAGTTTGATATTCCAATTTCAATTCCACCTTAAATCTCTCACTCAAAAGGCCTCCCAGGTGCTCGTTCAGTCTCTGGTCATCTCAAGACTTTACTACTGCAACTCGCTCTTGGCTGGTCTTCCCATGCAGGCCGTTGAGGCTCTTCAACTCATCCAGAATGTGGCGTCTTCAATCTCCCCAAGTTCAGCCACGTCACCCCACGGCTGCGCTCCCTTCACTGCTTCCCTGTAGCTGATTTAAAGCCCTAATGCTGCCTACAAAGCCAAAAATGGACCAGCCCCTACCTACTTGATGGCAATGATGAAATCTCGAGCCCTTCGAGCTTCGAGTACAGCTCAGCTTGACCCGCCATCCTTCAATGCGTGTGGAAGACAAGCATCAAGACTATTCTCAGGCTGTCCGTACAGCAGAGTCTCTTGCTGTCTTCAACCACAGACTGAAGACACGTCTCTTTACACAGCACTTAAATGAGCACTGAATTAAGCATTGATTGTATTTTATTGTATTGCATTGCTCAGAGTTCTGTGTTCAACTCTGTTCCTTTTTCTCTGGGTATCAACAGTGACTTTGTTTCTAGCAGTATCTGAGCTCAGCACCAGCTTTCTCTCTAATCTATTTGTAACTAGCAAAAAAAACTTTCTCTAGATAGACAAAGCACTTCTTGTAAGTCGCTCTGGATAAGAGCGTCTGCTAAATGGTATAAATGTAAATGGAGCAGCTGCTACATTCTAGAGTTAAATCGAGTTCCCTGATGTGATAAACCTTCTTCATTCACTTTAAATTGGCCTGTAGTCACATTTTATGTAGATTTACATTTACAGCAATACTTAGGAAAGTGTATCTTTGCTAGTACGAGCAAGTTAGAGTAAAAGCTACCCCTGAGCTTGGATATTGCCAGAACTAAAAGCCTATCTTGATAGCTAGAGAAAATAAAGATTTAGACACATTGCAGTGCATTTAAGTACTTATATTAGTGCTCCTCTAAGTGCTTTAAAAGGGATGTGTCTTCGGTCAGAGAGTCAGCCAGTTTGATCATTTCTGAAAGACTGATGGACGCAGCAGCCGTATCTAAGGCAGGCAGGACTTGTCAGAATCATGCAAATGATCCAGTTAAACTAAGGCTTTATGCTTTGTGAGAACCTCCTGGGCTGAGAAACATGAGTCTGTTATGTGTTTGCTTCTTTCTTTCAGGGTCAGAAGTGACTGCTGCCCGATCTGCTCCAGTCTCCGAGAAGAGGAAACAGGACACAGTGGTTCTCCATGACGAACAGCCCCCAAAACGCCAGCGATGGACCCGAGACGCAGTGAGTGTTAACGTCCCTCAGAATCCTGACCGGCCTCACATTAAACCCGCCAGCAGGAGCAGACTGAGCGTGAGCCGGAGGAAGAAACAGCAGAGCACACCTCCACGTGTTCAGAGTGAGTGTTCTGCAGGAGAAACCACGCGGCTGGAGTGTGTGCTGAGAGAAGATGACGTTCTGTGGACAGAGAAATATCAGCCTCAGTGCTCAGAGGAGATCATCGGGAATTCAGCAGCAATGAGGAAGCTGCACCGGTGAGTAGAGTAGCCTAAATTAATACTTAATAAAAAGCATTGACCAATCACAAAGTGTGCTATATGGACAATCGTATTGGGACACCTACACATTATACCTACAGGAGATTTTATGACATCTCATTCTAGATCCATAGGCATCAATATGGAAGTGGTCCAGCTTTGCAGCTATAACCGCTTCCACTTTTCTGGGAAGCTTTTTACAAGATTTTGGAGTGTGACTGTGGGAATTTTTGCCCATTCATCTAGAAAAGCATTTGTAAGGTCAGACACTGGTGTTGGATGAGAGGGCCCGGCTTGGAGTCTCCGCTCTAGTTCATCCCAAAGGTGTTCGGGTTGAGGTCAGGGCTGTCAAGGCTGTGTGAGCCTGTCAAGTTTTTCCACACCAAACTCACCCAGCCAAGCCTTAATGGACTTGCTTTGTGCACTGGGACACAGCTGGAGTGGTAGTATGCTTTACACCACTCCCACTGATGCTCGGTGTTGTGCATTTTGATCTTAGGCTTGTATGTAGCTGCTCAGCCATGGAAACCCATTTTGTGAAGCTCCAAATGCAGTTATTTTGCTGATGTTGCGTGTGAGTTTGCGTGGTCTGCTGCTCCATGGCTGAGCTGTTGTTGCTCCCAGGTGCCTCAATTTCACAATAATAGCACTTACAGTTGACAGGGGCAGATCTAGCAGGACAGAAATTTCACAAATGGAATCGCAGAGGTGGCATCCTGTGACTCATCAGCTCATCAGTTTGTCCCATTCTACTGCCAGTATTTGTCTATTGAGACTGCAAAGCTATGAGCATCATTTTTATCCACCTGTCTGCAATGAGTGTGGATGAAACACTTGAACTCAATAATTTAGGGCCTGTGTCCCAATACATGTGGCTGTGTGGTGTGTTACAGTAATGGTCACTAACAAAACAGAATGAAAGTAAACACAAAAAGGAATTATTAAATAAATTACAATGTGAAAAATGTAACTGAGTGAAAAGTAGATCATTTTACTCACTAACATACTTGAGTAGAAGTAAAAGTATTAGAATACAGAGAAGAGGACAAATCCACTTCTGATCACATCTCATTAACTCTTAAAAATCTTACAGTGAAACTTTCATGCAACTATAATTACAGTGGTCTGCAAAAATGTTTCATGACTCAATAAACTGATTTATTAATATTCATCTGTGTGCTTAGTTAAAATCTTTTAGTTAAAATCTCTTTTCCTCTTTAAAATCTCTCTGTCGCGGGTGATAACAGCTGGCTGACGGAGTGGAGGATGAGAGCGGATGTGGAGGAAAGAAGGAAAAGACAGGAGGAACGACGCAGAATGCAAGAGGAGAGTAAAGGTAACGTACATGCACATACCGGTGAGACACAGTCTCAGTGTTGGGGTAAAGAATTAAAATTACACAGAAGGTTTGATTTTTCACCAAACTGTCTTTTTAAATGTCTCCACTCTCGCATGATCTCACATTCAGTCCTGTTGTGTCCCTCCTGTGTGCAGAGTCGTGGGACTGTGGTGATTTCGAGGGCGAGAGGGTGATGGTGGACTCGGAGGTGGAGCTGTGTAACACTGTGCTGATTCAAGGACCTGCAGGGGCCGGCAAGACCGCAGCGGTGTACGCCTGCGCACAGGAGCTGGGATATAAAGTATGCAAACAATCTCATTTTTTATTTCGAGTGTCACCCCTTGGAACTGAGTTATAAGGGATAGTGGTTGAAATCTTCCCTATGAAATGGAACAGACTTCAAATAAAAAAGAGCATTACTTCATTAATACTAGCGGTGCTGCCAGTCTGCGTTGGAGGGTAAAGTTCAGCCATCCAAACTGCTCTCATATGTAAATGCTTATTACTGAGACTAAACCTCTATGAGTTGGCTTCATACCTCCCCACAGGTGTTTGAGGTCAATAGCTCGTCTCTGCGTAGCGGTCAGATTGTCCTTTCGCAGCTCAGAGAAGCTACTCAGTCTCACCAGGTGGGGGTGCTGCAGTCTGGCTCCACAAAGCCCCAAAACAGCCACAGCACAGACCCTCCTGCAGCTTCTACGGTGGCATCTAGTGAGTTGACTGAGGTCTTAAGCGTCTAACACAATAGTTAACATATTATTATGAATTATTAATTGCATTACACTAATGTAACCTAGCGCAGAACAGGAGAAAAGGGCTAAAGGGAACAATAGGGCCCAGTAATAATGTTCTTTATTATAGTATTTTAGTACCATGTAAAAGTCTTGGACACATGTTAATAACACTTTTAGTTTTTTGGCACGATTGAAAATCATTTGGTTTTTTAATGTTGTTTTTGGTCCCTTATTGTTGTATTTTCCCTTAAGTTGTATTTTTCTACTACAGTTGTATTTTGTTGTTGTTGTTTTTCCTCCTTTTTTCTGATGCGTATTTTTACTGTATGTTACTGTGTTTAAGGAAAAGATGCTTCTAAAAAACTCCTTACATCCACCAAGAAAAGCTCCTCCAGAAAAACCTCAGTGGGCTCCCGTAATGCTCCCAGAAAGAAAAGTGCTGCTCCGGCGACTGGAACGCTCAAACACTTCTTTAAGAGAACCCAGAGGCCTGTGGACAAAAGCACTGACTCTCCTCAAGACCCACACGGTACGTCTACGAGAATAGATCTTACATAGATTCAGGTCACAAGCTGTCTTGGGCTAAATTGAACTAAATTTGTCCATATGACTTGTTCTTAACTGCAAACATCAGAATGTTGTGACACATTTGGTCATTTGGCCTTTAAACAGGTGAAGAACATGAACTTTCACAATACTGAGTTCCCTTCAGCTGGTTTGGTTGATGTTCAGAGCTTCCCTGAAAGCGTTTTCTTATTGAACACCTTTAAAAAAGCCTTTATTTAGAGTTGTATTGACTGGATTTTGAGTAAAGCTGATTAAACCTATGAAGCAGTAATATCAGTTGGTTTTATCAGCCAGAATAGATACCAGTTGGGCTGTGAGACTATCACTAGGCTTAATCTGAGGATTAACCACATCCTTAAAAAAGTGGTGCTTCCACAGTTCCTTGGTAAAGAAAATGGTTCTGTACAGAACCAAGAACAAAGAACTCTTTGCATCGTGAAAGGGTTCTTCAGATTGATGGAAAATTTGCATAAATGTGTTAAAGATAGTTCTATATAGAACCTTTTTGAAAATGGTTCTTCTGTTGTTACAAGCTTGACATTGTAACAATAAAAGAACCCTTTTTCATGCTACATAGAACCCTTTTTTGCACATTTTCCATCCGTTTGAAGCACTTTCACAATGCAAAGAACCCTTTAATCATGGTTCTTTGAGTGTTCATGGTTCTATATAGAACCATTTTCTTTACTAAAGAACCCTTAGAGCACCATCTTTTTTCATGATATTTTTGTCCCTCCTGCAGGTTCTGATGAAACCAAACCTGATGTGATTATTGAGTCTGACTCAAACGCTAAAGGTTCCAGTGAAGGACACATCCTAAACACTGAAGACCGAAAAAACAGGACACCTTCTATATCTCTCATACTGTTTGAGGAGGTAAAGGGAAAATATCACATAAAATACGGTATAGGAGCCAGACCAGACCAGCTTGGGCGATGTATGATATTTTATTGGTATTGTAATCGTTTGTATTATCGTGATGCACAACATGCATTTCTGTGCGGATTGTGGACACGTCAGTAGTTAAAGAACACTGACTAATGGTAATGACTAGTGATGATAGCATGTTTTCTCACAGAGAGAGCAGAAATAGCCCTGTCTAATTGGATTTGGTGCAGCACCGTTCATTTTTAAATGTTCAACACATTTTGCCAGAACATCTTGATCCGCATCATGATATAGTTGTTTTTTTCTCTCCATATGGCCCACCCCTACTGGGCCACCCCTACTGGGCCATATGCCATGTTTACCTCCCATTGCTACCTATTATCACAAAATGTATGAGAATGTGAAATTGCAATCAACAACGTCAATAAACAGTTTACTTATAATCTCTCTTTAGTAGATTTAGAGATTCTTGGTTTCAGCTTCAGCAGCTTCATCAGGCCTTTTGCACATCAGCTTACGTTTTATATAGTTTCCTCTGTCACGATGATCCTCAACATGTTTAATACTGTCTGCAGGTCGACATCATTTTCAGTGAGGATGTGGGGCTTCTCACAGCCATTAAGACCTTAATGACCACCACCAAGAGACCTATTATACTGACCGCTAACGGTAAGTTCTGTTTACTTCAGAAAAATATTTTGAAACTATCTGGACATGTTTGTGTTCAGAGTGTAACTTTACAGTACTGAATTTTCACAGATCCACTGTTCAGCAAAACGTTTAATAGCCGTTATGAGGAGATCCATTTCAAAACTCCTCCAGCGGTAAGTGCTCATCAATCTGCACACACTCCACCACAGTAGTCTGGAGTTTGGTAATGTCATCAAAGCCACTGCGTCTACCTATACTCCACCTATTCCGCCTCCAACAGTTTAGCTCCTACCACTTACACTGAAGTTATAAGGAGTGTTGCAGCCTGCACTGCTATGCTATATTTTGTTTTCTTCTCTTATGTTTAAGACTGTTATATGTAAACAGAAGTGGGAACAAGTCGTTAAGTTAAAAGTAACAAGTAAGTCTTGACACTAGTCCCCAGTCAAGATAGCCAAGTCTCGAATCAAGTCTGGAGTCGGTGAAGGTGAGTCCAACGTCAGTATTTCTAATGTCCTAAATAAGTCTGCATTCTTCAGCTAATTCAAGGCCACAACACTGAATAAAGGTAACAGTACTGTAGCCTTTTAACGACAGCATGTTAGCAGTGTATGGCTGTATATTTATTTATTTATTTGTTTGTTTGTTTATTTTTCACCCTGCCAACTAAAATGCAAAATCCATGGTACACAGGTAACCATGACAGGCAAGCTTTTTTAGCCAGCAGCTTCTTATTCTTCTGGATTTTATACTCCGGCACCTGACTGCAGCACCATTTAAGGTGGAACAGCAAATCCCAATATAACACTGGCAAACAAAAGTCGACATCAGCTTTGTGGGGAATGCTGCACTTGTTTTACCTGCAGAAGCTGTTAAAATCGTTCAAGGGCTGTGTTTCTTTGATTTGCTACCACGATGAAAATTGTCGTTTCACCTGCTAAGTTTTTCCAGTGAGGCTGGAGTTTTAGTGCAGAGTTTGGCTTATTGATGCTGTTGATGCTTCGCTTGTTTCCTTCGTTGCTTCCACTTTGAGTCTCGAGTCCTTCCAAGTCAAAAGGCTGAAGAGTCAAAGTCTGAGTCAGTGGTGTTGAAGTCAAAGTCAAAGTCTTTCTCCTTTTTTCTTGAGTCGAGTCTCAAGTCATAAAATTTGTGACTCAAGTCAGACTCGAGTCCAAGTTGTATGACTCAAGCCCACACCTCTGTATGTAAATGACCTGATTTCTGATTGACTGTCCTGTATTTTGCCTGATTGAAAATAGCAGTGTGGGCAGAAACACTACTTATAACTTCAGTGTGAGTGGGCGGAGCTTAACTAGATGCAATGGTGTTGATGACATCAGAAACACTAAAACACTAAAAAGGTGAAACAGGGACTTGGGAGTGAATGATGCGTTTTGAGATTTTAACAATGTTGATGAAGATTATTTTAGAAAAAAGTGATCATAAAATGATTTTCGATTTATGGGACAGTCTGTGATGAGTGGAATGATGCAGGTATGATTTAAATAAATAAATAATTAAATAAAAAAGGATTTTGGTTGGACTAACAATAAATAAAGCATTAATAAACCCAGTGGTCCTGTTATTGTGCATCTCTAAAAGGAGACCACCAGAAGCTACCTGCATTGTTTGTGTGTGGTGGAGAGCACGTGGCTGGCCCCAGATGACCTCAGCGCCCTCCTGGCGGAGTGTGAAGGTGACGTGAGGAGGAGCGTGTTGGAGCTGGAGCTGTGGACGCGCAGTGGAGGAGGAAGGACTCGCCGACAAGTTCAGAACACAGCGCTGACCGTGAGTCGAATCTCAACGTCAGTGCAGCATTTCACCCCCAGACATTCAGCCAAGGAACATAAATACATAAAATACTTCACTCCATGCTGTTCCAGCTCTTTTTGAATGAGGCAGCCAGTCAGAACAGAGCTTATTTACATGCATTAGTCTTACAGGAACAGTAATAAAAACAGCCGGTTTAATTCTAGAGGATAAACAGAGGTTGGAAATCATGTAAAAATTACCCATAAATGGCAGTCAAGGTCAAGAGGACCTTGAGAAAAAAAGAAAAGAAAAATGTGTGATATGGGCCCTTTAAAGTTTCACGACTAACACCACTCACACAATCCTCTAGTGACAGGCGAAGCTGTCTGTGTTGAAATAAATTGATCAGAAATATAAAGAGATTTTGCTAACTGTAGACTTCTCAGAGTCTTTCTTCCTTGGAGATATAAGATCTTGTTTTTTTATTATTATTATTATTATTATTATTTTTCAAAACACTATTGACAAAATATCTTAGGACAGGATTTATTCTCAAAATTAAAAATATGTTTTTAAGTAAGTTTGACCCAAGACAGAAAAATAATTTTCATGTGTTTTTGTAAATTAAACAAAGAAAACAAGCATCAGAATTGTTGCTTCACATAAAAAAGCAACGTCAAAAGCATCTCTAAAAATAAATGGAAAAAGAGGGGGTTGTTCTTTTTTTATTTTAGTATAAAAGCAATATAACGAAGACACCAACTTTCCATGGTTTATTTTTAAACGGGCTCATTTCCGAGGCTTCCGAGTTGTAGGACAGTGATAGAATGCCACAGCTACAATGCTGATGTGGATTAAAAAGCAATGTAAAGCTTAAACCCCACCAGTTTGTCTCATGTAAAGTTGTTCAGTATCTAATATCCTTGATGATGTGGTTGTATTATTTATAAACTGTTATCTATAAACATGGACTAAAGCGCTTAAGCATCACTGAAACAGTAGCAACCACCTGGAATACCTTTTTAAAATCTATACTGTCGTCTATTAGAGGTCCTGAACCTCCACATGGTTTGAGAGAAGTGTGCGATGATTTAGGCATGCAGTTAGCGCCATGCTAATTGTTGGGGTATAAGCTTTTATTACTTCGCTCCAGGGCTAAAACCAATGAAGCAAACTTTGGGCACCGAACACAGATGATCAGCTACATTTAGGGTAAGAATGGAAAACGAGTAAATTAGATTCCTTTCAGGTTAAACCAGATGCTTAGGAAAAAGGGGCCTTTTGGCTTGTAATAATACTGTAGCCCTTTTGGTGCTATATAGAACCCTTTTCAAAAAGGGTTCTTTAGAGAACCTTCTACATCATTCTTCATCAATCTGAATAACCATTTCATGATATAAAAAGCCCTTTTATGCCTGCCAAGGCCTCTTCGAGTGTTCATGGTTCTATATGGAACCATTTTTCTTACCATCTTCTTAAGAGTGCAGTTCATTTGGTAACATCTGTGTCTGTTTCTCCTGGCTGTATTAGTGCGGCTCCTGGGCTGAGCTGGAAAACACTGGGTGTTTGGAGGTCCTAGTGGAGATTTGGAGGACGGGACGGAGCTTTTTCTACTCAAACCTCGACGTTCTTTTTGCTCCGCTATCCAGAACCTCTAAAAACACAGATAGAAACGCTTCTCAGGCAGACAGCCTCAGGTTTAAGGAGAAATTGGAAAAAGAAGAAAATTCCCCCAGCTTGAGTGTGACAAGGCCTGGAAAGCTTTCTAGACTGAAAGTGAGGAAACATAAAGCTGCTGGAGGTGAACTGAAAACGACACACTCTCCCTGCTCAAAGCTTGCCTGTCTCCACCTGGATATATTTGACCAACCCGCTTCTCCTGTAAAATGCCAATCAGAACATTTCTCAGCTGAAGAAAGTTCATCTAAGCTTGTGTCCTGCTGCTTAGAAACACTGGCCCAGTTTTTTGACACCATGTCTTTCTTGGATTCCTGTATTTACAAGCAGCAGCTGCAGGTGGGTGTGGGCAATATGATCTATCATTTATCATGATAAATTGATGCAAATAGAATGCTAAACACTATATTCTATTGTAGTTACTGCTATGAGATTGGAAAAGATAAACAGATACAGATAAAAATCTCATTCAGCCGAATGAGAAACTGTAGAACAGACTCAGTTTATATCACAATACCTACATTTAGAGTCGGTTATTCATTCAGCCTAATGAGAAACTGTAGAACAGACTCAGTTTATATCACAATACCTACATTTAGAGCCAGTTATTCATTCAGCCTAATGAGAAACTGTAGAACTGACTCAGTTTATATCACAATACCTACATTTAGAGTCGGTTATTCATTCAGCCTAATGAGAAACTGTAGAACAGACTCAGTTTATATCACAATACCTACATTTAGAGCCAGTTATTCATTCAGCCTAATGAGAAACTGTAGAACTGACTCAGTTTATATCACAATACCTACATTTAGAGTCGGTTATTCATTCAGCCTAATGAGAAACTGTAGAACAGACTCAGTTTATATCACAGTACCTACATTTAGAGTCAGTTATTCATTCAGCCTAATGAGAAACTGTAGAACGGACTCAGTTTATATCACAATACCTACATTTAGAGTCGGTTATTCATTCAGCCTAATGAGAAACTGTAGAACAGACTCAGTTTATATCACAATACCTACATTTAGAGTCGGTTATTCATTCAGCCGAATGAGAAACTGTAGAACAGACTCAGTTTATATCACAATACCTACATTTAGAGTCAGTTATTCATTCAGCCTAAAGAGAAACTGTAGAACAGACTCGGTTTATATCACAATACCTACATTTAGAGTCAGTTATTCATTCAGCCTAATGAGAAACTGTGGAACAGACTCGGTTTATATCACAATACCTACATTTAGAGTCAGTTATTCATTCAGCCTAATGAGAAACTGTAGAACAGACTCAGTTTATATCACAATACCTACATTTAGAGTCGGTTATTCATTCAGTCTAATGAGAAACTGTAGAACAGACTCAGTTTATATCACAATACCTACATTTAGAGTCGGTTATTCATTCAGTCTAATGAGAAACTGTAGAACAGACTCAGTTTATATCACAATACCTACATTTAGAGTCGGTTATTCATTCAGTCTAATGAGAAACTGTAGAACAGACTCAGTTTATATCACAATACCTACATTTAGAGTCGGTTATTCATTCAGTCTAATGAGAAACTGTAGAACAGACTCAGTTTATATCACAATACCTACATTTAGAGTCGGTTATTCATTCAGCCTAATGAGAAACTGTAGAACAGACTCGGTTTATATCACAATACCTACATTTAGAGTCGGTTATTCATTCAGCCTAATGAGAAACTGTAGAACAGACTCAGTTTATATCACAATACCTACATTTAGAGTCAGTTATTCATTCAGCCTAATGAGAAACTGTAGAACAGACTCGGTTTATATCACAATACCTACATTTAGAGCCGGTTATTCATTCAGTCTAATGAGAAACTGTAGATCAGACTCGGTTTATATCACAATACCTACATTTAGAGCCAGTTATTATGGCACATTTCAACATTTTAAATAGTTTATTTTTTACATGTTAAGCTCAATATTAAATTGCTGGTTTGTAGAGAATTTGTTCACTTATTTAAATTTAGAAAATCAACAAAACGCCATTTAACATGAATGTTCAAACCTTTGCATGCGACTGTTCACATGTGCTGTAAAAGTAACTTCAGTTGTCGTGATGTTCTGTCTTTATCTGTATCTCCCACCCTTGATCGCAGGTTCCTGGACAGTGCCAGGCTGGTCCACAGGGCTGGATGGGTGCCAAACTGACGGACAGTTTAGTGGATGAACTGAGAGAGGAGGACGTGAATCCACACTCTGAGCGCTCTTATGAGCTCCTGGCTGTTTTGGAGTCTCTGGGGTTCCACCAGTGCAGAGGAGAACTTTCTGAGACACGGAGAAAAGCTGAAAAACTGAAGGACGTGATGGGAGGAGAGACATTTACTCATCTGATGGAACATCTCATCCTTTCTGAGTCTGCTGATGCTTCTGCCTCTCAGAAGAGCAAACCTGGGTGAGCACTAATTTGTGAAGGGCTGTATTTGTTTCAGCGCTGTTGATGAATTGAATTGATAGTTTGGTGATAAATGTAACTTTCCTCTTAATGTAGTTTACCAGCCAGGATATGTCTGGTGTTTGAAGTTTGCTTCTGTAGTTTAAGCACTGGAGTAAACATGTAATGGAAGCTTATAGCTTTATGACTAAAATCGAATTGTTAAAGGGTTTATATTTTACATTTTTCTTCACTTTTGACATTTGTGTGGGTTTATTGATATATGTAAATGAGCTCTCTTCTGATTGGCTGTCCTGTATTCGAAAAGCAGCCAGACTGGACGTAAGCAACTGCAGGCTGAATCGGCAGATATAAGTAAACGTGTTGGTTTTTGTAACATCACAAAAAACAATGGATACATTTGTCTGTGCAGCTTAGTTTCCTTATATGGACAAGATAGCGAGTCAGTAGACAGTTAGGAAAAATGAACAATGTTTATATACTACATCGATCTCTTATTTCCAGAAAAGTGGAAATTTTGTTTTTCAATGATATGAGCCCTTTAAATAATCTCCAACAGGCTTGATTATGTAGTTACAAATGGCCTTATTTATATTCTTCTTGTTCCAGTGCTGACCAGAAGAGCAAAGAGGTCATCAACAAAGTGTTGTCTAGTAAGGCGTTCCGTTGTCATGGCAACAAGAAGGCAGTTGCCATGGACTACCTGCCCGCCCTTCGCTGTATATGCAGAATGGAAAGAGCGAAGCAGCAAAGCCGACCCAGGTGAGGCGTAGAGTCCGTGTATAATTGATTTAACTGAATCAATCAGATAAAATACATTATTATAACATTTTCTGGTTGTTTTCAATCATTAATAATCTTAGAATACTAAGTGTTTCCCAAATCCAGTTCAGAAGGACCACAGTATTCAAAGTTTGTTGTAACAAACTTGATTGAACTCAAAAAGGCTTTGTTTATTAGCTGATGAGTTGATTCCTGTGGCTTGAGGCAAGAAACGCAGAATTATTAACTAAAAAATATGAGTTATAACCACTTTTAGTTCCCTGAAGACCAATGCTTGATTGAGAGATATCCAATTGGGGATTTGTGGACCTCTCTAGTGGACATGTGGTTAATATTATTAGAATTGCGTAGTGTAAGTGAATGAATTATCTACTATTGTCAACGTCTTCATCAGCATAATGTTGATTTTGAGATCATTTGAGATCGAAACACTGAGCCAGATCTTCTTTTTGAGTCTGTGTGTATCGTTAATACGTAGACATATGGATGTGGCTTAAAAAACTCAACGCTTATGATTTTAAATGATTATTTCAGGCTTTATAGGGCGACTCACAGCAGCAGCAGCAGCATGAAATTGTAAGTCGCTCTGGATAAGAGTGTCTGGCAAATGCCATCAATGTAAAGGTTCTTCACAGTTGGTCATCTCCATTTAAAAACTGGTTCCCTTCAAAGCTTTCTGGCACCTTTCTGTAATTCATGATTCATGCAAGTTGATCTTTATCTCATTTTCTCATTTACAGATCTTTACATTATTTGAGTGTCATTCGCCCGCCTCTCCCCAAAAGCACTCTCAAACTGCTAGCCTTGGATCTACACTGATACGGCTCCTCCTGGATAATCTGCATAATAATAATATTAAGAAGAAGATTTGGAAAGTGTCATAATTGTGATATTGTATATACATTTCTAAATATGTTTTTTTTGTTAGCTGTATTGCTCGCTATGAATTCAAAGCTATATTTTTCTTGTATTTTTGACTAACTTATTAATAGCTTTGTGCTCTAGACATGATATAAATGAAAAGTACCTTCATGAACGGTTACTGTTCTCACTTTATTTTCACACAATAAATATGCAATTTATACACTTTAAGCAATCGGGCTTTTGTTGTGCATTAAAGACACCATCCTCTAATTAAATCAGCAAGAACAGAGAAAACTACTAGCTTGTTAGTCTGAGGTGTTCATAGCTGGAAAGTAGAGGTTTGTGGGGAAAGTCCATCTAGAATGACAGTCATACAGCTTCCAAAGAACTGGACGCCCTGTACACCATGAAATCCCAGCACTCTTCTTGCTGGCAGTCTTCACATGGTCATCGCTCGGGCCGCGTGCGTCCAGCATGTTTCACTTGTGCTGAACACAATGCAGACGTAGGATGTGTCAGTCTACAAAACATCAGAAGAGAATGTAAATTTGTATGATCAAAATAAATCACAAATATGCAGCAACAGCTTCCACTGACAGACTCTGACCTGCTTTCATTCTTATTATTAGAACTGCAACTAAAGGTTATTTCTATAATCAATTAATCCATCACTTACTCAACTAATTAACGGTCCTGCTTTCTTTGGGTTCGGCTCTCCTGTTGCCGCCATTATTCAAAGATCATGAATGACTGTGCAGACCATATGAACATTATAGAGCGTTTTAAATGAAACAGTAGAAGCCGTATCGCCCCCTACGCTTCCTGTAGTGTATTACAGTCTGTCAGAGTGACTGTGTGGATCATATGAACATTATAGAGCTTTTTAAATGAAACAGTAGAAGCCGTATCGCCCCCTACGCTTCCTGTAGTGTATTACAGTCTGTCAGAGTGACTGTGTGGATCAGATGAACATTATAGAGCTTTTTAAATGAAACAGTAGAAGCCATATCGCCCCCTACGCTTCCTGTAGTGTATTACAGTCTGTCAGAGCGACTGTGTGGATCATATGAAGATTATAGAGCTTTTTAAATGAAACAGTAGAAGCCGTATCGCCCCCTACGCTTCCTGTAGTGTATTACAGTCTGTCAGAGTGACTGTGTGGATCATATGAACATTATAGAGGCTTTTTAAATGAAACAGTAGAAGCCATATCGCCCCCTACGCTTCCTGTAGTGTATTACAGTCTGTCAGAGTGACTGTGTGGATCAGATGAACATTATAGAGCTTTTTAAATGAAACAGTAGAAGCCGTATCGCCCCCTACGCTTCCTGCAGTGTATTACAGTCTGTCAGAGTGACTGTGTGGATCATATGAACATTATAGAGCTTTATAAATGAAACAGTAGAAGCCGTATCGCCCCCTACGCTTCCTGTAGTGTATTAGTCTGTCAGAATGACTGTGTGGATCATACGAACATCATAGCACTCAGGGACAGGATGTTCAATAAGCCTTTATAGATGTGATGATCAAGTGTCCATACACTTCTGTGTATATCACTTTAACTAGTGTGTAAACGTTTTGAATCATTTACATTGTTGACTCATTTGGTAACTAATTGTTAGCACCCTCCTGAGCACAGTTTGAGGTTCCAAAACCTTTTGGCTCCACTCACATGTCCATCTGTCCTTCACTCTGTGAGCAGCTCATAGAAAGCCACAGCTTGGAGAAGCGCGTCACACAGCTCCTCCCCTCTGTTCCTGCTATTTATGTGGAATGCCCCCTGATACCTCATCAGCATCTCTCTCGGGAACGTCACCCGTGGATACTTCTTCGTCACAGACTCGGTCATCATCTGCCTGACCGTCTGAGCGCCGCTTGTCCGACTCTCGCCCACTATCAGGCCGAAATGTCGGCCCACTGTGGTGCGCATCATGTTTAAAACCTTTGGGGCGGACCCTGGCTCTCTCTTCGGGCTGAGCAGAGCGAAGAGCATGGCCTCCACCGTCCGCAGGTGAGCCATGACCGGGTACAGCGTCGTGTTCTGGAGAGATATGCCCGGCTTCTCCACCACAAACAAATCAGCAGCAGGCAGGTTTGAAACCACGGCTGAAATCTGGAGCACAAAGTGTAAAAAGAGGGTAATCCAGGGTTCAGTGCTAGAGGAAGGTAACGAATTACAGTTATTTAGTTACATGTACTAAAACTGATGGTTTTCTGAGTTCATGTAGGATATAAACACTGTTAAAGTCTCAAAACTTATTTTTAACATATTATTAACATATTGCTCACATCCTATTCCACAAAGTCCATGTATGACAACTAAGCTCCAGAAACAGTCTGTTCTTAGTTTACAGCTTTTGTGATGTCACAAAAACCAATACGCCTCCATCAATGCATATCCACCCAGTAGTTCATTTACACTGAAGTTACAAGGAATGATTTAGCTTGAACTGCTTTATGAATGAGACGCAATACAGGGCAGCCAATCAGAACAGCTCATTTACATATTATTCTTAACAAAAACAGCTGGTTAAAAATGGATAAAGAGAGGTTGGAAAATGCATAAATTATCCTTGATCTACATACACGTACATAAAACCAGACACAAGTTATAAATGGACATTCAGGGGAAAGAAATCTTTGAAAAGTATAGGATATTAGACCTATAATATTTAGTTCTTTTTTGGGGTTTACTTTCATTATGTTGTGCTGGTTCAGCTCCTCTCCTGCTTTATGGTTCCTCTCATTTTATTTTACACCCAAATGACCCAAAAGGAAACACAAAGTCTAACAGATAGAAGTTCCTGTGCTGAAAGACGTTGGATGGACTAAGAAGTTCCACTGTTCGAGCTCCTCAATACTCAGAGTAGTTTTATGAGCTGCCATTTAGAGGAATTTTCATTTTATGAATTAAAAACGCTTTTACTGCAGTACGGGTTTAGGTTATTCTACACATCTGTGTCCGTTATACAACAAGCATTTAAAGAAATCAGTAAAAATATACAGAACCAACAGTCTTACATCTTCCAAATAACTGGATGCCATATACGTCCCATTCATGAAACTGCGGCACTCCTCCTGCTGCCAGTCTAAGACGGTCACCGCCCGGTCCACATGCGTCCACGCTATTTTATTTGTGCCGCACACAATGGAGACGATAGAAGTGGCAGCCTGTAAAAATAACATGAGAAGGAGAATCAAAACAAGTCTGATCACGCTCATCATTATCAAAATGAAGCCATTCGTTTTTGTCCTGTTGGATAGAAAAGCACTCTAAAAGAGATTTGTCATGTCAGTGAGATTCTCCTGGTTAAATAAAGTTAATCTTACATTAATGTATGTTAAAGGGATTATATCTTAACTACAGAATACTGCAAAAGACAAAACACATTAAACTCTGGTTTTAGACTGCAGTGCCTCCTTTTCCTGTAAGTTACCATTCCAGATATAAGATTTTGTTGTGTGTTGTTAGTCTCTACAATTTTTTAGGATTTTCTACTATTCCAGGACTTAATCAGGAAAAATACCTTGCTGTTTATTCACCTGTAAATGTTCCTTGTCCACCAATGGTCTGATGAACTTTGCAAGCTGGAGTTTCTCCTTCTTCTTCTCTTTCCGCACAGCCGGGTTCAGGATGGAGTTAAACACGATGACGGCGCTCTTATGTTTTAGCAGCGGCACATTTACAATGCTTTCCAGATCTTTAAAGGGTCCGTTTCTCGTCCTGTACTCCAGCATATTAACCAGTTTTCGCCCTCTGAGCAGCTTGACCCCAGCCAGTTCGGTCTCTGACCCCGTGTTGAGGAGCTTTAGGATAGTCTCCCGCTGCTCAGGGGTGTAGAAGGAGTCCAGCGATTTGTTTTCCCCGCAGAGATCCAGAGCTTCAACGCTGAAGGACTCCAGACCTGCAGCCGGGATAAGGACTGCCCTGCGGCAGCATGTGCAGTACAGAGGGCGGAGCTTCGCGGGAGGGAGGAGACCTGAGTGACCTACAGAACACAGAGCTGATTAAGGCCAATTTAATATGAGCTGAACACAAACAAGGTTAATAAACTCAAAATGATTTTAAATAAAGGAAACAACTTTCATTGGAGCTAATATAATTAAGCGGAATTCACAGAAATTTATGAAGTTATGAAAACCGTCTATAGAGGGCTAATAAGGTGTTACAGTACAGGCAGACAACTATTTTCGCTTACGGTTTACTTAAATTTAATGCAGTGCCGTTTTAAAACATTTAATGAAAGACACTGTAGTTATTATTATTATTTTTATGAGTAGAAGTAGAATTTTTGTGGCTTCTGTTTTATCTGTTCCAACTAAATCTACCAAAAAACTAAATATCGCGATGTTTCATGAAAACGTCTCGAGGTGTCATGACGCGTTTTTGGCATATCGCCAATCATTCCATTTAATGTTCATACTTTTATTCAAAATTACGTTTTCTTTTTTTTGTGTGTGCGTTTGCTCAAATTAGCAATCCCGCGTCACCAAAATGCTGAATTTAATTTAAATGAATTTTGCTTAAGTAGTTAATAAAAGTCACTTTTGAGCTCATGTCCTGCGAGGCAGGTATGAATGTAACTTTACATTTTATAATGCAAATTATCTTTAATGTTAAAGCAAACAGTTTAAAGTGTTCAAAATCCAGTTAAACGCAAAATATTTATTTTGTTAAATCCAGATTCTCTTCATCGACACCGCTGCCTCTTTACTAGCTTAGCTTAGCTGATGCTAAAGCAGCAAACTGCCTTCATGCGCTTCTTCAAACGACAGCGATCAGATGTGTTTTTACCTCTGAGGAGAAGAGAAGACAGAAACCGCGCAGCGACCAACATCGTCGCTCATTTTACTAAAATAAAGCTGAAACCGCTGAAGCTGGAATCCCCCATAACCTGTCCTCGCCTGTCCTGACAGTTACGGTACGGGCGGGATCCACAGGCTGCGTGTGTTTAGTTCCGGATGAGAACAGTTCCGTCTCAGTGAAATGAGCCCTGCTGCTGTTTCACTTTCGATTCCTAAACAGCGCCTTAGGTTTCTCCACCATGTCGGCGGCGCATGAAGACATCCTGAAAGTCGTCGTCAACAGCCTGAAGTGCTCCATATGTTTCGAGCTCTTTGGGGAGCCGGTCACTCTGGCCTGCGGTCACAGCTACTGCCACAGTTGCATAGAGAGCCATTTGGTCCGCGGGAGGAGAAACTGCCCTCAGTGCCGGTTTTCGCTCCCAGCGCAGCACAAACTGAGGAAAAATGTCAGTCTGTCCAACATCCTGGACCTACAGGAGGCTGGAGGTCGTGAGATATGGAACCAAGTGGCGGCGAGAGCAGATCATTGCTTCAGTTACGAAAGAGAGAAGCTAACGAGAGTGAGTTTCGCCTTCTCCTTAGTCCTGTTAGTCTTGGGTTCTGTGCTTTGTGCCCTGTGCTTTGTGCCCTGTGTTTTGTATTCTGTGCCCTGTGTTTTGTATTCTGTGCCCTGTGTTCTGTGTCCTGTGTCCTGTGTCCTGTGCCCTGTGTCCTGTGCCCTGTGTTCTGTGTCCTGTGTTTTGTATTCTGTGCCCTGTGTTTTGTAATCTGTGCCCTGTGTCCTGTGTCCTGTGCCCTGTGTCCTGTGCCCTGTGTCCTGTGTTCTGTGTCCTGTGTTCTGTGTTCTGTGCCCTGTGTTTTGTATTCTGTGCCCTGTGTCCTGTGCCCTGTGTTCTGTGTCCTGTGTTCTGTGTTCTGTGCCCTGTGTTTTGTATTCTGTGCCCTGTGTCCTGTGCCCTGTGTTTTGTATTCTGTGCCCTGTGTTTTGTATTCTGTGCCCTGTGTTCTGTGTCCTGTGTTCTGTGTTCTGTGCCCTGTGTTTTGTATTCTGTGCCCTGTGTTCTGTGTCCTGTGTTCTGTGTTCTGTGCCCTGTGTTTTGTGTTCTGTGTCCTGTGTTCTGTGTTCTGTGCCCTGTGTTTTGTATTCTGTGTCCTGTGTTCTGTGTCCTGTGTTCTGTGTCCTATGTTCTGTGCCCTGTGTTCTGTGTCCTGTGTCCTGTGTTTTGTATTCTGTGTCCTGTGTTTTGTATTCTGTGCCCTGTTTTTTGTAATCTGTGCCCTGTGTTCTGTGTCCTGTTTTGTATTCTGTGCCCTGTGTTCTGTGTCCTGTGTCCTGTGTTTTGTATTCTGTGCCCTGTGTTTTGTAATCTGTGCCCTGTGTCCTGTGTCCTGTGTCCTGTGCCCTGTGCCCTGTGTCCTGTGCCCTGTGTCCTGTGCCCTGTGTCCTGTGCCCTGTGCCCTGTGCCCTGTGTTCTGTGCCCTGTGTTCTGTGCCCTGTGTTCTGTGCCCTGTGTTTTGTATTCTGTGCCCTGTGTTCTGTGCCCTGTGTTTTGTATTCTGTGCCCTGTGTTCTGTGCCCTGTGTTCTGTGCCCTGTGTTCTGTGCCCTGTGTTCTGTGCCCTGTGTTTTGTATTCTGTGTCCTGTGTTCTGTGCCCTGTGTTCTGTGCCCTGTGTTTTGTATTCTGTGTCCTGTGTTCTGTGCCCTGTGTTCTGTGCCCTGTGTTTTGTATTCTGTGCCCTGTGTTCTGTGTCCTGTGTCCTGTGTTTTGTATTCTGTGCCCTGTGTTTTGTGTACTGTGTCCTGTGTCCTGTGCCCTGTGCCCTGTGTCCTGTGCCCTGTGTCCTGTGCCCTGTGCCCTGTGTTCTGTGTCCTGTGTTCTGTGCCCTGTGTTTTGTATTCTGTGCCCTGTGTTCTGTGCCCTGTGTTTTGTATTCCGTGTCCTGTGTTCTGTGCCCTGTGTTCTGTGCCCTGTGTTCTGTGCCCTGTGCCCTGTGTTCTGTGCCCTGTGTTCTGTGCCCTGTGTTCTGTGCCCTGTGTTTTGTATTCTGTGCCCTGTGTTCTGTGCCCTGTGTTTTGTATTCTGTGTCCTGTGTTCTGTGTCCTGTGTTCTGTGCCCTGTGTTCTGTGCCCTGTGTTATGTGCCCTGTGTTCTGTGTATGTGCTGTGTGCCCCATGTTCTGTGCCCTGTGTCCTGTGTTCTGTGCCCTGTGTTCTGTGCCCTGTGTTTTGTATTCTGTGTCCTGTGTTCTGTGCCCTGTGTCCTGTGTTTTGTAATCTGTGCCCTGTGTTCTGTGTCCTGTGTTCTGTGCCCTGTATTCTGTGCCCTGTGTTCTGTGCCCTGTGTCCTGTGCCCTGTATTCTGTGCCCTGTGTTCTGTGTCCTGTGTTCTGTGCCCTGTATTCTGTGCCCTGTGTTCTGTGCCCCATGTTCTGTGCCCTGTGTTTTGTATTCTGTGTCCTGTGTCCTGAGTTCTGTGCTCTGTGCACAGATCGTTTAGTCTTTTCTGTGTTAATTACATACACGCGTAAATTATATTTACACAATGACTTATTCTCAAAGTAATGACATGTCAAACTAATGACTTAGCATGTCTAAATATTGACTTATTCCCAAAATGATGACATACAAGGTCAACATAAGGGCTTAAATAATGACATAGTACCTTGTAATGACTTATTGTCCCTAAATAATTACTTACTTTCTTGAAATGTAGTAACTCATTATTTTGACATAGTTGTTTAGTTGTTTAGTCTTCTGTATTTTATGATGCCCCACTGTAGGCCAGTTTCGCCAGTTTTACAGACCCTGCTTTAGTGTTGGCTTAAAAGCATTTCAAAACCTAAAGATATTCCATCTGAAATTACAAAAGCATTATATACCAATCTAAAGCTATGTATGTATGAGATCAAATTTCATTTCCCACAAAACCGTCACTTTAAAGCAGTGCTGACTGCAGGTCCCACAGAGCTCGCAATGCACATGTGTACTTTTAAATATTTTTATATTATGTTTTATTTCTTCTCAGGAAGCATTGGTGAGAAGACTGGAGTTCTTAAAGCTGGAGATAAAAAAAATAGAAACCTTCCTAACTGAACTGAACCCACAGGTAGGGACAATATAGAAGAGGTACTCTTTGTTTATGTAAAGTGTGGCTATACTGTAACTTCACTATATCATTTAGGATGAGTCCATTGTCATGAAAGAGGACACTCAGACTGCTGAAGTTTTCAGTTGGTCGCTGGACAGTGGATTAGGAGCTGCTGACAGTGACAGTGGCCTACCTTCAGAACCTGAGGACAGCCTGAATGGCCTTTCACACATAGAAGAGGTACCTTATATTGACGAGCCTCATGATTTATTCTGTGAAATGTCTTTCAAAGGTCCTCATATGGCATTTAAGTGTTTCTGTGTACCACAACTTAATTTCATAACTAATTATTTTCCAACATCTGTCTATCCCTTACAATTAAACCGGCTGTTTTTGTTACAAATGAGCTCTTTTCTGATTGGCTGCCTCATTCAAACAGCATTCTTAGTTGAAACACTCCATATAATGTCAGTGTAAATGGGCGGAGCTAAACTGGCTGAATTTGCACATATTTATTGCCACTATGGGAACAAAACCTCATTTGTCCTAGTACCTTTGACATTTGTCCCAGTATCTCCCATCACAGTATCTTTATATTAATGGAACACGATTTTATTCGTATTTCATTATTTTTATGTCATTTTGGACCATTTCTGTTGGTCCATTTGTCATAATTTACAATATAATACACCATTTAAAGGGCAGCTGTTTATTCAAATGATGTAAAAAAAATATATATAATAATAAATTGGGAACCCTTTCGTTTTGTTCTTCAGATAGATGGAGAATGTTCTGTAGATGGTTCAATACAGAACCTTTTTGAAAAGGGTTCTATATGGCACCAAAAAGCTTAACATCGTAACATTGGCAGAACCCTTTTTGGTGCTACATAGAACCTTTTTCAAAAAGGTCCTATATAAAACCATCTACAGCACATTCTCCATCAATCCATTTCACCAGGTGAAATGGTTCTATGTAGCTATTGTCTTTACTAAAGAACCCTTGAAGAACCACCTTTTTTAGGAGTGTATTTTATGGTTTTAATGCAGGCGTGTCAAACTGGGGACCTGAGGACAAAGAGAGCCGTTTACCCTCTGAGTTCATTTCATGAAGGCCTTGCTGATTGCCTGATGAGTTTAATCAGTGGTGTTTAATGAGGCAGCGTGCTGCACCGTGAGGACTGGAGCCTGACACGTGCTTTAATGTGGCTCATCAGATTTCAGAACCAGAGCCCCAGAGACTTTTATGAATTGATAAATAGATTAGTTTCTTTCTCCAGTCTGAGGATGCCCTGCCTGATCCAGTCAGTGATCCAGAGAAGATCAGTGAGGTCCTGCTGGAGGATAGAGATGCTCTGGCTGGTTTGACTGGAGCCTGCGGTCTGTCTGATTCTGCTGCAGTGGGGCTGAAGTTCAGTGAACCTGCAGGTAAATCTGTCTTCACACAAAGATTTATTACTGCATGAAATACTGACGAAAGCGTCTTAAAAAGTCAGAGAGATCAAAGAAAAATATCTACAAATACAAATATAAGCACAAATAAGTACAGCACATTCAGAGATTGTACACCAGAGAGGTGGATGTCTGATAAACTGGCTAGGGAGTCACCTTTACCATTTGTAATGAAATACCCTTTAGTATAAAGTATGTTTGACAAAGATTGAGATACACAATCTGCATAGTGTGATAAGTCTGTGACGCTACCACCGGCTACCACTATGTGTCACACTTGTACAACCTTCAGGGCAGCACATAGCAAACAATGCAGAAAGTTTTTAAAAAATTGTCATTTAAGCAACAATTATGGGTTTGTTTCTTTGTATATCGGTCTGTTAAAAAGTCATATGAGCTTAAGTGACTTTAAAAGTACAATGAAAAACAAAACAGACGATATACAAACATACAGACACAATTCAGGCTTTAAAATGACCGCTATGACCTTTTTAGCTATGCTAATGTATTTCAGTCCATGTTTATAGAGAACAGTATCTGAAACCACATAATCAAAACCGCTCCCCACAGTGTTGATTTAGGAAAGCACTTAGCACCATGCTTTTCCCCACAGAGTTTGTGCTGCTCTCCTTCTCACCTACTTTGGGCCACAGACGTTTGGCATTCGTCCCGGAGAGACGGAGGATGCAAGTGAGGTCATCTCGCTCGCCGATGACCCAAAACAGCCGCTTCGATGCCTGCCAGTGGATGGCGTCTCAGGAGTTTTCTGCAGGGAGGCATTACTGGGACGTGGATGTGTCGCTGTGCTCTGGCTGGGCCGCCGGTGTGGCGTATCCGGGCCTGGGCCGGAATGAAAAGCTCGGCAGAAGCTCCTCGTCCTGGTGCATTGAGAGGAGCAGCACACGACTGAGTGCCTGGCACAACAACGCAGAGACTCCACTCAAACAGGGCTGCCCTGAGAGCATCAGGGTTCTGCTGGACATGGATAGTGGTCGTCTGTCCTTCTGGAGCCTGACGGACAGACAGGACGAGCTGTACAACTTCCAGGTGGATTTCTGTGGCCCGGTCAGACCCATGTTCTGGCTTTTTGGGACACAGCAGAGAAATGCTCTGATCTTTCCTGTGACTAACAGATGATTTATCAAAGTCTTTATTATATTGTTTTTTCCTTTTGTTCTGGTTTTGGTTTAAAGCAGTATTCTTCAGTGCAGCTGGTTAAAGGGTCGATATCATGGGGTGTTTTTTTTAACAAAAGAGTTTGATACTGTGTACACAAATATTAATAACGTGTTAAAATGTGCCTGCACTGCCCAGTTCAGAAGAATTCACTGTTTTTGTTTGTCACAAGCACATTTACCTATCCTAGAGGTCAGCAACCCAAATGTTAAGAAAAGTCATTTTGTCCTTTCAACAAATATCAAACCACCTAGGGAGCCACAACATATGTCCTTTTTACCATCTTGCCTGTAAATATGGTATGTGATCATGTACTAGGCTAAAAAATATAAACGAAAACTTTCTTTGCTCTGTTTTAAGCTTCAGCTCAGCTATAGGCTCTTTTCTTGCATCTCTGGCAGGAAACTTTTCCTTAGAAGTGGAATAGTTTCTTGTAAAATGGCTCAACGTTCAACTTTCTATGAGGCTGATGTCTTCTCACTTCGCCAGCTGCTTGTTCTAGGTCTGACCTGTAAACGAGTGGGCGTGTTTGTAATAAACTCAATGTTTGGCATTTCTTACTGGCATGATGAGATGAGACACAACAGCTCATTCAGCTCAAGACTCACTCTAGTCTGACAGGAAGGCATTCTTACCTGTGGCCATCAAACTCTATAACTCCGCCCTCAGTGTGTGATTCACAAAACTCAATACGAAACGGTTCATATGTGCAATAATAACAACTGTGTGTGCAATAACTCAGAGGAACACTAACTAATTTAAATAATTGTAACTGCTACCTGATGTTTCATATTACTATCACAATCACCGCCACCTTACTGTATTCATAAGTACTTAAATCTTGTTTACATACTGTAAATTTCTCTATATTGTCTTAAATTATTAGTAAAGTGTTTATTTTTACATAAATGGCTGCAACTGCAACAACTGCAATTTCCCCTTGGGATCAATAAAGGAATCTGAATGTGAATCTGAATCTGAATGTGAATCTGAATGTGAATCTGAATCTGAATCTGAATGTGAGCGCACACTTTTAAAAAAGAGGAGTTTCTTAGTAAAGCTAGTTCTATATAGAACCATGAGCACTTAAGCACCATTTGCATGCTTTAAGTTTTCTTTGCATGGCCAAAAGTTTTTTTAGATTGGAGAATGTGTTGTATATGGTTCTACAAAGAACCGTTTGAACCTTTCTACACAGAACACTTTGAATATATTCCATCACACTCCATTAATCTAAAGAACCATTTCTCCATGCAAAGTACCATTTAAGCATTGTGTGTCTTACAGTGTATAGATAGACAGACACAGACAGACAGACAGATAGATACATAGACAGATAGACAGACAGACAGACAGACAGATAGATACATTGACAGACAGACAGACAGACAGACAGACAGACAGACAGACAGACAGACAGATAGATACATAGACAGACAGATAGATACATAGACAGACAGACAGACAGACAGATAGATACATAGGCAGACAGACAGATAGATAGATAGATAGATAGATAGATAGATAGATAGACAGACACAGACAGACAGGCAGACAAATACATAGACATAGACAGACAGACAGATAGATACATTGACAGACAGGCAGACAGATAGACAGACAGATAGATACATAGACAGACAGATAGATATCTAGATAGATAGATACACCAACAGGCAGGCAGGCAGGCAGGCAGACAGACAGACAGACAGACAGACAGACAGACAGGCAGGCAGGCAGGCAGGCAGATAGATAGATAGATAGATAGATAGATAGATAGATAGATAGATAGATAGATAGATAGATAGATTGACTGATTGATAAATTCAAATAATTTACAAAAATAAAAATTGACAAAAATGGAGAGGCGTTTTGTTTTTAACGGCAAATATATATATTAATAAATACATGCTTATAGTATGTTACACTAAATGTAAACCATTTTCACAACAGAACATTCTTTAATAAACTCTGTATAATAATAATACTGCATATTGTAAACGCACGCGCACGTCTCTGGGAGCTACATCGCGTGCTGGAATTGGCCCTGAGAGGGATCCGTAGACACGTTGGAGGTCAGGAGGAGGAGGAGAGTGAGTGTTTGAGCAGTGAAGTCCAGCAGCAGGACCAGGCTGACCGGGCTCATCAGCCACACGGCGGCTGGCTCTGTGCCTGCGTTACAGCGCTGGAGCTGCTGCTTCTGCCTTATTCTGTTCATCACCCGCATCCAGCGCTGAAGGCTTAATGCTCCTCGCTCTCAGCGCCCGAGACGAGATTAGGAGAGAGGAAGATGCGCAAGGACGTCAGGATTCTGCTGGTGGGAGAACGTAAGTCATGGAAAGTGTGTTGTTTCTGAACCACAGCGCATTCCTGTCTTTTCGCTTTATATCGCTCGAATAACAACCTCGAGGCACTGGGAGGCTGGAGTTGGCGTCTTTTTCGAATTTTCCGTTCCACCTTAAATGGTCCACCTTAAACGGTGCAGCGGTTAGGTTACATTGTGGCGGATCCCGCACTATTTAAGGTGGAACGCAAAATTCCAATAAGAAGCCAGTTTCTGCCTCACAGGATCATCCTCTGTGTTATTTACCCTCTACATTACTATTGACCACAGCTGTTGCCCTCTAGTGTGGCATTTACGTTCTAAAGGGGAATTCCACCATTTTTTCCAAATTTCTGCATAATTAATTTACTTAGATGTAAACAGTGGTTCAGAGTGGTTCAGATCTCATGACAGTGGTGGTGATAGGATCCAGTGATTGCCATGACTACAACACAAATCTAGACATCTTATTGACTCTCCACCAGTGGGCCTACACGTGTCTTCTGAGTTTGAATATGCAGTGTTGATGCTGGTGAAATAGTGAAAAATCTGACCTAATCAGTTTTCTTGGGGGACTGTTTTTGCCTCACAGCGCCCTGCGTGTATCCTGGCACCACGAATGGATTAAAATAAACGGACTAGAAAACAAAACCGTATCACACAATGTCTCAGACATCAGGCAGTGTATTCATATCTCATGTCATAACCTTCTGTGAGGGAGCTTTTAGAGGAGGACGTCTGGTTCCTATCACCACCACTGTGAACAGTTCTGACTCTGAGTTTCTCTAGAGCAGAGCACTTCACTCCAAACCGCTCTGAACGACTCTGAACCATTTAGTTAGCCAGAGTTTTATAAAAGTCAGTGGAGTTCCCCTTTAATGTTGGTCCCATAAGGTGTCTCCAAGTTTAAAAATGGGGGTCATGTGGTGCTTTTTGCACTCTTATATTTTCAGTTGCATCACTGTCATTCATAGAGTTCCAGTAGTCCTCTGAGGATAATCCCCTGGTCTACACATGCCCACTGCGCCCTAGTTTCACGTAGCTTGTTGAAAGGAGGAGTAAGGGTCTCAGGTATGGACCCCTGATGGACCTTCATACATGTTTCACTTCCAGCTCACATCCAACGTCTGATTAATTAGACTGATCGTCTGGATTAGATATGTTGGGTTAGATCTCCATGAGCATGACCAAGCGTCTCTGTTTTGCTGCTGCTGTCTGATTTGTTTTACTTACTATATAAACAGTATGGACTGTAAATGAGCCAACATTAGCCCAAAAGGCTAAAGCTAGGTGTGTGCAGTCAATTCACTCTGGCCTGCCAGCTACTGCTCACAACACACATTCCACTCAGCATTCACAGTGAAGTTCAGGAACGGCTTCGTCTGCATGTTTTAAGGAGGATTTTGTCTGATTTTCTTCTCCGTTTCTGTATAATTCATTAGTTGAGATGTAAACAGACTCATTCGGAGTGGTTTGATATGAAACGGTTGATGGTAGAGTCTCTGTGTCTTTACAGTGGTGGTGATGGGAACCAGGGTTTCGCCATGTCTGCAACACATAGCCTTTAGAGCCGGACGTCTGGTTCCTCTCACCACCGCTGTGATTCTGACTCAGTACGTTTCTCAAGATCAAAGCATTTCACACCAAACCGCTCTGAATGATTTTGTTTACATCTTACCTCTTTAATTATGCAGAAACTGTGAACAGTTGGTGGAAGTTCTGTCTAACACATGCAGCCAGTGCCCAGTTCCTAGAAGAATGCTGAGGATTGGAGGAATAGGTCAGGAGTGCCTGCACGCATGCCTTCAGTCAAAGTGCTAAGTAGGCGCTCGGTGCATGTTGGTTCTAAAAACAGCTAGTTTTGCATTGCAAATCAAAAGCATAGCAAATGAATTTGCACTGCGGGTTGTGCTGTGTTAGCTGAAGCAGGGGAACGCTGCTGTGGTGAAACTAGGTTGAAGAGCTCTCTGGGGAAAGTGTTTCGTTTTTAAATAACAACTCAGATTGCAGCGCTGGCTGTTTGAATGTTTAGTGAAATGAATAGCTAATCATATGCTTCATGATACTGCTGTTACTGTCGTCACTGCCGTTATACACAGATAGAGATAATGAGATAATAATCTCACTGCTGTGCATAAACAGAGCTGCAGATTTCATAGGCTTATAATCAAACAAACTTAGACCGGCTCTGCCTGCAGGGCTGGCACAAGTTAAAGGGCTCATACAGTACTTTTTTCTTGCTTTTTGAGGTCTATTTATGAAGTTTGTGTGGTGTATGTCTTAAAGAAGAGTAATAATTCATTTTTACTTTGCCCAAACTAGCTGTTTTTGTTACTGGGTCAGGCTGAAACGCTCCTTATAACATGTAAATTGTGGGCGGGGCTAAACTGCTGTAAACTGGATAAGCGGCTATATAATGCAGTGATCACAAAAACAATGGATTGAAGACTGGCTTTGTTTTAGTATATGGACTATATTGATAGGAAACATTAAAATACTTCATAAGACTTGAGATTAAAACTCATTCATTTCCCCAGGCTGTTGGTCCTTTAAACCTAGAGTGGACTGTGGCTATTTTGGGTCATTTGTACATGACATGTACCTCATTCTCAAATGTGATCATTTGGTACTGTGTGCAGAAAGTGCCCTGTGTGATTAAATTTAAATGAACCCTGAAGAAAAACAGTTGATCATAAATAAATGGATAAGGCCTGTAAGTTAAAGGGGCACTCCGGGCCAAAATGGAAAAATCCCGACGCTACTTCTGATGTAAACATGCTTACTCCCCTCCTACAGCTGTGCTGCAGTGAGCTTGGGAGTGAGACATTCAGGTTTAAAGATAAGGGGAACACCCTTCTGCTGATACAGTCATTTGCAGTCGTTTTGGTGCCCCTGCTGCCCCGTGTGGAAGCCTTAGATGTAACTAGTGTTATACGTATACAGAGTCAGGGTGACCAGAGCGGTTAAACTTAATCTCACAGTAAACACAGTGTGCTGTTTTAAACAGAAAGATGAGGTACGGAAAACCCACACAGTCTCCCATCTGCAGTAAGGGACGCCCTTCATTCTCGTGGTATTAGCATCACAGTAAACAGAAATGTCATTATTGGAGAAAATCGTTTTCTTTGTAAGTCTTGGATGTTATCCTGCACACACATCTCTCCTGAAAACGACGTTAATTTGGGTGAACAAAGTGCTTTCATTGATTAACAGTTGCACTCGTAATAAAGAGTCTTCAAGGGTCTTCTTTTGTAAAGATAATGGTTCTGTATAGCACCTTGAACACTCAGGTGTGAAGACCCGCTTGTATGGTGAAACGATTCTTCAGACTAAAGGAGAATGTGTTGTATATGGTGCTAAATAGCACTAATAGGGGTTCTGCTATTGGTACCATGTCAAGCTTGTATACATTTTTAAAAAGCTTCTATATAGAACAATATACAACACATTCTCCAGTGATCTGAAGAGCCATTTCACCACACGAAGAACCATTTAAGCATGCAGATGCTTCTTTGAGTGTTCATGGTTCTATACAAAACCACTGTCTTTATTAAGGAACATTTAAAGATCAATCTTTTTAAGAGTGTAGTTTAGATTACTGATTTTAAAAGAGGAGTTTCACCCATTTTTCAGAATTTCTGCATAATTCCCTGGTTAAGATATAAACAGCGTTTAATGTGAAATTAAACATTATAAGATTCCTGATAACAGGGCAACTACGCTGACAAATGTCATATTAAACTCTAGTTTTAGTTTGGAATTTCTCATAATCCAAGCATGCTTATTTTCATGCAGCAGGATGTTACTAAAGGCTAAAAATCAAATTTGACATTTTGGGTGACAGTTTATCTTCCAGTCAAAACAGCTGTTAAATACAAGTTATTGAATGAAAAAAAAAAAAAAACTTTAATTTCCAAAACTGGATTTTAAAAACTACAGAGCAAATGGGTCTCTTAACAAGCACCTGGAAGACCTGGAAGACACCAAAACTGTCCCCATAAGATAAACAGCACATAAAGCTTTCATCTTTGAGAGAGAGGAGAAAATCCAGCTGCTTCAGATCTGAAAACATCCACAGGTGAGAAGACCACTCAGCGCTATGGGCCTGAAAGGATGTGTAGCTGTTCAAGAAGAACCTCACTGAGAAAAGGAGACGGACACATCAAACAATTACTGATTACTTCAGAAAACGATCAACCAGCTTCTAAGACTGAACTGTGGAGGTGTGTCTGCAGATTCTTTGAGAAACTGAGAGTCTCCTTAAAAGAATAGGAGCTGGACTAAAGGTATAGAGTGAACACTGAACATTCTATATAACTCTATAACAGCTGATAGTAGATTTCGCTGTTATGCCTTTTTGTTAAACACCTTTTGCACTTTTTTCCCCTCACACTGAAAAATGAATAACTTGTGCCTAATGGCCTGTTTGACTGGAAATGATGTTTATAAATAAGGAATGGGGGGCGGTGTCTGACTTTTACATAATACTGTAGGCTCCTATTACTTGATAGCTGCATTAGCCTCATAATAACTGAAGCAAACTTCAGGCGCCAAGTGTGACTTGGCACATATGGGGTCACTCCTGTATTAGTTGGATATGCTTGTCCAGAAAAACCCATCAGGGAGGTGAAATGCAGATCAATACAGCGAGCATCACTCAGCCCTCTGCCATTGCTTCAGTCCAGTTTTATTTATGTAACACGCATTGTCAGAAAAAAATATGAATATATCATATGATGTCATATAATAATCATATAATGATCAAATTCTTTTGTGTGTCTCTGTGTTTGCTTGTACAGCCAAAGTGGGGAAGACGTCTCTGATCATGTCTCTGGTCAGCGAGGAATTCCCAGATGTGGTAACTGCTAGCTTTATTTTTTCGTCTTTATTCCTTCATTTTGTGTTACGGTGCCTTTAGAGTAGATATATGTTGATCATCCCTGTTATCATTGGCTACCCTCTATCTTTAAAAAACAAAAAAAAATGAATTGAGCTTTGACCATGTATAAAAGGATACAGGGTATGAAACAGAATAAAAAAACTAAAGAAGAAAGAAAAATGTACCTCTGTGTCAGGATGCAGTATTCAAAGGAAAAATAAATAAATATTTAAAAAACAAAGTACAATGTCATATAAAATAATTGCAAACTTGTTGCAAATAGTTTTAACATTTTTTTAAATAGTCAGAGGAACGACTGAGCTTCAGACATTGCTTATTTTCCTTAATGTAAACTAGATATGAAGGCTTAGAATTTGCCTTCAACACTCCTCATAGCTTCAGCATGAATGGGAGGAGCTCAACTGCTGTAGGCTAAATAGGTGGATATTCAATACTGTGCAAACAACTTCTGCACCTAAGTACATTGTTTAAACACTTTATCTGGGCAATGAACATGTTTATGTTTGTTAACACCCAGTAATACATCAGAATAGAGTCATGTGCAAAAGTTTGCAAAAGCAAAGTGTGGCCTGTGCAAAAGTTATGGCCCATATTATGGTAGATGTTTTTCTATTATGTAAAACTCAGCAAGTAAACAGAAACTGCGTTTAGTTTGTTTTCTGTAGAGTTCAATTATTTTCACTTAGAAAATCTACAAATCACATAATACTGTGGTTGGTTAGTGTAGTGGGTAACACATCTGCCTTCTATGCTGTAGACTGGGGTCCAATCCCCTGTTTGGACAAGCTCCCTACACTATACCAATAAGAGTCCTTGGGCAAGACTCCTAACACTGCCTTCGCCTCCCTGTGTAAAATGATCAAATTGTAAGTCGCTCTGGATAAGAGCGTCAGCCAAATGCTGTAAATGTAATGTAATTCAACAAAACGTTTTGATTAATTGAGAATGGGATGTTTACAGCTTAGTTTCCATATGTAGGATTCCATATGGATTGGAGAGTAAACAGTGTGTTTAGAAACTTTTTTGTGTGTTTGTAGGTTCCCTACAAGGCTGAAGAGATCACCATCCCGGCCGACGTTACTCCAGAGAGAGTTCCTACACACATAGTTGATTACTCAGGTAGAGAAACAATCAGATCAATAACACTTACTGCTGCATTATGAGACCGTAAAGGTCTTAAGCAGAACCCTGTAGGTCAGAACCCAACAGTAAGAGATGTTTGTTATTTTTAAATCCATACAGAGGCGGAACAGACGGATGAACAGCTGTATCAGGAGATATCAAAGGTAACGCCACTGTTTGAAGTTCATAGCAACAGTGAGAAAGAAAACATTACCAAGATCCTCTCTGTCTGTGTTTACCTGCTGGTGGTAGTTTATGTCCATTTGTTTTTCCATTATAGGCTAATGTCATATGCATTGTGTATTCCGTCAACAACAAGAAGTCCATTGAAAAGGTGAGTTAGCATGATGCTAGCTTGTATGGGCGAACATGCTGAAGCATTATAAGCCAACCGTGCTGAAAAATCCAGCTTGACCTGTTTGACCAAGTTGACCATCTACTTGGCCAACTGGTCATCCAGCTCTGAGGAGCTCAACAAAGCTAGGCTGACAGCTCTAACCAGCTTGGCCAAGCTGGTCATCTGGCTCTGAACAGCTTAATAAAGATGGTCAACCAGCTAAACCAGCTTTAAACCAGCTTGACTACTTTTTTAAGACCTTGTTGACCATCTGCCTGTTGGTAAAACTGGTCATCCAGCTCTGAGGAGCTCAACAAAGATGGTCTGCCAGCTCTAACCAGCTGGCCAAGCTGTTCTCCCAATATCTCTTACATATACAGCTCTGATCAGCTACCCAGCTGAACCAGCTTCAGACCAACTTAGAATTTCAGCTGTTTCTTCCAGCAGGGTTGTTTGGTGGAACCATCTATGCTTATATGGCTAAGACGTTAATGCTCTGCAGTTGTTTTGTTTAATTGTTAGTATTTGTTGACTGAACCACTTTGCCAAACAGTGATAATGTGGCTAATGTTCTAAGCTTTTGTACATTAATATCAGTGGTTTTATTATTGTACATTAGAGTGAATGAGTCTAGGTATGGATCTTGGAACTGTGTGCAGGTGTAAGAAAATTATGCATATTTAACAGCATCAAGTTCTATGAACAGGTGACAAGAAAATCTCAAAGTTGGTGTAAACTGATGGTGTTTTTTTCCCTCCTTCAGGTGACCAGCCACTGGATCCCACTCATTAATGACAGAACGGATAAAGACAGCAGGTCAGTGATGGACAGACAGAAACTATAGCAAGCCAAAGCTCTGAAACTTCCTTCTCTGTTGATCAATACTTTTTTTTTTTCTGTGTGTTGTAAATGGATGAGTATAGATACTTTTCGATTTAACAGTGTGTCGTTGTTCTCAGTACTTTTGGATTCTAGTTTAATAAATTCTAAACTACTATTTATTCTAAAATAGCAATTATTGTATATTAAATAGCAGAAATATAAAAGAAAATACACTACATACAGAAAAACTAATAAGGGGGGTTCCTCTGGGTTCCTCTGTAGGGTTCCTCTGATCTTGGTGGGAAATAAGTCGGACCTGGTGGAGCACAGCAGCATGGAGACCATCCTGCCCATAATGAATAAATACACAGAGATAGAGACGTGTGTGGAGGTACAAGTCTCTCTGTGTTTCCTGCTGTATATTAGAGCAGCACTCACGCTGAGTTTAAGCTTAGTCTTGAGCTAAATTACACTTGTAATGATTTCAGTGTCATGATGGTCCAGGCTTGTCCACGAATGGCCGGCGTGGCTGCAGGATCTCATTCCAGTAGACTGTTTGAAGAGCGAGTGAGGCTCACTGATTAAACAACTCAAGTGAGCAGCAGCCATACTGGTCCATTGTGAATAAGTCTGGCACCCCTGCTCTAGTGGGAAAAAAATCCAGTTTCTGCTTCTGGATCCATGTAACAGAAACAACCTAGCTCTGAAATCTGTTTAGTCTCCATGACGACTTCAGTATGGACTGAATTTAGGACAGTAGCTATTACAGAATAACAGCTCCTAACTTCATGATCTCATCATCCACTCCAGATAAGAAAAGAGAATCACACAAACATCCTGGGGAAACCTGGGGAAAATACGGTCCTAACTTTAGGATAAACCTCAACAGTGTCCAAACTTCTGTTTTACCGTCCGTTTATATCAGTTTAGGCGGCTGTGGCAGGCAGCATAGTTCACTACTAGCATAAGGTGCTACATTTATTTATACTGTAAAACTTGTGAGATGTTTTCTAACTCTGTGTTTTAAAAATCTCACACTCTGCAGACTCGATCTCCACTGTCCCCTCTTATTACCGTCGAGTCTTAATGATGATAAAATATTACCGTGATGGTGGTGAATAATGAGGAGACAGAGCTGAACGTGGGTCTGTTTATTAGGAGGAGTAACATTAGTGCACTCGGCTAAAGCGTTTTGGAAACGGAGACTAAAACTGGGGAGCGGAGGTGCTCTGATAAACAGCAGGGGGAGCTCTCACAATATTCACTACTTTATAGTTCTGAACCGGCCTCTGACTGCAGCTGTCTGGCTTAACATTTTGATGTTTGATGATGATGATGTTTATGACGTCTTCAGCTGTGCGCAAAACCATGATTGAGTAGTTTAGGATTTCCTAACTGGAGATCAGATAAGATGCTGTAAGATGAGATACCGTTTCTAAGTTAAGCTACGATTTGTATAATTGTATAAATCAGTTTCTGAGCTGTGAAAATTTTTATTTAGCTGTCAGATCTTAATTTATTACTAAAGCTAGAAGCATCGTCTCCAAATCAGGTTCAAGCCAGCGGCATTCAGCGCACTTGTTTTGTCTTTCTTAGCAAGTTTTAGGCTTATCAACGCTTCCAGTAAATATGTGATAAATTTGCGTGGGGCTGTCGTTATATTTGAAACTTTAAGCTAAAACAAACTTGGGTTTGAACGCATGTTGAGATTGACAAATTAAATATAATGCAAGCTACAGCTTATGTGGTCTGAGTAAGCGAAGGGATTATGTAGACGTATAGCTCAGTTAACTTACCCGTAATATGGGGACAACAAGGAATAGAAGTCTACCATAACAGGCTTAAACGAAGGATAATATTAAGCTTTAGGCTAAAACAAACCTCAGTTTTTGAACGTGTCCCTGCTAAAAAAAAAAATCCATAGAAACCATTAAGTTTCTTGTGATTTCTGTTGGTTTTGTGGTGTGTTTTGGCTCATGGTTTAACCGGTTAGCAGTGGTTGAGTGAGACACATACAACCAGCACAAACAGTCCCTTTTTGGAGGAGAGGAGACCGGCCACTGGTTGAAATGTGAATGGGATGCTCAACTGTCCTATAAGGACGTTGTTTACATGGCACAGTGCGCATGTGTTCCACTGGCCTGAAACTGTGGGTGTAAGTCTGCGACTCTGCAGTCAGACCCTTCTCACACACTCATTATACCTCTTACTCCAAACGTAGTCAGTCAGCCAAGATGTGGCTGAGGTGGTGTGAAGTTTGCTTCTTTAAATTGAGCAGCTACAAAGCTAATGTGTCTAACACATAATGTTCGCTTATATTCCACCAATTAGCAACCTGCTAAATCATCGCACATCCGTGTCACTACTAGGTTGCCAGGTTAAAGGCTGGGCAGTATGTTTACATCATTATCTGAACAGCAACGTTGTTCTCGCTCACTTTTCTGCTGTAAGCTGTACTTTCTGTCTGAATAATCTCACATTTGCTGTTTGTGAATGAAACTCTGCGGTCAAGTTCCTGTAAAGCGCCGTGTTGTGACTGTAACTGTGGTCAGGGTGTGATTTCAGTCTGCTGAGCAGCAGCGGTGCCAAAATTACATCTCAGTGTCAGTGACATTTTCACTGTGCACAGTTTGCATCGTTAGTTTTTCGACAGACAGATAACAGTGTAAACCATATTGTAAAGGGGCACTCCAGCAAAAACTGAAAATCCATCACTGCATCTGTTGTGTGCTTCATCTAATGTCCTACCAACTCAGAGAGAAAGAGACAGTTATGCTCTCATCCTGTTACATTCTCCAGCAACCTGAAGAGCCATTTCATGATGCAAAAAACCTTCCAGTCATGCAAATGGTTCTTTACATGTTCGTTGTTCTATAAAGAACCTTTTTCTTTAATAAAGAACCCTTGAAGAGCCCTTGATCTTTTTAGGAGTGTAGCTTGGCATTGTGCTACTGTGACTGTATCCCTTCGTCAGTGGGTCTCGGGTAAAATTCGGTGGAATTCGGTGGAAAGCAGTAGCAGAGGAGTCGAGAGTTGACATTAACTCTCGAAAATTGCCCACTGCTGCTGATGAGCTGAAAAATACTTGCGTGCCGATGACCCCTGTCGCCCTGGTCACTTGGCCGTGTCTCAGACCAGCTAATGAGTAAAGCCGATCTTTCTAATTTAGCAGTTCTGCTAAAACCACCTCCATTCAGTTAAGTAACATGATACGAGGCAGAGATTAGAGACTGTAATCTTACACTGAGGTCGTTTTAGGGTCTCCTCTTCATCTACTTCATCTTCATCACACATAAAGTCTCTCATGGTAAGAGTCAGTGCAGGATTAGTTTCTGCTTTTAAAGCGATAGTTTGGTCAGTAAAAAGTCCAAGTCCAGACATGCTTGGTGTCTGAAGTTTGCTTCTTTTGTTTTAGCTCTGGAGCTTCGAGGTAATAGAAGTTTGTACCGTCCCAGTTAGCACAGTGCTAACTTCATACACCTCACACCAGGTCACTTGTATAAACATTTTAATATATAATGGTTAAACAAAGACTCCACTGTACATTGACACACATTTTCTCCTGGTAATTTTCTGACTCTGAAGTGGACGCATGAGAAAGCGCAGTGAGAGCGAGTTGAAGCTTAAAGGAATGGTTTTGGTACAAAACTGGATTTTAATGACTTTCCGTGGTTTCCAAATGTCGATGATGAGCAAAGACATGGTTGCTTTCCCACTTTTGTTTCTTTAGTTTAAAACAAGCTGTGAGGCTAGCAGTGCTAGCAAACACTGGACGTCAAAACTATTTACATGAAATAAGTCTACAAATAAAAAAAAAACAGTTAAACCGGAGGTAAATATGCTTTTTCCATCGCAGAGGGCTGTTATTACAGTACAGTACAATACAGGCCTTCCACGTTGAGCTGTTCTCAATCTCTAATAGATTTGATTGTGTGCGCTAGATACACAGATAGATAGATACATGGATAAATAGATGGACCGATGGAAAGATGGATGGATGGATAGACAGATTGACGAATAGATGGATGGAAAGATGGATGGATGAATAGACAGATAGATGGATTGATAGGTCAATGGATAGATAGACAAATGGAAAGAGGCACGGATAGACAGATCGACGGTTAGGTGGATGGAAAGATGGATGGATGGATGAATAGACAGATACACAGATGGATTGATAGACAGATAGATAGATGGATAGACAAATGGAAAGACGGATAGACAGATGGATTGATACAGATAGACGGATAGATAGATGGATAGATGGATAGACAGATGGATTGATAGACGGATAGATAGATGGATAGACAAATGGAAAGACGGATGGATGGATGGATGGATGGATAGATGGATTGACAGATGAATTGATAGACAGATAGACGGATAGATAGATGGATAGACAAATGGAAAGACGGATGGATGGATGGATACGACAACGGATAGATGGAAAAACGGCTAGATGGATGGAAAGACGAATAGATAGACAGACAGATGTATAGATGGATTGGTAGATGGATAGATAGATAGGTATCCATCCATCCATCCATTTTTCTATCCATCTATGTGTCGATTGGTCTATCCATCCATCCATCTTTCCAGCCATCCATCCATCGATCTGTCTAGATGGATAGACAGACAAATAGATGGATAGACAGATAGATGGATGGAAAGACAGATGGATAGACGGCTAGACAGATGGATTGACAGACGGACAGATGGTTGATTGATAGACGGATGGAAACACGCATGGATTGACAGATGGATAGGCAGATCAACGGATAGATGGATAGGCAGACAAATGGATAGATAGGTCAACGGATAGATGGATAGACGGATAGATGGAAAGGGAGATGGATGGAAAGATGGAGGGATGGATGGATAGACAAATAGACAGATCAACGGATAGACAGATGGACAGATAGATAGACGGACATATGGATACATAGATGGACGGATAGATGGGCTGATAGACAGAGAGACATGAATAGACAGATTGATGCATCCATCACAGATAGACAAATAGACAGATTGACGGATGGATAGGTGGATAGATGGATAGACGGATAAATGGTTAGATGGAAGGATAGATGGTTGGATATATAATATCTATAATTTCTACTATCTTTTTGCAGATTTACATAACATATGAAACAGATTTGTTGTATGTCCTGCACTAAGTGGTATGAGGTAGTTTACACAATGACTAATGAAGCTCTTTACAAATCATGGCGTGATTAGACTGCTCCTGCTGCTGAGTCAACTGTTTCTGTACCATCAGCTTCTTGTTGGGGCAGATTTCAGGGCAGTTTCTCTAATCACAGATTAATCTGTGGTTTTAGACTAAAATCCACTGAAAAGACCTGAGCTTAAACTAAACTGGCTGGAAAATCTTCCGCACATCATTAGAAAGAGCGAATGAGTCGGCGGAAGATGTTCTCCAGTAAAGCGGAGTCATGTTGTTCTTTCTTTAAGTCTTTTGTATCCGGTCTAATCCTCCATTGTGCTCTGTTTAAATTGTAAGTAAGCTTTGTTTATCGAGAGCAGTCTCCTAGAAATTAAATAACTCTTTCACACTGAACTTCAAGTTCAGTTGAATTTAATGGACTTTTAGTTGAATGCTATTCAGACCGAGCCTTTACAAAGCATCTATAGTGAACCATGTAAGTAACGTTCAACTTCAAGTTCAGTGGCGTTTAATGACTATTCAGTTGATTGTTACTTAAATATATACTGAACATTTCCAAAAAATCTACAGTGGACCATCCAAATAAGGTGTTACCAAATTTAAAATTAAATAAGCGCAAATAAATTAAGATAATGTGATATCAGGCTTATGTTTGCATGTATTGTGTATATGCACAAAGGTGTCCCTGCGTATATATGTGAAATTACATGTGAGTAAATTTCAAAACATTTTCTAGAACTAAATACAAACACTTAAAAACTCTCTGAGAAACTGAAGGTGCGTCTCCTGGTAGAATGGAAGCTGTAATAAAGGTCAAGAGAGACACACTCAACACTCAAACAGCTGATATTGGGTTTAGTTGTTATGGCTTCTGTGTAGTTTGAGGTCAGTTGAGTTTTAAAGTGTGAATAACTTTTATTAAAAGCTGTTTTGACTTGAAGTAAAATAAATGAAAGTGCTCTCTGATTTTTCATTTCAAATAGAAATTCATAGTACTGCGTTCTTTCCAAATCACGCTTTGAATTCAGGTGGGGTGAAATTTAAATCTCTAAATATTCAGAAATGTAAATAATCCAAAAGGTACTTTTGTTGCATCATTTTCACTGAATCTTGTTGTTGAACCTGTTTTTCTTTGTGTTCATTATTCTTGTTTTCAGTGCTCAGCAAAGAATCTAAAGAACATCTCAGAGCTGTTTTATTATGCTCAGAAAGCAGTCTTGCACCCCACCGGACCGCTGTACTGCCCTGACCAGAAAGAGGTACTGACCACACTGACGATTTACATTTGAATACAGAGCTGACACTAAATTCCGGTCCAATTGTGCACCTTAAATAAGTTTCTCCAGGCGAAAAATACATATTTGTACCTTTTCGTAACCTAATATTCTAAGAATAAAGTAAAAAGCCTGGAGACTAGACGGGGGGGTGTGTGTGTGGAGTCAGTACAACTATAATGGTACAGTTATGGTACCGTTATGTTCCCTGGTACTGAGATGTACCCTTGAGGGTACCACCCACCCCACTGACAAGAGGGGCACTGCTCCAGTCATTTCTGTAGAGATGCTGATTTATTGTTTAGGAAAGTGTTTGTTCCGCTGCAGATGAAGGCTGCATGTGTCCGAGCGCTCACTCGCATCTTTAAAGTCTCTGATTTGGATAATGATGGAATTCTCAATGATAATGAGCTCAACTTCTTCCAGGTAAGAGAGTTTGTTGCGTTTGGCATCTTTATTCCAAAACTGCTGTGACGTGTTCAGAACGAGGCCATTTCTCCTATATCATATATCCATAATTCATTTAATAAATGTTGTCTCCAGAGAACATGTTTCAACACGCCGCTGCCCCCTCAAGCTCTGGAGGACGTGAAGAACGTTGTGAGGAAAAATACAACGGACGGAGTTTGTGTGGACGGCCTGACGCTGAAGGGTGAGAGACAGAAAACACACACTTAGACATAAGAAGGTTCACAGCGATATAAGGGCTGCAACCAGATAGCAGTTCAGTTTACTCTGTCATCTATTATCTGAAATATTCCGGTGTCCTGAGGTGTAAGAGGCTAAGATACGTATTTGATTTCAATGCTTAAAAAAAATAAATCCTATTTATTGGGGGGGGGGGGGTTGGTGAGCAACATGACACAGATACAGTATTACAACACAAAGAATTTCATGGTGCACAATATTCGTCATATTTGTTTTTCTGGGATTTAATGAGTTTGAACGCCGTTTAAACACTGTTTAATGTCTCTGGTGTCGCTAAACTAAGCTAATATGTTTACATGAATATTAATGAGTTTGCTGTGTAACTATAAACACACAACATTGATTATATGCCATATCCAGTTTCTAGAATAAGAAAACCTAAGCCTCTCATGTAACAGTAATACTAATTAAATGTAATAGAAGTTTAACTGATCTGTTACTTTTTACTTTCATTATTGGGTTTTTTTTCTCCCAGGATTCCTCTTTCTGCACACGCTCTTCATCCAGCGTGGTCGGCATGAGACCACGTGGGCGGTCCTCCGTCGCTTTGGTTATGATGATGACCTGGAGCTGCATCAGGATTACCTCTTCCCTCTGTAAGACCCAGCACCTCTGAACATGGCTCTCTTTCAGCAGAATGAAAATCAGTTGAATGTGTTAGACTCCTAAACGTCCTCATGCAATGTGGAGAGATGCTATAGAAGAACCACTTTTGGTTCACTAAGGAACTTTTTAGTAAATGCTTCTGTAAAGCAGTGGTGGTCCACAGAGACCCTTCGATGCTCCACATTGTCCACGTTGTATTGAGAGTTGGGATCGAGCACTGTCTGGTGTTCTGGCTGCTGTAAAGAGCCACTTTTGTAAATAAGACGTGAAGTTTAAAAAAGTTTGAAGAACCTTTTTAAAGAACATCTATGTAATGTAAACAGTCTATAACTATTAAAGACTTCTCTAAAACGCTCAGTTCCAAGCGTTGGGTTAGAGCGGTGGAACTGTGTTCTCTGGAGTGATGAAGCTCCATCCAGTACTTTTGAGATGAGTTGGAGTGATCCAGAACTGACCATCCCTCATCAGTATCTGACCTTGCTAGTGCTTAATCAGATCCTCAAAGCAGTGTTCCTACATCTAGAAGCCTTCCCTGAAGAGTAGAGCCCGTTACTGCAGCACAAGCTCTCTATTAACACCGTTCACTGGAATCTACAGACTTTTGGACAGATACTAAATCATATATCACATCATATGAAATTTACTGGCCTTTTCACTCATGAGTCTCTCTCCTCTGACCTCCCTATAACATAATTCACTGCAGTTTGTTACTTTCACCTGTAGTGCATTTACTGATATAATTCGGCCCCTAAAGTAAAGGTTGGAAAGCACATAATCATGTTCATATATTGTAGGTGTGCTTTTAACCTGTTGATTGCTTTTGTGTTTTTTTTTTATTTTTTTTATTGTGGTTCTGTATTGCTTCTGTTGTCTTGGTAATGCATATTATTATTTATTACTTTTATACTATTATTTTCAAAGAGCAAATTTAAAGTTTCATAAGTGAGTGTATTTGGTGTTTTATCTGGTCCAGCTCTGGTCAAAATAGTGTAACGCATAGCTCATACAGTTTTACAGTTTACACATGAGCTCTGTCCATTGCTACAGTGCATGGTAGAGTTACAGTGTTGGGGTGAATTTAGTTTTATTTGTTTATAAATTATTATTATATATATTATATTGTATATTATATACTCTCTCTCTCTCTCTCTCTCTCTCTCTCTCTCTCTCTCTCTCTCTCTATATATATATATATATATATATATATATATATATATATATATATATATATATATATATATATATATATATATATAATCTCACTCAGCATTAATGGTGCCTTCACAGATGTGCACATCACCCATGCCATGTGCAGCTGATATCAAGCTGAGTGGTCTTTAGTCCGGAGGACCACTGGACACTTTTCCACATCAGAATGTCATTTTTCTGCATAGTGATTTTTGATTCTATTTCAAAAGTGAATCAGAACATTTATTTATTTATTGTTAACCATGTTGTTTAAATATAAATGTAAGGAGTCCTGATGTTTTTTGTAATAACATGTAAGTTACATTTCATAATCCCAAGTTTGCTTTACATAACAATGAACACACACACACATACACACACAAACACTCACATATACACACACAAACACTCACATATACACACACAAACATTCACATATATATATATATACACACACATACACACACACACACACACACATACACATACACACACACACACACACACACACACACACACACGTACATACACACACACGCACAAGTGCCATTACAGAAACGGGCAAATAAAGTGCAAGTTATGTCTAAACATAACAGAATTCATTACTTTGTATGCCCAGCTGTTGGTTGTGTAGTGATTTTGTGGCACATACTGTAGCAACATACTGTAATAATCTTAGTAAGATTAATATTTTCGGCCATGATTTTCATTTCGGAGCATCACAAAATTAATTTATTAGTGTTAGTAATAGTAATAAATTGGACTAACCGCAGTGTAGATTAAGAGTAGTGCTGTTGTAGCCAGGCAATCTAGGTAAAAGATTATTAAACGAAAGGCACAGTGGTTATTAATAACTAGGTGCATTCATACAGAATTAACTGCTATGTCACAAGTATGTAAATCAAGTATTTTACAGTGGATCTGAATGTGGCTCGAACAGTCAGATTTAAAAATCTGTTTAATAATGTGTTGTACACACATCCTAGAAAAAAGAAATTGACACAGACACAGAGTAATAAGCCCCACCCCCCACCTGCTCCTCTATCTTCATCTTCTCCGTAGGGACCCTTCCATAATCCAGCTATTAATCCAGCTATTCTAATCTAATCTGCTAATCTCCTGTGTTTGTGTTCCTGCAGGTTAAAAATACCTCCCGACTGCAGCACAGAGCTCAACCACAACGCCTCGCTCTTCCTGCAGGGCGTCTTTGATAAACACGACAAGGTAACTGTGGAGGGCTTCTGAACTCTCTCGCTCATTAAAATGATGTACGCTTCACGCGCTACTTCACTAAAACCACACACAAATGTACCGTGAGCTGCCAGTTTATTAGAAAACATGTACGGTACTGTGTGAAATTAATTTGCTCTCAAAACAGCCTTAAAGTCCAAGTTATTCATTAGTTTAGGAGATGTGAGGTGGTTAGATATGAGGTAATCCCCTCGCTCAAAGATGGAGAAAGTCAAATAAGTGAAAATAAGTTTAAAAAAAAAAAAAAAAGTTCCTGAAAAGTTCCCGAAACATCATTACAACATTTAAAAAACATTTTGCAAATCAAAGAAACTGAACAATGGACGGACCACCCCAAAGTCCAGACCTCAACATCACTGAATGTTTGATTAATTCAACAAACAATCAACCAGCTTCTAAGACTGAACTTTGGAGGTGTGTCTGCAGATTTCTTAGAGAAACTGAAAGTGAGTCTCTTGAAAAGATTGGAAGCTGGAATAAAGGTAACGCGTGAAACACTAAATATTAAGATATTTAAGATATTATATACTTACAGTAAACATGTACTTAATGGCTGCTTTGATTTAGTGCGATTGAGCCTGAGCTCTGAGGTCTGTGCTTGTATTTAAAGCCCCTTTGTGTTTGTTTTTTGTTTTTCTTGTTTAGGACAGAGACTGCGCGCTGTCCCCAGAGGAGCTTAAGGATCTGTTTGATGTTTTTCCCTACATGCCCTGGGGCCCAGACGTCAACAACACAGTGTGTACCAATGAGCACGGCTGGATCACCTACCAGGGCTTCCTCTCACAGTGGACGTGAGTTTACCTTTAAGAGTGTGTGTGTAGCTCAAGAGCCTTTCACATATTAAATGCTGCTGATGGAGGACATTCGGTTTATGCATGTCCAAGTTGATTTTTTTCAGAGAGGGGCATTGTGGGGCAGCAGATGCACTATTGGTTGCAGTTATAGACTTATATAGTGGAGCTTTAAAGTAGCCAGTGAGTGGAAGCACAAGATAGGTGTTTCTAATAAAATGGCCATTCAGTGGAAAAACATGGTAGATGTTTCTAATAAAGTGGAATGTCAAGATCTAAAGTCTAAAGTAGATGGTGATTGTAGTGTGGTGATAGTTTTATCAGACTGTGTGTGTGTGTGTGTGTGTGTGTGTGTGTGTGTGTGTGTGTGTGTGTGTGTGTGTGTGTGTGTGTGTGTGCAGGTTAACTACGTACCTGGACGTCCAGCGGTGCCTGGAGTATCTGGGTTACCTTGGTTACTCCATCATTGCAGAGCAGGAGTCCCAGGCTTCTGCCATCACAGGTGAGCCTGTTGCCATGGATACCCACCTCCCACCTGGCAGGCTTGTATGAGAGGAATGTTTAACTGATGCAGTGCCGATGTGGCTTATTTGAGCTGACCACCCCAGAGTCCAGACCTTCTCTCTGAATGTGTTTGGGATTACTTGGATCACAACAAACAGAAAATGTAAAACCAGCTTCTAAGACTGAACCTTGGAAATGTGAAAAAATATCTCTGCCTTTTTCTTCAAAAACTGAGAGCGAACTTCCTGACAAGAGCATAATAAACGCAAAAGGTGTATATAATAAATACTGACAAGTTCTGTTGTGTAGTTTTCTGTTAGAATGTGTTTTTCGGATTTTTCCTGACACTGTCAGTAAGTAAATAACTTACTTAATGGTCTTAATGGCTTGCTTAACAAACTTAATGGCCGTTTTGACAGGAAATTAAATGAAACGTTTTGTACAGTACTGTACATTTCAAGCATTAAGTGGACAGTGGTCACCAGTTTGTGAGAGTAAAAGGTAGATTGCTGCTGTTATACCCAGTTGGTGGTGCTGTTGGATCAGTGGAAATGACCTACAGTGGGAATGAACTGTGATACTATATTAGGGCAAAAAAAGCAAGATATCACATTTAATTGGGTTTGTAGGCGTTTTTTTAAAAAAGTGTGAGTGATTAAGTGTCCTGATGTCTTCTGTGTGTTTCTGTATGTGTGTAATCAGCTGTGTTTGATTCTCTCAGTGACACGGGAAAAGAGTCTGGATCTGCAGAAAAAACAAACCCAGCGCAGCGTGTTCCTCTGTAAAGTGTTTGGGGGTCCTGGCAGCGGAAAGAGTGGGCTCCTGCAGTCTTTGCTTGGACACAACCTTATGGTCAGAACACACACACACACACACACACACACACACTTATTTATAATTTATAATATACATGCGCACACATACACATACTGCTGATATACGATATTAAGTATACCATTTTTTTTTCCTGGGAATTTATTTGTATTTATTTATTTATGGGAATTTATTTACATCTTTCAAGATTTTGCTGTACCTGGGACAACAGGGATAATCGATTTAGTGAAAATCAGATTTCTCTGTTGTTTTTATTGTAGTTGTTGTTCTCTGACTGTGTGTCTCCCGCAGCATCAGAAGATGATCAGAGAAGAACACAAGTCATATTACGCTATCAGCACTGCCCATGTTTATGGTCAGGAGAAATACCTTCTGGTGAGGTTTTTCTTTTCATATCAGTGGAACAGCCAAGAGCACAATCTTATAGACTGGAATGTGATATGCTAATTATTTCTCTCAATTATATATAATAAAATGAAAACCTTGCCCATTGATTTGATCAATTACTAATCATATGTTCATCACTGTACTGTAGTAGTAATTCTGATTAATTAAAGTAATGGCCTTTAACCCCTTAAACTCTTGACATATTATTTATTTATTGATCATAAGACATATTTAAGTACCGTGGACTGTTCTGGATCTGCTATGAAACTCGTGTCAGTTCTGTAGTTATGAGAGATAAACTGAAGTGTGGACCCACACTTAGACCCTTAGACTGTGTTCAGACTGCAGGCAAATCGGATTTGATTCTCAGATCAGTTATTTTTGAGATGACTGTCCGCACGGTTGTTTGCAAGTGATTGGATTGGATTTGTGTGTCCAGACATCACCAGTCTATCTGCCGTGGTTGCGATGTAGACGTCAATAACTACTTAGCTATGTTGGTGATGCAGATGCAAGAGAGAGAGAGAGAGAGAGGTGCATCATCTTACCCTCCAAACTCTCTCTGGCATAAACATGAATCTTTGCTGCTCTTCTTGAATCCCAGCACTTTAGTCACTGTGGATTGACAATTGTTTGTCATGTTGCAAGTGACACAAAAGACAATTTGAAATTGATTTGAGAATCTAGAGTGACTCAGTCTGGAGTCGCATTTCAGACCACCTCCAAATATGGTTTGGATCTATTTTTGCAAAAATCAGATTTAATTTTTTTTCCTCCCATCAAATATCAACATAGTCTGAAGACGCCAAGAACCAGATTTGGGCTGTCAGTCTGAACAACGCTTGCAGCTTAAGGGGTTAAAGATTGTAGTGAAACGTTTGTGTTTTGTGTGTTTTCTGTGCTTTAATCTGTGTGCAAATAACAACTCTTCCGCACAGCTCCATGAAGTCTTCCCAGATTTTGACTACCTGTCTGAGTCGGATCTGTCCTGTGACGTTGTGTGCCTGATTTATGATGTCAGTAACCCCTGCTCATTTGAATACTGTGCTCAGATATTTAAGGTGTGTTGAACATTTGCTATTCAGCATCCACTTGAGTTCTGTCGGTTCTATATTTGTGAATGTAAGTTGATTTTGGTGCATCGTATTCATATTATATATATATATATATTCTGACGTGGAATACCTAATTATTTATTTATTATATTGTTTTATTGTAAAGAAGATTATTTTTTTTATTATTATTAATAATAATGTTCACACATATTTACAGTAAATGTACTGATTTTTATTTCTTTTTTTTTTTTTTTTTTTAATGGAAAAGGATATTTGTTTAAGTGTAGACAGGATATGAGACCACCTATTACAGTCAGCAACTGCCCCTAAAAAATGGGATCATTTACTCCTGGTTTGTGTTTTACTCGGTTCTGCAGCAGTACTTTGTGGACAGCAGGGTTCCGTGCATGCTGGTTGCAGCGAAAGCAGACCTACCAGAGGTTCGACAGCAGTTCAGCCCGAGCCCGCTGGACTTTTGCAGGACATACAGGCTGCCCCCTCCACAGAGCTTCACCTGCAACACCGCCAGCACCCCCAGCAAGGACATCTTCATCAAACTCGCCACCATGGCCACATACCCGTGAGTGATGACCCACACATTTACACATACGCTGTCCATCAGTGACACTCAGCTTTTTAATATGTTTAATCAAAATGATCATGTTTTCTCCGTCGATACACAAAAACTAACCATAATTAAAGCATAATCATGTTTGTTTAGAGGGGAAAAAAATCATGTATAAATAATTCTACCAATCTTAGAGTGCAGACAGATCAAAAATATCCAAAAGAGTAGCGTAAACCTTTGCAGGGTTTTTTTCCTTATGAAAAATAACCACGACGCACACAGACAGATTCACTCCTTCGTATTTCACCTCTCTGACCTGTCTAGATTCACTTCCTCTGCGGGCAGCTGGTCAGGTGGGTCAGGGTTTTGTGGGTTTCCGTTTGCTGTGTGATCGTGTCTATTTCTTAATAACTTGAAAACTAAAACTGTTTCCAGATGCATCCTGATTAAGCTCATTGATCAAAAGTCAGCTTTATTTCTTTACAGCCTTTATTATCGAGGCCTAAAGGGCCAAATATCCACACTCTTTATGCTGCTTAATGCAGATGTAGGAGTATTCAGCTTTTAGACTCAGTATTTTCTCAGTTAATTAGACTCATATTTTCTCAGTTAATTAGACCCTACTGAACTGTAATGCTGCAATGACACTGCAATTCAATTGACCCCTGAATGTAGTGTGCTGGACAGCCAGTAAGTTGTGGTTGTGATGCCACAACACATGGAGGTTTTGTTGCTTCTGGTTAATCTAACCAATCTACAGGCAGTTCAAAAGCTCTGTGTTATTAGCTAAATTTCCCCACTTCAGACATTTTTGATAATATAATCTATAATTTTAAAACAGTTGCAGCTGTTGTGATATAAAAATTGCAATCTCTTAAATTACAATTTCAATATAAAAATGATCTTTCAGCCATACCTATATATATATATATATATATATATATATATATATATATATATATATATATATATATATATATATATATATATATATATATACTGTCTAAATGAGTAATGTCTCCCTCATCAGCAATACAGAATGTAGGGCTGTTTCAGTGTGATTCTATTTGCCCTGATGTAGTTTAGAATAGGGTTGTCTGGCCTGTAGTAATTCTGAAACTCCTGACATCAGAAAAACTCCTTTCGGAGGGGTGGGACACTCCACAGCTCTTTGTCTAAGGCTGGCTTTATTGGGATGAAAGTGTCTTTGTTTTTCAAATAATTTTATCCTTTGGGTTCCAAATGAGCTCTGTGGAAACAACAAGAGAGGAGAAAATGAATCTAGTTATGTAAGTCACAATAACAGCAGGCTAATAAAGAAGCATAAACTCTGGCAAAAGCAGTCATTTAAACAGCTGTGAACTCATCTGGTTACAGTAGCGTTAGCAGTGAGGATCTCGCGTTAGTTGTGATAGGTCAGAAAACTGAAAAACTACCAACCTCAGTCGTCCAAGTGCATTTTAGTTTTTTTGCATGTTTCAAGCAACTAAAGTTGCATGAAAGTTTCCCCATGTAAAGCCAGCCTAAACAGTGCCATTGACTACAGTGTCTGATTTCACACATAAGTTTAATTATATTTTAACTATATAAAAACTCGTTCAAGCTCATTAACAGAGCTGCTGCACTGTGAGCCTGGCATCTCTCCATTGGTCAGTCGCATCTGTCAGTAAACTTTATTCTCCATCAAGCTGGCTTTGTTCTTTGGGGTTTTAGGTGTGCAAGTAAATGTGTAACCATGAGACATGTTGTTTTGGGGTGGCTAATATGACAAAAATACTTCCAAAAATGTTCACGATACATGATGTGCATCGTGATATTTCTTTTTTTTCTGAAATATGATCAGTTAGAATGGACGAAAAAACAACCAGGGGCACTTTGAAAAGCAAAATACTATTAAAAAACGATTGTTACTTAACGTTTTACACACCGAGCAGCAGTAATCTGTTACACAACTGCATTTAATTATGTTAATTATGCTGTCTTTGTAATTAAATATGCATTTTTGAAGTACTGGTGCTATCCCAGTGTGCTCAGAAAAGTGTATTGTGACATGTTAAGACATTACAGTAACGATATATATGGTCATATTGCCCAGCCTTGTGTTGTACTTCTAACAACTTTAGAAATGTTAGTAGGTCATGCTGTGGTTAGTGATGGAGGCTGTTAAATTCAGTGCTTGTTCTTGTTTTTTTATCTGCCCGACTGTAATTCTACAAATTCTTATAGCCTCACCTAATCAATTGGCAGTGTGGGACACGTCACTGCTCTTTGTCTAAGACACATATCAACCCCTGGCCATAATGTCTTTGATTAGAAATACATACAGACTCGTGCTTCTCTAAAGAGGACAGTGCTTTACTGTGGGCTTAAATTTGTGGCTGTTGTCTCAGACTGGCTAATCATATCTGCAGATCTGTAGATTTGAATCTCTGATACTTGTTGATGTTTACTGCAGAGTTCCTGTGGAAGCCTCTACAGCGAGAAGCTGTGGTCTGACAGTGTCTGTGTCTGTGTTGTTTCTTTCGCTAGTCACGCTCGTCTACGCTGTATGTGTACCTGCAACAGGTGCACCTTCTGCCTCTGTCAGAACTTCCTCAACTCAGAACTTCTTCACACGGTCAAAGCCAAACTCTACACGGCCATCTCCAGCAGGTTTCTCCTCTTGTCTGTCTGAGTTTCATCATTATCTATCCGTCCATCTCTTTCTGGTTCCTCTTTGAATGGCTTATCTGTTACCTGGGTTCATCATTATTCATGCATCAGCTTTCCATTTACTCAGCTTTAGTCGCTTTTTCATCTTCTTCTTTGTTCATTTAGTTTCAATTTCAGTTTATTTACATTGCACGTTAAAAAAAACATGCGCTGTACGAAGTGCTGCAACAGATTGTCCATCCACTAATTACTGTGACTGAGAGCATCTTGGAGCAGTATTGGGAATGTGTGCTGTATTAGAGGGGGTTGGTTTGACATATAAATAAAACTTTGTATTGTATCCTAAACTGGACAGGAAGCCAGCCAAGAGATGAGCCAAATAAAGCATGAAGCCAGATTTTTTTTTAAAGTCATGTAAATTGTGACACATTTTAAAATTTTGCTTTGATTGCTCTTCATGCGATTGCTTTTAGCTGAAAAAGCCATTTTTAATTCATAACTTAAAGTGATTAGGTTACATGAGATGTATCCCAATAGGGGAATATATATGTAAAAAAACAGTGTAGGCCCTAAAATGGAGCCCTGGGGAACTCCAGAACTGATGGTACCCTACTTCTTTGTTTTTTGATCTTGAAAGAAACCATTCATATTGCTGTTTGTAATGGTATCTGTGGTTTCTACACTAAGCCCATTAACATGATGTACAGTTTTACATAAACCACGTTAAAGATGACGTTAGCGCAATATTTCAGCATAACATCTGCTTTAGACTCTGAAACTGAATATCAAGATGTGTAAGGTTTAGTACAGTAGAGCTGAATGTGGTTCAGGAGTTTGGACCAGCCTTTGTTTCCTGGGCTTCAGTCTTTCCTGAGCGTCACTGTGGAAGCATGTTGAGTTTATCTGGTTTCTGACAGCAGTGACTTGCCTTATTTTTCTTATTCGCTTGTCATACTGGATGACTGACTTGTTTCAGTGTCAGTCATGACATGACAGAGTTTACAGGTTAGTGGGCTTAGATGCTGTTACAGACAGTAATATGAATCGCGAAGTTGGTGTAGTGCAGTTTAAAACCAAATAAGAAAGTGTTGGATGAAAAATCAGGTTAATGCAGTGAACAATCAAAGGAGCTTATAAACTAACAGGTAACTATGCAAACCACATGACTAAGAGGGTCTTCAAACAACACCTTTCTTAAAACTCTCCTTTTCATTATTTGCAGTAGCAGAATTGTGTCTGTACCTCTGAAACTCTAGATATCATTGCAAACTTTATGGAGATGTAATGCTGGAGGGGTTTTAGACATTAAGTCTGGAAGTCAGCAATCATTTTTCCAAAGAATTTGGAAGACCATGGTGAGCAGGGTTAGGATTTGACTGGTAAAATCTGTTCCAAGAGCAGCACGTCTACCGCAAGAAACATAATGAAAAACATTCAGTGTTTTCAGTGTTTTCTCCGTTTCCTCTGGCTTACTTATGTCTGTTTTGGCTGCTGTTTACTAGCATCGAGTCTAAACTTCTCCATTCTTCCTCATGTTTACTCAGCCTGTAACATGTGATCCTTCAGCTGCACAGACAATAATAATAATAATTTTCCCATGATCAGAAGTGGTCATTTTTCCACATGTATTTTCCGTGTGGTCATGCGGAATGGTCTTCCCCTGCTCTTTCTTCTGGCATTTCATCTTTCTATTCCTTATTTGTGGCTTATCATTCATCATCTGAGCATTACGTCGCCCCATGTCACTTCGTAACGTCACAACTTTACCACATCTTCTCCATTTTTCTGCAGGATTATTTTCTTAGTTGTTCATTATTATGAGTGCATGTTTTCATGCTGTGTGATGTTTTACTGCATCAGAGCTGCAATGTTTTGATGGTGTCCAGAGAGCTACTTCTTGTGTTCGTTTAGCATATTTGAAATAAGTAAATTTACATTATGATCCTTTATTTGCATGCTTTGCTTCCCATCATGCATGCAGCATCATGATTTTTTCGTTTATTTATGTATAACGTTTGTGTTTACATAATAATATTGCATGTAAATCTGACAAACTGATACTAAACTCTCTCTGTCTCAGGCACATGTCTCAAGTGGATCTGAAGAGTTCCTCTGTGTGGTTGAGGGTCAGTCTGGGGGCAGCTGTCTTTGCCGTGTTGGGCTTCACTATGTACCGCCTGCTGCTCAAGCCCCGGTGATCCACCATCGTCATTAAAGCTATCGTTTTACCAAGCTATTTCAGCCAAATATACAGCTAAAACGCACATTTAAACACATCCCCCACTTTCCCCCACAGCCAGCACTGCTTTGGTGTCTGAAATTTGCATCTTTAGTTTTAGCACTGGAGCTACTTTACATACTATTTCTCTATATAAATGGACACTAAATCCATGCTTTTAAGAGAGCTGCTACTGTTTTTGACTATGTTGACGTATTCCCCCGGCATACACACAGTTTTAGGGATAATGTATCATACGGTGTCAGAAACCACATTATCAAGACTATTGGAGGTATTGAACAACTCGTCTGAACTGATGATCAGTAGGAGATTTAATTTAGGGCCTTTTCAATGGATTTTAGTGTAATCAGATTAAAATTCTGTCTCAATGTTTTTGACAGCCCAATTATGCCATAATTAGTGCTTCAACAGGTTTTCATGGGCCAATGCCAGCAACGTGTAGAGTACAGCGTGGCTGATGGCTGTTCTGATGGATTTTTAAAAAATACAGACCACTAAAAAATGACAATAACACTGTAATAACAGAAATTGCAGCATTATTAAAGATTACAGATCCTTTACAAAGCACTTCTGTTCAATCATTTTTAATTAAGAAAGCAATAAAACAATGTATTGAGTGTTGTTGCAGCAAAATCTCCAAATAAATGAACTATTTACAGAGGAGTATGCTGCATAGCTAAGAACTAAGATAACCTACAGCCTCAGAATAGTCCATATTTATAGATAGCAGTGAGTCATACAGTGTCAGAAACCACATAATCAGGTCTGTTAGAGATACTGAACATCACATGCTTTGAGGCAAATAATGATTTTTGACCTGCTGTTGTTAATTGATGGAACATTATGCTTTCATTGCTTGTTAACTACCTACACAGCTCCAGTGCAAAACTTTATAAAGAATAAAACTTTAGACACCAAAAGTGTTGGGTTCAGGTAAGAGGGGGTTTGATTTAGTCTTAGTTGCAGTTTTGGCTGAATTATCGCTTTAACGTTCACTGATCCAGTTTATGTGCTTCAGTCATTCCTGCCTGCCAACACAAACACACTCCATCTCTCAGAGTTCACCCACTCAGTTCCCCTCTTTCCTCTCTCACTCAGCTGAGAACAGATAATTGTGGTTTGCTTTGTATTTTAAAAGTTAACCGACGCCCTGTTTCTGTCCAAATATTAAAAGGGAACTCCACCAATTTTTTAAAATGTCTGCTTAATTTAATCGCTGTGATGTAAACAGGGTGATTCTGAGTGGTTTGGTGTGAGATGGTTCAGATGTCTTTACACTGGTGGTGATGGGAACCAGGGGTCACCATGACAACAACACAAATATGGACATTTTATTTTTATTTACTATCCAAACCCACCAGTGAACCTACACGTGTCTTCTGAGATTTATATGGGAAAATAGTGATAAATCTGAAAATACACATTTTCTTTGGGGACTATTTTTGCCTCACAACTCCCTGCATTTATCCCTCCACCATCAGTGGAGTGTTAAATACTTATTAGGCCTTAAACAATGTTTCAGACATCAGGCAGCATATTCTCATCTATTTAGCATGGACGTCTGGTTCCTATCACCACCACTGTGAACAATCCTGACTCTAGAACGGAGCATTTCGCACCAAACCACTCAGAATTATCTTATCTAAGAAGATGTTTTGAAAAACTGATGAAGTTCACACGCCACCCCTCCATGACAATACATGATGTCCTGTTTTGGGTGAGAAGCATGAGAATGTGTGTTGAGAGGAAGTGTTGCAAAACTATGATGCAAATGAACAAATTGTAAATATGATCATGTGTATAAAGGCTATTTATTTGTATCTGTAAATCTACAGAAAAAAGGGAACAAACTGGTTTCCTAGATAAGCTAAGCGGCAGGCAAGTCGTCTCATTCTGTCTATAGTTAAAGCGTTAATGACCAAACTTGAGGAGAAAAGTTAAATACCTCTCCTGTTCAAAGGAAATCATGTCATAGATTCACTGATCTATAAAGCATTACATGATCTGGTGTTGCTTTTTAAATAATCTGTAGATCTGCAGTGACAGCAGTTAACTTCTCTATTTCAAGGCAAAGACCGACAGGAAAGAAAATTTCCCAATTTCCCTCTTTTACCCCAAATGTAGTCAATTAGCCAAGACATGCTGGGTGTCTGAAGTTTGCTTCTTTAGTTTTAGCCCTGGAGCGACGAGGCTAATTTCACTAACAAGTAATGGGATCTTATACAGAATCAATTAGCATGGATTAGCACTCACTTCTGTCCAAGTGCGTCAAGTTGTTAAAAATCTCAGTGTTTTGTTTTCTGACGGTCTGATTTATTGTTCTTTTATACAAAACTCAAAAGAATATTTTCAGTGTGTGTACAGTGCTAACTGCTGAAGTATTAGCGTAATATTCCTGGTTAGCTACATTAGCCTCGTAGATTCAGTGGTAAAACTAAAGAACTTGGGACACCAAACGTGTCTCGGCTGGTCGTCTACGTTTAAGGTGAGAGCGGAAAATGTGAAAATCAGATTTACTGCAGCCTTTAAATGATTTTCCTTAGAAGTGGTACTGTCAGCACTATGAGCTGTAAAAGGCTTCCCAGAAGTCTTAGTTGTCTTGGGTGTATCCAAGACCACCTGCATGTTTCAGTTGCCTCCCAGTGTACTACTAGTTAAAGAGCTGTTGGCAGAAACCAGTAGAGGATTGTGGGAAGGTTTATTGTGTGCAGCTCCACTGCTCCGAAACGCTCATCACAAAGTTTGATTTTTCCATCTTTTCCAAAGTTTTAAATAAACCAGTCCTGCAAACAGTGACAACGGTTTACTGTATTTCATCAGTTTGTCCTGACTGTGTAGGTCTGTTCTGTGTGAGATGGACAGACCTGTGTCCTGTGTTCTGTTTAGTTAAGGGAGCTGGTGTTGCACTTTTGTTAAATTTCCCGATTTGATCTTAGTAGTAATTAGGTGCATGTAAAAGAGCCAGTATTAGTATTAGTGGGTTTCATTCTGTGCACAAGACATGAACACGTTAAAACTAACTTTATTTGCATTGCATTTTTATTTTTCAAGTCAAAATGTGCTACAGGTAGATAATGCATGCTATTATTCTAAATTGTTGCAAGTAACAAGAGTAAAATAGAGTGTAGCAAATATAAGACACTAGAATGTCCATAGAGACCATAAGACTAATTACAAAAGCCAAGAGAGCTGCTTTTCCACAATATTTGTGTGTGTATGTATGTATGTATGTGTGTGTGTGTGTGTGTGTGTGTGTGTGTGTGTGTGTGTGTGTGTGTGTGTGTGTGTGTGTGTGTGTGTGTGTGTGTGTGTGCGTGTGTGCGTGTGTGTGTGTATGTGTATATATATATGTGCATATACATACACACACACACACACACACACACACACACACACACACACACACACACACACACACACACACAGAGAGAACTCTGTTGTCTGAACAAAACCTTGTATCTCCAAAATGTTAACTTTATATGAGAAACAAAAAACATACTTTACTTTTAATGCAAATCAGTGGAACCAGATTTTTTTGGTTCATTGATCATGAAATTTACACACAATTTAAAGGGCAGCTGCCATTTTCAAATTATGTCAAAAAACTGAAAAATGGCCATTTTCATCCGACCCGATTTCATCCGACAACAACAATATATATATATAGGCTCAGTGCTACAGTGAGTTTACTTGTTTACCATAAAGGACCCAGAAATGTGACCTGACTTACACTTCAAGGTTACAGTATATATTCATATTAATGTATTATTACAGTTCCTCTATAAAGTACATGCTGTGTTGTGGCTGCTAAGGCTGCTTTTACATTACAGGCTGTATTGCTCAGTTTCTTAGATCCAGAGAACTTTCAGCCTAACTGATTCAGAAGTTCATGTCAAAATGATCCATATCTGTCAACCGAGGATGATGACCACAGTGACCTAAGCTTGCACAGATGAGGAAAAAAAGGTTCTGATCTGACTCTTCCAAACCGACTCTTCTCATTACAGTTGCAAAGCCATGTAGATATGCGTCAGATCTAGGAGCAAATATGAAAGTGTCTCCAATCTGATATTCAGATATATATAAATATACAGATTTTGTGTTAACACTAAAAGGATCTGTTTCATATTCAGGCAAACATTCAGATCTGGGCCACTTCAATCCTGTAACATGAAAAGCCTAAAGCAGGGCTGGAACAGGCTTAGATTTCCCAGTGGAGGCTGTATGATATAATGTATGCGACCTGACTGGTCAGTTGGTTTAGGATAAAATCTCCATGTTCCCCTAGATTCCCAAAGATGATGCCGTTGTACATATCCAATAACAGTAATATGCTTCAAGGCTGTGTCTGTGATCAGTATTTGTTATTCCCTTAGCATGAGGTGGATTGGAATATGACCACTATACACTCTACAAATGACACAGTGCAGATTCATACTGGATTAAAGTCCCCGATCTCAGCAGTAATCTCTTACAGAACCTCCCCAGGTAAAACTAATCCAGTTCCAGAAGAGCTTCAGAGATGTTCTGTGCACCATGGTTTAGATACCACAGTTGTAATACACTGTTATCAAAAAACAATGATATTATAGGCTGTAGGGGTCAGACCCAGGCAAGGGGTCATAGGGGTTTTCTCTGCGGGGCCGGATATATTCAGACGTCTCGGTTTCCTCCTGCTCGTTCAGATACGTGCTGAAATGACAGCTGCCTGCTTTTCCGTTCACTGTTCTCACCCCGTTCATCTCCTCGTAGATGGGAACTGTCTGTGGTTTCGGCTGGCTGGGTGGCCTCTTCTGACAGCAACAGAGAAGAGGACAACGTTAGGGTGGGGTTCACACATCATCTCTCAGAAGGTGTAAATAAACCAGCAGCCTCTTCTAACCAGATGTGTGAACACGCCCTACATGTGGCAAAATCACAAAAACATGATTTCTTGCGGTGAGATTTCACTCACTCAGCCTGTCCTGACACCCACTGCTGTCTCAGTGTCTAACTCAGCACTAACAACATATTCAGACTGAAATAAGAACTGAAAACGGGTCATCCTACCAAAATATGACCGACTGCTTCCCTTTCAGTCTAACTGGTTAAATTCTGCTTCTTTTAGAAAACAACACAAAAGATCTCCTTAATATCTCTGTAGTTATTCCTGGAGAACAATGATATCAGACAGAAAAACAAAAGACACTGGAGTCTCTACTGCTGCTCAGATGTTTCTGCTGTAGATGGTTCTATCTAGAACCTTTTTGAAAAAGGGTTCTTCTATTGTTATGATGTCAGGCTTGTTACAAGAAGACCCCTTTTTGGTGCTATATACACATCAGTCTGAAGAACCCTTAAACAATGCAAAGAATCATTTAACCATGCAGAGGGTATATACAACCGATTTCTTTAATGAAAAAACTTTGAAGAACCGTCTTGTTTTAAGTGTGAAGTAATTATTCTGACCAGCTGTGGATGAACGGAAGGGAAAAAAAACATTCTGAAGAAGTTTAGCTGAAGTTCCTCACACTGTTGGGTTTTCTTCTCAGAAACTATAACCCATTTAGCAGCACTCACGCACTACAGACAGACTGCAATGATGTTCACACACTACAGACAAACTACAGTAATATGCACTACAGACAGACTACACTGAGACATTCCAGTGATACTCATGTAATACAGACAGACTACAGTGATACTCACGCAGTAGGCTCCAGCGAGAATCAGCACACACAGGAACAGCAGCACTGCTGCAGCTGATAGAGCGTAGAGCAATGGCTCGTAGCTGTAGCAAGTGCACTCTTCAGGAACTGCAAAAAAAAAGGTGTTTACATGCAAACAGTTAATATGCTCACTATTTCATTTGAAAATATTTCATCAGAAATTTGTGTAGAGCCTTTGACAATGACTTAAGTTATTCAGGCCAAGAGTGGATATAGAAGGTATTAAATTACCTAATAAAAGCACTACTACTGTGTACTACTGCCCCCTTTTAGCCCAGGGCTTGGCGACATGTGGCCCTTTTATTGCCCTGTCGCAGCTCCACAGCAGTTAGATTTTTAGGTAAAAATAAAATAATCCTCAGTAAAACAAAGCTCTGCTGATCATTCAAACACAGTTCTAACAATAAATGATCTTTAACACTGGAGTTAATGTAGAACTGCTAATTCACCCTTCAACCCTGAAGGTTGCTGTCTAGACTGGTCAGCCTAGCAACATAGACAAGATCATCTTGCCTGGCTAGTAGCTAAAGAAACAACAAAGAGAAGGATTTATTAAATGAACTTATTTGCATTTATAATCATTCCACCTGCTTTCCTAATACATTTATTCTGCAACGAGAAACTGTCATATGCTTGAACTTTGCGAGGCTGAAGTCAGTTTCTCGTGCAATAGCTTCTTGTGCAAATATTCACATTCACCTTAAATGGTGCCTGAGGCATCCAAATGTAACTGCTGCACCATTTAAGGTGGAACGGGAACATTTTCCTGCCAGAGATGTGAGAAAAGCAGCTATAGCTGAGCTAAAGCTTAAAGCAGAGCAAAGTAAGTCGTTGTTTTTGTTTGTTATATTTTTAGTCTATACTAGTACATCAGCACATACTGAGACATATTTACAGCCAAAACGGTTAAATGGACATAAAATATTGTGGCTCCCAAGGTGGTTTGACTTTTGCTGAAAGGGCAAAATGGCTCTTTTTAACATTTAGGTTACGACACCACTTTACTAGCAAGGTACACCTGGCTAGTGAAAGTTTGGACCCCCTTTTGCCTTCAGAACTATCTTAATTCTTCGTGGCACACTTTCAACAACGTGTTGGAAACGTTCCTCAGAGATTCTGGTTGGTTATTTGAGTTCCTGTTGTCTTTCTGTCATCTGGAACCAGTCTGCCCGTTCTCCTCTGACCTCTCACATCAACAAGGCATTTTCGTCCACACAACTGACCGCTCACTGGATGTTTCCTCTTTTTTGGACCGTTCTCTGTAAACCCTGGAGATGGTTGTATGTGAAAATCCCAGTAGATCAGCAGTTTCTGAAATACTCAGACCAGCCCATCTGGCACCAACAACCACGCCACGTTCAAAGTCCCTTAAATCCCCTTTCTTCCCTGTTCTGATGCTCGGTCTGCACTTCAGCAAGTTGTTCATCTCTCTCTATGCCTAAATGCACTGAGCTGCGGCTGTGTGATTGGCAGGTTAGCTGTCTGTGTTAACAAGCAACTGAACATCTTGTATATAAAATGTTTTATACCATTTTTAGGTCAAGCGTAAATGTCACAGGACATGCCATCCTCAGTCAGAAAGACTCTCTGGCCAGTCCACTCTTTACATCTTCCACTGTGGCAAGGTGCTGATTTTGGTATTTGGTACTGATGTTCATCGTAGGTGACACTTTCCACTTATCTGCCACTGAGAGTCTGTTAGTTTGCATCACCTTCCACTGCATCATATTTTGCCTTACTGCCTTCTTTTTTTTTTTAAAAAAAGGGGGAGACTAATTTGCATATTTCCCAGAAAGCTCCTTTAATGTGCAGTTAGTGTTCTCAGTACTGTGTGGGCAGTTTACGTACTTAAAACCTCTCACACATACTTGGGGAAATATGGAGCTTGTGGGAGTTTTGAACAGAAAGAACCACAACGTGCGGAGTCTGATAAACTGCCTGATGTTCAGAATTCATGATGGGGTAACATGATTTAGTAACAGTGTATGCCACCTGTCCTTCCTGTTACACCACCACGGCAGCACCACTTGAAAAGGCCAGATGCCCTTTAAACTGTGTGAAGATTTCATGAAGAGAAAACGAAAAGGTTTAAAACAAAATCTTGTTGTGTTTAACATGCATTATAACCTTCTTAGGACAGTGAAGATATATAAACATCTCCTTATAGCAACACACTACAGTATAACGTTGCATGCTAGCTCATGTTTAGTACACCTGTGCATTCAAACTGAGAGAGATAAAGAGTTGGAGATAAAGCGGAGAGGACAGAGAGAGAAAGTGATACAGGCAAACTGTCCACCACAGGTCAGAAACACTCCTGAAAAGATACAGATAAAAAACCCAAAGCCACAGCCGTCTGCAGTTTCATCAAACCAACTTCTGCTTTTCCCCTCATTTAGGCCTTAATTAAAGAAGCACGTTGTGCTTATGTAATGGTGCAACTACACAAAGTGGTCACAATGTAAAAGTAACTGAGTGACAGTCCACATTCAGAATACGCTACAACCACAGAACAACACTGTATGTTTGTTATTTATTTATATTAATTTGTTATTTATTTATTATATTAATATTTATTTTTGGACTATTATAGAACACGTTTTACTAGCTTTGAGTGTAATTAGTCTAAATTGAAAAGTGTGTTGTCCAGCGAACAACTTTCAGGGTGCGCTGCACCAACAAGGATCAAATTGAGCTGAGTTTAGAGCTAATAAGGGATTTGTTCATCTAGGATTTATTCACACTGGGCTCTGTTGCACCACTTATTTTTACATATTTTTGAACAAAATCAGCAAAAATGTAACTGTAAATGTTTGTTACCCATTTGTGTCAATCATATTGGAAGAAAAACATGTTTATTGATTTAGTTTTATTTAATTTATAGTATGACGTCACTATCTGAACCCCTGAACAGACCTAGGATACTTACAGCACAGGGGAGACTAAACCTGCAGCGAAGTCAACGTTGCTACTTCTGTGACTACCAAAAATGGCATAAAAAAAAAGCTGGTCCAAAAACTCCTCAGGAGTTTCCAACAGAACTACAGTGGAACGTGTTGCTTCCCATTTCTTTAGTGAGGGCACTTTTACTTTCTTTTTCTGCAGCTACTTCGAGGTAGTTTTGGCCTTGTTTTGCTGTTGTGCTAGGAACCAATTTTCTCCAAGTTGTTTTCAAGTCTTGAGCAGATTGAAATGTTTGCCTGTATTATGCTTTGTCCATCTGTCCTTGAGTGTCAGCAGAATTAAAGATGATGCTGCCACCACCATGCTTCAGCAGACTAAGATATTGCCTGTGTTAACTTTGTGCCAAATGTAGAGCTTGGTGTTTATAAAGAACAACTCTTTTCCCCTGCAAGGTGACAGGAAGGAAGGTCTCCTATCTAATGATTGCAATATTAGTTGCTGTTAGCTTCTACTTCCCAAAATCAGTTCTAGGCACCCTTTGCTCTATACATTTTTCTTCACCTAAAAGTAGTTTGTTAATTAGTGAATCGTTTGACTCAGAAGATGATGAAGTGTGGAGTCCCCAGGACCGACACCAGGACTGTTGGGAACACCTAATGTAAGCATTTGTGGTGTATGAAGCTTCTCTCATCTCTTCCATTTCTTTATTACAGAGCATGTTTGTTTTTAACGCAGTGCTGCCCGAGGGCCTGAAGGTCAGGGCCAGCCAATATTGGTTTTAGGCATTTCCCTGGCAAACAAAGATTTAGTTATGCTTGAATTGTTGCACTATTTGATTGTGCAGTCTTTCACAGAGTGGTGAACCTCTCATCATCTTTACTTCCGAAAGACTCAAAAAAACAACACAGGGTCTCAGTTTGGACATGATTTGTTGTCTCAGGGAAATATAGGGTTTAAATGACTTGCACGTCATTACATTTTGTTGTTATTTACGTTATATAGACTTCCCAAAGGTATTTTTAGATGCTTTATTCACTGTTTCAGGAATTCAATGAACACAAAGTTATTGAATTATAAATATTATCTATGTGCATTCATTTCATGGTAAACTTGTACTATTTTAAGATTCAGTCTGTAATATCCAGCTGAATTCTGGATATTCATTTTATTGTAACTGTATGATCAATGCTACACAGCTACTCTTTGGCATCTCACTAATGTGAATGTAACACATTTTCTTTACTGCTTATGAGCGAACTGCATGTTTTCAATGGCTGTATCTGAGGTGAGGTGTATCAGAGGTACTGTTCTTGGATAATATGGTTTATTCTATTATATTAAAAAATTAGAAACCTGTGAAAGACCAGAATAATTAAAGTATCAGAATCATTTTTACAAATTTATCTCCAGCCAGACTGGGTGTATGTTATTAATTAATGCTAAACTAATAATTATCCTAATCCTAATAAAAATCCTTTTGAAATAACACTTCAAACACTGATGGACCATTTTTTTAGATATGTTTGTGGGAAAGAGAAGGCAAGCACCATTTGTTGCTAAATATTATTATAGAAAGGCATAAAAATATGTTTAAAACTAATGCAAAATTGTCAGAAAAATAAAGAGATTAAAATCTAACTTCTGCATCTGGCATTCCAGGAACCAAAACTGCCTTCTGCGTTTTTACAGTGGTCACTTTAAAGTTGTGCTGTGTCTGTCAATAACAGTAAGAGCTTCCATCTAGGTGGAAGTCACGCGACACTACTGTCTGTAGTAATAAAGAAAGTTATTCATGTATATCTCATCACATTGTAGAAAGAGGAAGGAATCATGCTCTGAGGACTGACCAGAAAGAAGCTTAATGTGATCCCTCACGGCATCTAAAGGACAGATACAATAACCAGCCAGTGCTTCAGAGAGCCACACTAAAGAAAGCCACACTAAAGGCAGCGCTGCGTCGAGTTTACTTGATTCAAACATGTATTTCTAAATGAATAAATTCTATTACATTCAGACAGTTACTGCCAAAAGTAAATAAACAGAAGCAATAAACAGTGTTGATCAGGACTGAAAAATGCATTGTTCTTATATCAAAATTGCACTTTGAAATCTGAGCAGTAATTTTAATTGTAGTCTATATTATCAACAGTGTTGTCTTAAGTTTTCATAATGCCTGTAGATTAGTCACACCAGTCAGAAGCAAACCAACATCAATGTGCTGCGTACACAACACAACCGTAACTAAGTAGCCAAACCCACAAACCAAGAAAAGCAGTTGTGCTGGTCATGGCCAAAATAACAGGCCTGTGCTCGCTCGTGTAAAACTTCTCAAGTTGATTTAGGCCTTTTTCTACTGTACCCTTCAGTGAGCTTCAAAATCTCTTCTGAAAAATGTTCAGTAGAGCGGAAAGTGGGAAAAAAATGGGTTTATACATAAAATTTTACTTTAGTTAAATTACTTACATTTTTGACCACTGAAAAAAATGTAATTTACACTTAATTTGGATACCTTTATGTCTTTACAATTTTCACTTTTGCGCAAATACTTTCATACATACATTTTTGATCTTTTGTGCAAGCAGCCACTGGACTTTTTTTCATAACCATCATGGAATATTTTCATAATCATAGTTTAAATTGCAGTCACAATATTGGTTAGAAAAATTAAAATTAAATATTTTAGCCAACTTTTAGTCATTTAGCCCTAGTGTCGATGTAATATATTCCATTCATGGACACATTTAAATCAAGTAACCCTAAACACAACGCTAACCAGCCCTAACACAAAGTCTGAAATAGTGTATTAAAACTCAAGAAAAACAACTTCTCTAAAAAAAAAAAAAAAAAAACGTTTACCAATTTTGCAGGAAAGTCAGCAAGAAGTTGTAGAATTGCTGAAGTCACATTACATTCACATCCACATTACATCACATGATTGAAGGTCACATTACATTCACATTCATGTAACATGACATCATTGCAACATTACTTTTGTTGACTTTAAGCAGAGTTTAAACTGATTAGTGGTGCAATGCAAATTACAAACTCAATTCTTGTTTTAAACATATACAGAATATAGTAGGAAATGTTTTAAAATGTTGAAAAATTCTCTTAAACTGCTACCTCGCTTTTTCACATCATTTTTAAAGATTTTTTGGGGATAATTTGCCCAAAATCAATAACCTTCTTAGACTATGGCAACACTCACTTTCTGAAGTGAATGATGCTCTCCATAAACTAACATGTGCCAATGTCAAAAGCAACAGTCAGGATTACTTACTGGAGTCTTCAACATAGAGAAAAAACTTTGGCTTGCCAGGATAATCCTCAAACTTCTGAAAATCATAGTGGAAGACACAGTGGTACAGGTCAGTGTGGCGCCCCAGCAGGTGTGAGATGTTCACAGTGACTTGGTGGTGGCTTGAATCAACAACCCGCACAACAAACCGGTTCTTGTCTTTCTCATTAAAAATGGAAGGGCTTTTCCCAAAGTACTCATACAGCACTTTTTCAGGTTTCACCAGGTCACGCATCAGAGAAAACGCAAACGGCTTTGCGTTCACATTTGTGGACGTGCAGGAAAACTCCACAGAGGAATTCCGCTGCCTGCTGAGATACACGATATCACCAAACCCTGGAGGGAAAAGGGCCAGAATCATTGTTTACTACAAGCTCTCTCAGTGATTGTCACAAAAGTATCTAAAAAAGCAACAATATGAAGGCAGCGATTCAGCTGCACTGATTATGAAATGCTACACACTTAAAAAGATGGTCCTTCCAGGGTTCTTTAGTAAAGAAAATGGCTCTTTGCATCATGAAAGTGTTCTTTAGATGGAAAATGTGCTATAGATGGTTCTAAATGCAGCCTTTTTAAAAAGGTCTCCACATAGCACCAGAAAGGGTTCTTGTTGTTATGCTGTCAGGCTTGTTACAGTAGAAGAATCCTTTTTGGTGCTATACAGCACATTCTCTATCAATCTGAAGATTTCACAATGCAGAGTACCAATTAATCATGCAAAGTGTTCTTTTAAGTGTTCATGGTTCCATATAGAACCATCTTCTTTATTAAAGAACCCTTGAAGAACCTTCATTTTTGTGGTGAAATGTAGTTCTTCTGTAACGTCAAGCTTGACATCGTAACAGTAGACGAACCCTTTTGCCCCAACATGGGACCATTTTCAAGAAGGTATTATATAGTTTATATTATATGTTATATTACATTATATTATATTATTTATATATGTTATGTTTGTTATATTAGATGGTTTCTACAGCACATCTGAAGAACATTACATGATGCAAAGACCACTATAATCATGCAAAGGGTTTTCTTGAATGTTCATGGCTCTGTCTAAATCATTGACTTTACTAAAGAACCCTTGAAGAACCACTTTTAAGAGTGTAGCAGTGGCTTTATGTGTGTAGTGTAGTTCATTATATATAATATAAACCATATAATATCAATTTCAATGGTGCACAGATATTTATAAACAGAAATGAAGTAAAACAAACTCACCAGCTGCTGAAAACGTGACGATGAGCCACACAGTGAGCAGCGGATTCCTCATGACTGGTTTTTCATTGAAGTCCTTTTCAACTAGAGACGGCCGAATGTGTCCGAGCGATGCCCAGCACCGGAGAATGATGCAAATGTGAGGCTGCTGGATGTGGTAAGATAGAAAAGAGGATATGAAGAGCGACTCCTGCTTTGGGGTGTTCGAGGTGGGGCCCTACACCAACAGAAACAGGAAATCCTACTAGGTTTCTCTCACTGGGTCATGCAAAACGTTGCGAAAACCGTTTGACAATTTTGTTGATAACACTGTTTCAGTGGAGAACAACAAGCTGAGCGTGATGCCACAGCGTTTGAAGGACAGTCACTAAACCAAAGCAGCACCTGAGACGGCCTCTGTTACACTGCAAACTGCGTAGTTTCACAAAAAAATCAATAAATAAAGTGTCATTTCAGGCCGTTTGTGTTTCTGAATGCACGAAAAGCCAGGAAAGCACTGCTAAAATGTTAAGAAGTTTACCAACGGTGAATCTGCGAAAGGGGAGTGAAAGTTTTTAGGCTTTTAAAATTTTATATTTCCCAACACTGATTTTTCTTTTGTTCAGTACAAGTGCTTTGCATCACTGGATATTACAACAAATATGACATCTCACTTCCCAATTTCAAAATCGTACATATTGCGCAGCTTAAACAGTTTACTCAGCGCTAAAAAGCTTTTCATACACAGATCTGGGACCGGTTGGAGTCTCTCATTTCCATGCATTAAAATTGGGCTTAGCTGTTAGCTAGAACCGCTCCTGTATCAGCAGACACAGGTGATATGAGGTGGTGGCGGATGCTGCTGGTTATCTCCTGTGGTTCACACTCCAAAAAAAAAAAAAAGCCCTTCACAGTTCAGTGCACAAAGCATTCAAGCACTTCAAATACAAGACTTTTAGCTGCAAAATAAACAGGATCTGATGTTTAAAAAATCACTGACTTTAGAAACACTGAGCCATGTCCAGTATCTTACCTTCAGACCTGACTAGTGGCTCTGAGCAGAGTAAAAGTACACTGAGTAAGTTCTAACACTACGGAGTTGGGTAGAAAATTAAATGTAGGCTACAGAGTTGTGCACTCAGCACAAATATTTGGTTGGGGTGTATATTGTGTTTGATTGCTGACGTACTGTAAAGTTCTCTCCAATTCAGTCTACTTCGTTAGATCTGTCAGTTTGTGTTCTGGTCAGTCTCTGAATTAGTTCGTCCAGTCGATGCCCTCTGTCCTTTAGAACAGAAGTTCCCAACCTTTTCTAACTGGCTGCTCACACAACCTTTCACAGCCCAATGAATTTAAGGGGCCAGAACATTTAATGTGCAAACAAGTCTAATATCCCATATGGAAAAAATACACATTCCAAACAACTACAATGTATTATAGAATATTTTACCATATTAACCAAGTACATTTTAAACTGCATTTATTTTAACACATTGAAATGTAGTATTAAAAAAATGAATGTACGTAAATGTATTTTTTTAGAAATGTATGAAAATAGCCAAAATCCCGTCTAATGCGCTTTACTGTTTGATACCTTTTGAAATAAATTTTAATTCCAGTATGTTAATTTGAATATTAGCAAATGACCCTTAAACATGACAAAAGCAAGTGCTGTAATATGATTGTTCAAATGGTGAAAATGGGACGTTATTTTATTCACATCTTGTTATTTGTGAATTTTCTCGAGTATCAGCTTTTGTTTGTCCTCTCCTTTCTCATGGATACTGTCAGCACATCCAAAATGAGCTCAAACTTACAAACGTCTGACTGGAAGCTCTTATAAAGCTTCAACTCCTGAATGAGGTGGTGAAGCTCAGCCTGCTCCTTTCACCTTTAAAAAATGGAAAGAAGCCCCTCAATGTCAGTTTGCTCTTTCTATGAGAAGCAAAGTATCACCTGAAGGCACTCTGAGCATTTGTTTGTTTTTGTTGCAGTGTGAGAAATCTCGTGAAATGTTGCTGTATTTTGTCTTCAGTCTGAGATACAGTGGCTTTTCCACTCAGGGTCTTTCCTTTTGACAATCCCTGTTTGTAACCAGGGCGGCATGGTGGGTAGCGATGTTGCCTCACAGTGAGGAGGGCCTGGGTTCGATTCCCCAGCCGGGTGACCAGGGTCCTTTCTGTGTGGAGTTTGCATGGTCTGCGTGGGTTTGACTTGCACTGAAAACATAAACACAGCAAACATTCTGGCAGAACAATAAATATGACTGACCTATATTGTTCTGTTTTTGCAAATAATTAGTCATATTTAAAATAACATTTGGTTAAATGTTTACATATTGTAAATAAGATTAAGCGACCCTTATTCCCGCAACAGGGAAATTTCACCTCCGTATTTAACCCATCCATGAAGTGAAACAGAACCTAATCTGGAAGCCTAATCTGCAGCACCCGGGGAGCAGTTGGGGGTTAGGTGTCTTGCTCAAGGACACCTCAGTCACACACTGTTGGCTCTGGGGATCGAACCGGCGACCTTCTGGTCATGAGGCTGGTTCCCTGACCTCCAGCCCATGACTGCCCCATAACACACAAATCCCAGCTTAAAAATAACAACTGCTGCCCCCTAGCAGTACCACTGCAGCCTACTGGTGGGTCACGGCACACAGGTTAAAAACCACTGCTTTTTGTGTGCCTTGTGCTGGTATTCTGTGTGTTTCCCTTGTTGTGTGGCCCCTTACGTGCAGCCACATGATTGGCTACACAGGGCTGCAATGAGGTCGCCAAACCATCATTTTGTGAAATGTTCAGGGCTCTCTTTCCTGGAAGAACACCTGCCCAGACCAGCCCAGCACTCTTTACTTTTACATCTTCGCTTTGTTTTGCTTGAAAAATGTATGAAATCTTAGCTAGATGCTGTGAAAAGTATCTCTTTGAAAACTCTTTGTAAAGATTTGGAAAGTAGGGGACGAGTGCTATTTCATTTTGATTACTGTTTCTCCAGGTTTTACAGCAGAGAACTGGGTAGCCTATTTTGTTTTCAGGACAGTCAGTTCGGTTTGTAATCATTAGTTGTTTTAGTTGTTATTTTGGTATATGCTCACCCATGAAGGCATCAACCCAAGTTTCACTGTATTGCCAAAAATATTCGCTCATCTGCCTTGACATGCATATAAACTTGAGTGAGATCCCATTCTTAACCCATAAGGTTTAATACAATGTCGGCCCACCCTTTGCAGTTATAACAGCTTCAACTCTTCTGGGAAGGCTTATAAACAAATTTTAGGAGTGTGTTTAAGGGAATTTGTGAGGTCAGACACTGATGTTGGACGAGAAGGCCTGGCTCACAGTCTCCGCTCTAATTCATCCCCAAGGCATTCTATTGGTTTGAGGTCAGGACTCTGTGCAGGCCGGTCAAGTTCTTTAAAAGACGTTAACAGTGTGGCTAAGTGTGCGTGCTACTCTTCAGTTCAGCTACATGGGTTTGTGGTTGATTCCTGTCATGCAGACCACTCTCATCCTCTTTACTGAAACACCTAAAAAGACCACAGAAACACTGACACTCACGCAAACACACAGATGGTGCAGTATTCTTACATCTGCTGACTGAATAACTCCTAACAAAACAATAAATTCAATGTGTTATAAAGCAGGTTAGTGAATAAAACAGCTACATTGGGAAAGTCTGCTTACTTCATCAAACAGTATGTATAGAGATGTATAGAAATTCTTTGAAGTGTTCAAATAAATATTAATAACAATAATCCAGGAAGATTTAGTCCCAAAATATCAACATTTATCAATATGTACTTGATAAATATCAGATATCTGCATCTGACTCCTATACTGATGCATTCAGAGTTCATATTAATAAAACCAGTGGCGGACAGTAACGAAATGTAATTCGTTACTTAAGTACTTTTTTTTTTGTATCTGTACTGAAGTTTTTATATTTTGAGGGACTTTTTCCTTTCAATCCACTACATTTCAGAGTCTAATATCCGACTTTTTCCTCCTACATTTTGAGAAATCTGCCGTTCCTTTTGGTTTCTGTGTGTATAAAAACGTAACACGTCAAAACGAAAGAAGCGCAAAGCCAGAGCACCAATCAGGGCCCAGCGGTCACTTTGTTTAGAGCTGGTTTTGACCTGTTGGTCATACCGACCCAGTGCAGCACGCGGTTCAACGTCAGCGCAGCAGCGTAAAACTTTGGGAGAGTCTGTTCAACATAAATGATGAACTAACCTAACTTTGTGTAAATAGAGCTCAATATAGAAATATGTCCACATATGCAGTCGAGACTGACGCGGCTTTTTTCTGAATTTCTACAAACACCATTTCATTTTATAGTAAATGAGTTTGGGCTGGTTTATTTTTATGAACAGACGCCTACAGATCAACATAGTAAAGGAGCTCATCTGTGATCCTGAGTTTAAAGCCAGTTTTTATTCAACTTAAACTTGGAACTAAGTTGTAAATAAATCTGAAACTGAAACTTTGCTTGTGTGTAAAAAGTGATTTCAGAGCCACTCGGTTCTCCCTGATGGAAACTGTTTACCTTCAGTGTTTTGTGCTTCTGATCATTTTAATAGACGTCAGCGTCACTAATTAATGACGTTCTATTAAAAGACTGGTTTACCAAGAGAGACGCTGGAGGACTTTCACCTGAAATGAGTTCATGAAGCCAGTCTGGTTATAAAAATGATAACAGGACCAGATCAGAGCCAGAATTACTCTTTTAGTACTTTTACTTTATACTTAAGTACATTTGAAGGTAAATACTTTAGTACTTTTACTCAAGTGGAGGTCTAAAGGGAGGAACTTCTGCTTTTACTGGAGTGATATTTGACCTTGGGTATCTCTACTTTAACTCAAGTACATGATTTGTGTACTTCATCTACCTCTGAATAAAACCATCACTGATACATTGTTCTGGACTGTACACAGCTACTGCACATTAGCACATAAGTTTATACGTCTGTGTGTAGTAGGTCTGAATCTGCCCATATGGAAAAAATTATATATTCCAAATGTGTTTATCAAATATATTTTTTTGCAATGTATGAAAATGGCCAAAAATATCTGTTCAATATGTTTTTGAAACATATGTATTTGCGTTTGTTATTTGGTATTGTTTGATGTGAGAAGTTTTAATAGAAGTTAAAGATCTAACTAAACGATACTGACTTCTTTGATTTGCATTGAATTTTATGCTAACCATGTACGTATACAGTTAGACACTCACACACAATGTAGTTCAAATAAACAAGATCCATCCATTTTCTAAGCCGCTTCTCCGTCAGGGTCGCGGGGGGATGCTGGAGCCTATCCCAGCAGTCTTTGGGCGGAAGGCAGGATACACCCTGGACAGGTCGCCAGTCCATCGCAGGGCAGACTGACAGACACAGACAGTCACTCACACACAGGGGTAATTTAGCATGTCCAATTGGCCTGACTGCATGTCTTTGGACTGTGGGATGAAACCGGAGAACCCGGAGAAAACCCACGCAGACACGGGGAGAACATGCAAACTCCACACAGAGAAGACCCTGATCACCCGGCTGGGGGATCAAACCCAGGCCCTCCTCGCTGTGAGGTGACAGCGCTACCCACCACGCCACCGTGCCGCCCAAATAAACAAGATAAATCATAACTGCATTTTTAACAAACCATCAATACTTACAATATTCTCTTTTGCCATGTTAAAGGTGCATTTGCTAATATTTAAAATTAAAATACTGGAACACAAGTGCATTAGACAGGATTTTGGCTGTTTTCATACATTTCCAAATGGATTTGATTAACACATTTCCATATATTTATTTTTGTATAGTACATTTCTATGTGTGATATTTCCCGATACATTTTAAAATAAATGCCTTATAAAATATTTTGTGAATATGACAAAATATTCTGAAATACATTTTAATGTTTGGAATGTATTTCAACATAGACTGCAGTGTACAGAAATTGTCCATATGGGTGAGAAGAAAAAGACACTTTGCTTTAGTCAATGCAGAAGTGGTTAAAACAAAAAAGTAGAACTAGAAATGTAGAAATAGTTTAGAAGATTTCTGAACAACTTTGCAAACTGTGTCTAATCCAATAACCTGGGCACTTCCACAATTACCACTTTCAACACCGCCACTGAAGCGGATAGGCAGGGTGATCTTTGCACTGGACAATGACAGGCAGCTGCCATGAAATTACAAATTATACATATTGTATGTGTTGATGTTAAAATTCTATTCCTGTATATACCTAACCCCCAACTGCTCCCTGGGGGCTGCGGATAGGGCTGCCCACCACTCCGGGCAGGTGTACTCACTGCTCCCTAGTGTGCGTCTTCAGTAGTGTGTATGTGGTGTTTCATTGCACGGATGGATTAGATCTAATCTAATCTAATCTAATCTAATCTAATCTAATCTAACCTAATCTAATCTAAAATATTCATATATATATATATATATATATATATATATATATATATATATATGTATATATATACACACACACACACTATATTGCCAAAGGTATTCACTCACCCATCCAAATAATTGAATTCATGTGTTCCAATTACTTCCATGACCACAGGTGTATAAAGCCGAGCCCCTAGGCCTGCAGACTGCTTCTACAGACATTAGTGAAAGAATGGGTCGCTCTCAGGAGCTCAGGATTTCCTCACTACTAACTACTAACTACTAACTATTCCACAGTCAACTGTCAGTGCTATTAGAACAAAGTGGAAACAATTGGGAACGACAGCAACTCAGCCACGAAGTGGTCGGCCACATAAAATGACAGAGTGTGGTTAGCGGATGCTGAGGCTCACCATCCGCGAAGGTCACCGACTTTCTGCAAAGTCAATCGCTACAGACCTCCAAACTTCATGTGGCCTTCAGATCAGCTCAAGAACAACATAGAGATCTTCATGGAATGGGTTTCCATGGCCGAGCAGCTGCATCCAAGCCTTACATCACCAAGCGCAATACAAAGCGTTGAATGCAGTGGTGTAAAGTACCGCCACTGGACTCTAGAGCAGTGGAGACGTGTTCTCTGGAGTGACCAATCACACTTCTCCATCTGGCAATTGAGTTTGGGTTTGGCGGTTGCCAGGAGACGGTACTTGTCTGACTGCACTGTGCCAAGTGCAAAGTTTGGTGGAGGGGGGATTATGGCATGGTATTGTTTTTCAGGAGTTGGACTCGGCCCCTTAGTTCCAGTGAAAGGAGTTCTAAATTCTTCAGTAGACCAAGAGATTTTGGACAACTGTGGGAACAGTTTGGGGACGGCCCCTTCCTGTTCCAACATGACTGCACACAGTGCAGAAAGCAGGTCCATAAAGACATGGATGAGCGAGTTTGGTGTGGAAACTGACTGGCCTGCACAGATTCCTGACCTCAACCTGGCAGAACATCTTTGAGATGAATTAGAGCGGAGACTGCAAGCCAGGCCTTCTCGTCCAACATCACTGTCTGACCTCACAGAACAGCTTCTGAAAGAATGGCCAAAAATTCCCATAAACACTCTCCTAACCCTTGTGGAAAGCCTTCCCAGAAGAGTTGAAGCTGTTATAGCTGCAAAGAGTGGGCTGACATCATATTAAACCCTATGGATTAGGAATGTGATGTCACTCAATTTCATATGTGTGTGAAGGCAGATGAGCGATATATGTGTATATATATATATTTGTAAATGGTTTCTTCTTTGCATTTTAGAGTTTTAACTTGTGTTTGTGGATGCAGCAATGAACCGTTTTCACAGACAGTGGTTTTGAGAAGCATCTCGTACATACAGAGATTTCTCCAGATTCTCTGAATCTTTTAATGTTGTTAGATACAGTTGATGATGAAAAACAAAAAAAGTTCTTTGCTATTTTCTGCTGAGAAACGTTATTCTTGAACTATTTGTTATTTCTTGTACTATTTTCACTGAAATATAAGGTTTAAATGATTTACACATCATTGCATTTTGTTTTTGTTTACATTTTGCACAGTGTCCCAACTTTTCATTTGTGATCGTAAATATTATTTTCAGTAAGTCCAATGTAGCCCCACCCCAGCTATTCAAAATTGTTATATGATCTACATAAAGACGTAACAAGGCAGTGAAGCATTAATCTTGCATTACAGAGAGGAAGTCCTTCATCATAAGGCATAAAAAAACATAATCCATTACAAGCTACTAATTACTTCTCACAAACTGTAATGGAATTACATGAATTATTTACTTTGTGGAGAAAGTAATCTCATTACCCCTGCTTTACTCTGTACTGAATTATCTCACTATACTGGCAATTACTTAAGTAAAAACCATCTAGACACAAATTATCTTATAATATTCTTATACAATAGCCTTACAATAACCTTAAAATGAGAGATGAGAGACTTAAATTAATGTCACCAAGATATTGTTTATTGTAGATGGCCAGCTGTGGAGCCCATGTGTTTGAACATAAGCACTGGGGGGCATTCCTGGCATTCTAGGTTCCTAGAATCACCAAATCAGCCCATTTATAAGCTCTACGCAGTAAAAATGGGCCTTTTCAGCTATATCTTGTCTTATACTGTCATTAGACAGCACTTCTTCATACTGAACAAACCTTGTACAGTCATTCTGCAGAAGCATCTGCTTAGACTGTAAAACATGGACTCTTTAATAATAACATTTTGGCTTGATGAAGTAACAGTCTATATCACAGAGGGGAGAAGGTAACTTGTATTTACTCAGCATGGGCAGTCCCCATTTTTGGTGGCTATAGCCACTGCTTTTTCTTCTATAGCCGTGGGTGTTTTTTTCCCATATTATTGTACCAGCTTCACTCACCATGGACTGACACAATTTCCAAAGTGGGCCCAACCCCATTTTTTTATATTCACCCCTACACCTTGTTTTCGAGTGTCACCTTGACCCTTGGAACTGAGTTACAAGGTGTAGTGGTTGCAATCTTTCTTTCCCTACGAAATGGGACCCTCAAATAAAAACAACAGTATTTCATTAACAGACTACTGGCGCTGCTCTGTAGGCGACCCTTCCAGTCTGCAGTGATAGCAGAGGAGGGAAAAGTTCAGCAACCTCCCTGCTGGACCTTTGGTTAAATTTAGGGAATCATATACCTTCATAGAGGTGGGAACAATTATTTATTATCACCCTCCCCTAATTATTCAGTGATATGAAGCTGAAAAGGACCATCATACATTGAAACAACATTAAACTAAGATCATATAACATAAAATCGGGACACCCTACCCCTAGACGTGAACAAGCAAAACGAAGGGATAGGGCTAAGTGATAGGGGTGAAGGGTGAAATGTGATTAGGCCTAAATACCATTAGTAACTACTGGACACCACCAGAAACTTTGAATGGAAAATTGGCATACTGGTGTTTCCTGTATGTCACATGCTTATACTGTAAAAGTATTCTAATACATAAAATACCTAAAGGCTGCAATGTGCTAGATTTAGATTTCTCTGGATGAACGCACCTTAACGTTTACTGGGTGGATATAGAGGGACTTGATGGCAGCTTGCCCTTGTCTTGCTGGCTGAAGCATCGGTTTTAAAGTTTATTTACAGTATGAGCAGATATTCTGAAAGATACTGGGTGATACTGTCGTCAGACAATGTTTTTAAGACAGAGAAAAGTCAGTCTGTGGCTTCATCTGTTGTTTTGAACTTCATCCCACCACAAGACAGAGCTGTTATTCTGTTTCAGAGCTAAACCAGGGCCACTGTGAGTAATACAGAGAATGGAACGTGTTTTGTGTCAGGTAGTCAAGAGTCATTCAACCTCAAACCCCAAACCGAGCAGAAGAGTCCTAAGCCATATTTTAGCCAATCGTGTTTGGTGTCTGATGTTTGCTTTAGTTTTAGCTACAAGACTAATAAGCTTCCATTACTTGTTAGCTATATGAAGTTGATCCGTATCTCTAACAGGCTTGATTGTGGTTTTTGAAACTGTATGACTCACTGTTATCTATACACATAGACTGAAGCTCATCAGCCAAAAACAGCTAGGACATCTTGAAGCCTCATCTTTGTCTGGACTGAGTTGATGATAGATAACAGTGTCATTCAGTGTCAGAAACCACATAAGCAACTCTACTTGAGTTTACTAAAAGGGGAATTCCAACCATTTTTAAACATTTATGTGTGTCAACTCCTCAGTCATTCACAGGGGTTTGGTGTAACTCATTTCTTTACAGTGGTGGTGATAGGAACCAGGGATCAGGGATCTGGAACCATGACTACAATGCAAATATAGACATTTTATGTACTCTCCAAAACCACCAGTGAACCTGCACGTCTTCTGAGTTTTGAATGGAATGTTGATGATGGTAAAACAGTGGAAAATCTGAATAATGGAATAATGGAATAATGGAATGTTGATGATGGTAAAACAGTGGAAAATCTGAATAATACGTTTTCTTTGGGGACTAGTTTGCCTCACAATGCCCTGCATGTATCCCTTCACCATGAATAGATGTGAAATTATGTTTTTAGTCCAAAACCTTGTAAAAAAAAAGCGTCTCAGACATAGGCAGCGTAATCATTACCATGTTATGTATTTGCGTGGAAGCTTTTAGAGGTGGACGTCTGAAACACTCAAATCTGAGTCTGAAATTCTGTCCTCTAACTCGACGTTGAGGCACCAATATGACCCAATAAGTTCATGCTGGTTCAAACAGAAGTCCTGTTGGTATTTGACAGAGACTGAGGATACAGGCTTATGTTAAACGAGCAATGGAAAGACCGCATTTCAGTATTATATAAAACCCATTTCCATGCAGTTTTACAAAATAAAAGACTACAAGACTCACCGCTGTGCAGCACACACTCCTGAAAAACAAAAATATATACAAGCCCATTTCCCAAAAAATTGGGATGCTGTGCAAAATTTAATAAAAAACCTAAATTGATAATAGTACAAAGATAACATATTAAATGTTGAAACTGAGAATTTTTTTTAAATGCTTGCCTATTTTGAATTTGATGCCAACAACATGTTCCAAAAAAGTTGGGACAGGGTCAACAAAGGCTGGTAAGAGGTGATGTAATGCTAAAAAAACACTTGGTGGTTAATTGCCAACAGGTCAGTAACATGACCTCAACATAAAATTGCAAAGAACTTTTGCTTTTCATCATCTGTAGTGCACAATATCATTAACAGATTCAGAGAATCTGGAGAAATCTCTGCATATAAGGGACAAGGCCAAAAAACAGTATTTGCTGGCTGTGATCTTTGGGCCCTCAGGCAGTACTGCATTAAAAGCAGGCATGATTCTGTAGTGGAAATCACTGCATGGGCTCAAGAACGCTTCTGAAAACCACTGTCAGTGAAAACAGTCGCATCCACAAATGCTAATTAAAACTGCAAAATGCAAAGAAGAAACCATATATAAACACGATCCAGAAATGCTGCCACCTTCTCTGGGCCTGAACTCATTTAAAATGGATTGAGGTGAAGTGGAAAAGTCTGCTATGGTCTGACAAATCAACATTTGAAGTTCTTTTTGGAAATCATGGACAACGTGTCCTCTGGGTTAAAGACCACTCAGCTTGTTATCAGTGCACAGTTTAAAAGCTAGTATTCATTATGGTATTCATGATATTAGTGCATATGGCATGGGTGACTTGCAAATCTGTGAAGGCACCATTAATGCTGAATGATATATACATGTTTTGACAACATGTGCTGCCGTCCAGACAACGTCCTTTTCAGGGAAGGCCTTGATTATTTCAGCAAGATAATGCCAATCTACATTCTGCATATATTACAACAGCATTGCTTTGTATTAAAAGAGCCTGCCCGCAGTCCAGACCTGTCACCACTACAAACATTTACTGCATTATGAAAAATATAACAAAGGAGCTGAAATCTTATATCAAACAAGAATGTGAAAATATTTCAGTTAAAAAAACTCCAGCAATTGCGCTCCTTGTTTCCAGCTTTCAGTGTTGTTAATAGAAAAGGTGATGAAACACAGTGGTAATGTCTCCATCCCAGCTTTTTTGGAATGTGTTGTAGGCAGCAAATTCAAAATGGGCAAATATTTTTGAAAAAAACTATTAAATTTCTCAGTTATAACATTTGATATGTTGTCTTTGTAGTATTTTTCTTTAAAAATATGGTTTACATGATTTGCACATCATTGCATTCTATTTTTACTTACATTCTGCACAGCATCCCAACTTTTCGGGGGTTGTACATTGAGGGCCAGAGTACACACCAACCAGACAAGCCTAAACAAAAATAGATGTTTAATTGGATGTCTGGCAAAACCCGTTTTTGACTGCTAAACACTCTAGAGAAGTCTTTTCGTTTACTCTAGTGCATTTGGATTTATTCGGATTTATATTTGGTATTTTTTCTGGACATTCTAAGTACAACTGCAAACATTATAAGGGCTGCGTAAGTGCAGTTGATGTACTCAACCTCAACCTCCAAATGAAGCAGAATGGCCTGAAACAGTAAGGGGCCCTTATCAACCATTCCTCTATCCATCATGCTTGGTGTCTGAAATGTGCGTCTTTATTTTTAGGACTGGAGCTGCAAGGCGAATGTAGCTAACAAGTAATGAAAGCGTATACCCCACCAATTAGCCTGGTCATCACGCTCTTGCTTCACACTTCACATGTATGTACATTCTCTATTAAAAGTTGAACTGAGCTCGACAGCTTGAGGCCTCTTCACTATTTCTGCAATACACAGAGGAGACAGACGGAAGGTCAGTATCTGTAGATCTAAGACCACGTGTTGGAACTTAGACAGGTCTTCTGTAATATCCTGTAAACATCTGATTTAAGATAACCAGCACAGGTCTTTCAAAACGGATGATGACGTCTACTCAGTCTTACATGCAACATGAAAACCAGTCAGTGCTAAGCAGCATTAGGATTTATATACGGCCCCTTATAGGACACTGGGGTGCAGACACATATAATGTTAGCTAAGAGTTAGCTTCAACTTTCCTAAAGAAGTCTGCTGACCAACTTATTTTTGTATTTTGTCCAGATTTGAACTCTATGGGACTTGGTTACTTGATGTGAATTAAATTCAACTCCTTTAGCACAGAGAAAGCAGAACACTGTCCAGTGAATGGGATCAGGAATTAATAAACAAATGAAGAAATAAAAAGTCCCAGTGATTTATGTATTTTGAAGACTTTAAAATATGCAGTGAGTTATTGCATTTAACTATTCTAACTCTATAACGAAAAGCAGCTGTGAAAAATGCGCTCATAAACTGTAAGAAAAGTTAAAAAAAAACACAAAAACTAAAGCAGAACTACTGTGTCAGCTACTATACCCCACCAATTAGCCTGGTCATCACGCTCTTGCTTCACACTTCACATGTATGTACAATCTCTATTAAAAGTTGAACTGAGCTCGACAGCTAATAAAAATCCAATGCATCAGTCACATTATTTTAGACTTATAATGGCATTTAAGAAACAAATGGCAGTAGCTATGCAGATATGCACTCCACCATCGCACTGAGTGATGGGGGGGGGGGGGCTGGAGTCCATTCTATCCACCCATAGACAATGAGGACAGCTGTCCTCTCTTGGACTCCCTGCCATGGATGGCTGTAGCATCAGCAGGGCTTGAATTTGCCATGATGATAGGGCCAATACATACACGGCTGTGCTGCTCGGGAGCCTATGAAATGATCTGGCCCCTGAGGAGCATGTCTATGCTTAAATAACATCTCTCAACTGCAATATTCTTCATGTGGTTGATGCCACAAATATCACAAAGGCAAAGGGGTTGGGTAGGGGTCCCCCACCGTTAGTCCCTGACTGGTCCAAGAGCTATTTATGAACCGATTTCCGAAAGTGCAGCATAACTTGAGGGAGCACACCTGCAGAAGATAAAATATATGTCTGTCCACACCAACAGATCCAACAGCAGCTCTCTGTTTCACTCAGATTTCACAGCTTTGACAAACAGTGATATCAAAGCCCAGGTCTTTTACTTGGGGGCATGCCTGGCATCATAGGGGGCATCCTGGGCCTGGGGGGCATTATTCCTGCAATTGGCATCATTCTGGAAGACAAAAAATAGCCAATAAAGTTGAAAGACATTTAGATTACAAAACAAAGTACAGAAATTAAAAATGGTAAAACTTATAAGTTAAATATAAAATAATTAATCTTAATTATTAAAATGAACTATTAAAGTTAAAATATTTAAAATTTAAGAAAATTGTCTTACAACAACAAACCTGGTGGCAAGCCTGGCATAACAGGGAATTCCAGGAATCACTGGTGGCAAACTGGGCATCATAGGGAGCACACCTGCTTACAAACATACACACACACACACACACACATGTGTGTGTCCACCATTTCAGTAAAACACTTTAGTACTTTGATTAAGTTGAAACAAAAACCCTGTAATAACACTAGTACATGCCTTTATTACTTCTAGGCTAGACTACTGTAACGCGCTACTGTCAGGAACTAGAAGTTTCTAAAACTAGAAAATTTGAGCATATCAGTCCAGTGCTATCATCACTTCATAGGCTGCCTATTCCGTATTGTTTATAAAATCCTTTTATTGATGTATAAAGCCCTACATGGGCTCGCTCCCAAGTACTTACAAGTCCTTGTTTCTCATTATGAGCCATCACAACCACTCAGATCACAGAGTGCTGGCTTATTAATAGTCCCCAGAATTCAGAAGGTTTCAGCTGGGGGAAGAGCTTTTTCTTATAAAGCCCCCAAACTCTGGACACAGGGAAATATAGTAAACTGAGACGCTGGTGCTGTCGTCCCGCTGCTCGCACGCGGTCACTCAAGTTTGTGGACGGTGGAGCGGAGGGATGCCGAACTGTTTCAGAGTGCTGCCGTGTCTGTGTGTCCTTCTGGTTCTCTCCTTTTAGCTAAGCTGTCATAGTCAGATCTGTCGGAGTCGTTAGCCACACTCTGGGAATGTTTACATTCCCTGTTTTACGTACAAACGGATAGAATAAAACTAATTCCATCTCCCTGCTTTCTTTCCGAGTATACAATCACCCATATGTCCGGCTGGACACTGAAGGACGACCGACTGCCGAGCCCTCCTGCTACCCACTTCAGACCAGCTGCCCATGCCCCAGCTGCCACCACCTGCCTTGGACGAGCTGCCCACCCTACACTGATGTTCTCATAGACTCCTAGTTATTCCTAATACCAATATTACTGCTGTTAATATTAGTAATATAATCACTTGTAGGTAGTTTGACCAGAGGAGGACGGGTCCCCCCTGGTGAGCCTGGTTCCTCCCAAGGTTTCTTCCTCAGTTCTGAGGGAGTTTTTCCTTGCCACTGTTGCCCCTGGCTTGCCCACCGGGGGGGTTTCTGTACATTCTTACAGTCCTGTTGAAACTTTGTCTTTTCTGAAATTCTGTAAAGCTGCTTTGTGACAACATCCGTTGTAAAAAGCGCTACAAATAAATTTGATTTGATTTGATTTGATTAATTGAAAATTAGTTCAAATAAAATCACAACTGTATGGCAAAAAGTAAAACCAGTGCACCCCCTACTGGCTGCATTCAAATCACAAGTTGCCCATAGGGTTGATAAACTTGAGGTACTGCACTTTACAACAACATGCAGCGTCACCCCGTATCTAGTTATATCTGTCACTGTGTCAGTATTCTAGATGACGAAAGGGGAATTCCACCGATTTTTTCAGGATTTCTGTGTAATTGAATCGCTAAGATGTTTCGGAGTGGTTTGACGTGAAATGCTCTGTCGTAGAGAAACTTACTGACTCAGATCTCTTTACAGTGGTGGTCAAAGGAACCAGGGTCACCATGACTACAACACAAATACAGACATTTTACTTACTATCCAGAACCAAAGGTGAACCTACACGAGTCTTCTGAGTTTTGTTCGGCATGTACTTCACCATTCAATTCAGTGGGAGAGTAAAAGATGAAACAGACTGTAGTGAGGATGACGTTGCTATCACACATTCCATGAAGCAGCCCGACAGCCAGTCATGGGTTTGTAATTTTTAACTGTTTCTTTACAGTAAAGTGATCCGGCCAAATATCCTGATATTAGGGGTCTAACTACTCACAAAATCAATGATTTGATGTGATATAGTGGTGTCTCAGTTCAATACATTTTTTCAATACAGTTATAACAGAGTGGCTGCGAATGTGCATCAAATTGACATGTTCACATTTTCAGTTTATTACAGCATTCAATATTACAAGTGCACCATTCAAAATAAAAGCTGTGCTTTAGTGTCCCAATCTACCACTCGGACTAACAAACTAGCCATAACCCAATGTGCTAGTTACTTTATGATGATACAGTATGATATGCTGCAAAATCTGATAATTCAGTGCAATACAATGGAGTCTGTTGTTACATCCCTGTTTGATATTAGACCACACCTGTAGCTTAGTTGCTTACACAGGTGCAGAATGACTTTCACAAAAGTTCCAGCTCTGAGTGATATTTTAATCTGCACTACAAAAAATGAGAGATCAGCTCAAATTAAATTGATATAATAACTGATTGTGACTTTTGTTGAGTCAACTTTTCTGAACTTGAGGACACCAGAGTTCACTCAATTCAAACTTCTTAGTTGAGTCAAAACCTCTTCCAGCTCCTGTTTCTAGGTCCGTGCCTCAGTTAGATGAGCAAAACTGGACTTTTTACTCATTTCCCCCCACTAGCTGGCGCTGCTTCTATCACACAGTTCCATCTAGCATATTTTCCTCCTGGGCTCCTGGATATAGACAGCTGGGATATTGCTGGGATTCAAACTCACAATCTCCTGATGAGGGGTGAATTACTAGACAGCTGCACCACATGAGACTATGCCATGCTTCAACATTAAAGCAACAAATATTTCTCTAGTGTATTTAACATTTGTAGACACAGAATCTGAGTTTCTTCATGTGTTTCTGAGTGGTGCAGTGGACTAATCCATCACCCCAACAGGAGGTTGTGAGTTTGAGCTCCAGCAATGCCATAGCCATCCGTAAGTGTGCAGTGGTGGACAGTAACTAAGTAAATGTAATTAGTTTCTGTACTTAAGTAGTTTTTTTGTGTATCTGTACTTTACTTAAGTATTTTCATTTTGGGTGCCTTTTTACTTTCACTCCACTACATTTCAGAGTCTAATATCTGACTTTTTCCTCCACTACATTATTCAAAAGTTGTTCCTTTTGGTTTCTGTGTGTATAAAAACGTAACATGTCAAAAGCAGCGCAAAGCCAGAGCACCAATCAGGGCCCAGCGGTCACTTTGTTCTGAACTTGTTTTGACCTGTTGGACAGTGCAGCACACGGTTCAATGTCAGTGCAGCAGCGTAAAACTTTGGGAGCACATACGTCCCTAAATGATGAACTAACCTAACTTTCTGTAAATAAACCACAATATAGAAATATGTCCACATATGCAGTCGAGACTGACGCGTTTCTTTTTTTCTGAATTCATACAAACACTTTCATTTTATAGTAAATTAGTTTGGGCTGGTTTATGTTTATGAACAGACGCCTACAGATCAACACAGTAAAGGAAAACTTATTTGTGATCCTGAGTTTAAAGCCAGTTTAAAGTAATCTTAAACTGAAACTTTGCTTGTGTGTAAAAAGTGATTTCAGAGCCACTCGGTTCTGAAAAATGATAACAGGACATCAGAGCCAGAATTACTCTTTTAGTATTTTTACTTTCGATACTTAAGTACATTTGAAGGCAAATACTTTAGTACTTTACTCAAGTTGAGGTCTAGAGTAAGGACTTTTACTGGAGTAATATTTGACCTTGGGTGTCTCTACTTTAACTCAGGTACATGATTTGTGTACTTCGTCCACTGCTGTAAGTGTGTACCTAAGAGTAAAAGTGTATAGCAGGATTGTGTGAGGGAGTTGGTGTAAGTTGGGTATAAAAATGTTCATTTTATTTACCATGACTGAACTAAAAAATTAAGAGCTTTTGACTCAACCAAGAAGTTTGAGTTGTGTGAATTTTTGTGTTCTTAGGTCAACCCAAGAAACGCCATGAAATCAGTTACTATTCTAGCACACGGAGAATGGATTGTCTATACAGAATGCTTTATTAATGCTCTGGATTGAAAGGATTACACAAATACACAGGGGCTGTTGGGGTTGCATTTTATTGTGGAATCTATTACAGAATATCTACATTTATAATATTCAAACAGTGACAATAAGTAAATACGGTAAAGGGCGGATTTGTGCTTATTTCCAATGGCCTTCCAATCAATCATCCAATAAAGGTCTCAAAATGTGAAATTATGAGAAATTTTACAGTAAAATTTTTTCCTTAAATTTGTTTTTTTTTCAGCATAGCGTAATACAACATTCGTGATTCCACTCTGTGCTTTACACTCTCAGAAATAAAGGTGCTAAATTGTCACTGTGGTGGGACCCTCAAGGGTACATCTCAGTAACCTTCGTGAGGGAACTGTACCACAATCCATTGAAATGATATTTTCTAAGCTGTGCTGACTCCACACACGCCGTCTCGCCTCCAGGCTTCTTATTTTATTGTTCTGTTTTAAAACGTTCAGTTATGAAAAGGTACAAATATCTACTTTTCAAATGGAAAAACTTATTTAAGGTTCACAATCGGACCTTAAAACCACTGCTGTACCTTTAAGGGAACGTTTACATTGTTTGTACCTTAATGAGCCAAAAATGTACCTGCACAGAACCTTCATTTCTGACAGTGTAGAAAATAAAATATAATACAACTGAACGCAGGACTACTGCACGTCTCAATGACTCTAGTCTTGCCTCTTTAATTTAGAAACGTTAAAAAATACAGTGAAGTACGTGTGGAATTACCGTCACCACAGAATATGGAGCGCTAATGCTTTCTGACATTATTTGCTTTGTTTCAACTCTGCTCATTACCTCTGGATTTTCAAAATGTCTGAAAAAAATCTGTAAAATCTGTCACATTTGATATGTAATCTTAATAAATCCTGAGGAAGAAATACATTTACTGTAGGGACATTCATATTATTATTTACTGTAACCTTAATGTGACCCTGTGAGCAACATTTGAGAATACAGTGTGCTCTAAAGGCAGTTGCATTTCTACCTGACATACATCTCACAGACTTTATTATTTATTGAAGTATTTTAACTGTCACTCATAATTTGCAAAACCTTTCAGTGGAAGAAAATCAGAATCTTAAATTACAGTATTTTTTTATATTCTCAAAAATCCTGTTTAAGACACAGTATAACAAACTACATACTTAAAATATGAATATCATCTGAAGCCACAGAGAATGGGCTTCTTAGTTTGTTGTTGGTTTTGATACTCAAAACATTTTTGTGACCCTAGAGAATTTTCTTCTGATGTTCAATATGTCTCACAAATTTGATAACCATGTGTGTAATCCAGTGTAAGATCACAGAGCCAAAAAAACTGGACTGTAGCATGTAAAATGTTTTGTCAACAGCTGGTGACAATGTGTTGTTGAATTTGATATCTGGTAGAATTATTACTTCCACATTACTATAATCCAAACTAGAGCACTATAGTCAAGAGGTGAGACCACAGCAAATAAGCAGAGACATAACTGTGATTTTTCAAGACTGGGTTCTTGCAGGCTTAAATCTTTGAGATTGTTCCCCATCATACACTCAAGGAAAATGTTCCTCCTCCACTCTGTGGTGGTACAACTGCGAAGATATGCTAACTGGGTGTGTTAAAGTCTAGAGTTCACTGTAGAATTGTCTATTCTGGCAGATCATAACCCAGAATTTTTACAGTTCCTGTAAAATGTGCAGTTACTTTTTTATTTAGTAAAGATTTACACATCAACAAAACATTTAGTGATTCTGCATACTGATCAACTAAACTGTAAAAGAAAAGAAAGAAACCACTGTATCAGAAAGAAAAGTAATGGAAAAAAAACATTGATGATTCTTCAGTGAAGCCATTCTTAAAGTCCTCTGCACATTTTCTTGCATCACTGTCGCGCTCAGTGATCTTGAAATATTAAAAGAGTTTCCATTTTTAGATTAATATGATTTTTGTGTTAAAGTGGAGCAGGTTTGATTTGTTACAGAGATTTTAGACTCTCACGCTTTTTCTCACTTGCTCTCTCTATCTATAACTATCTATCCATTTATTGCTCGCTTGCCCTCTTCCGCACTCCTGGCATGTCACTGTTTGCATAAGCCAAGACTTAAAACTTATAATAATATTACACAACTTTAGCAAGACTCTCATTATTTTACTCTAACACTGGAAATTTATCTGTGACCCTGAAATCGTTTGAAAGGTTGTTTGATGTGAGGCTGGAATCAAGGAGGTTCATATTATCGTACGTTTTAAGTCTTGACTTATACCAATAGTGATGTGCCAGTGGCATGCGTGAGAGCTAGAGCGACAGATAGACAGATAAAGATAGAGCTAGAGATGAGAGAGACAGATAGAGATGAGAGAGAGAGACAGAGATGAGAGAGAGAGAGAGAGAGAGAGAGAGAGAGAGAGAGAGAGAGAGAAATAGAGATGGAGAGAGAGAATGCAAGTGAGAAACTACGTGTGCGAGCCTGAAACATCTGTAAAAAATCTGCGACACTTTAAAACAATAATCATAATAACTGAAAAATGTAAATTGGTCATTTTAGTATTTCAAGTTCACTGAGCGTAACGGTGATAAGAGTAAATGTGCATATTGATTGGGTTTTATGAAATAAACTATAAAAGAAACAAAAGAAGAAACCGCTGGAACAGACAGTAAAAAGTATGCTTCTTCAATAAAGCCATTCTTAGTTTATTTCAGAAAAGCCTATCAATATGCTGAATGCATGTTAACTTTCCCCATTTTAATGTTAGTAGTAATTAGGTGAATAGGTGCCTGTAAAAGAGCCAGTATTAGTACGTTTCCTTCTGTGCACAAGACATGAACGTGTTAAAAATAACTTCATTTGCATTGCATTTCTCATAATTCAAACCGTGTTACAGGTAGACAATGATTTATTTAGTTAAATTACATTACAACTAATATACTGTATGTAAAGTATATTATAGCAAATATAAGAAACTAGAAAGTCCAGAGAGACAATATGACAAACTACAAAACCTGAGAGAGCTGCTTTACCAGAAAGTTTACATGCATTTTAAAAAGTTGAGATACATGAAAAAAATGACATAATACTTTTTTATACACAACAGAAAATCATCTCTCTCTATTTTGTCCTCAAGGCTACAGTGAGTTTACTTGCCATTTCCTATTAATGGTCCAGATATCTTACCTTACTTACACTTTCCAAGTTATTACATATTTTCATATCCATGAATTACTACAGTTCCTGTGTACAGGTCATGCTGGTTTGTAGCTGCTAAGGCTGCATTTACATTACAGGCTGTATTGCTCAATCACTCAGATTTAGAGAACTTTCTGCTCGTACACGTGAAAGTGACTCATATCTCTCATACATGCACCTGAAAGGCAAGTTAGAAATGCTTATGACCTGCTGACCACACTGGATGATGCCCACAGTGATATAAGCATGCGCAGACAAGCAAAAAGATTACAGGTGAAAAGCCACATGTAAGATATGCAAATGATGAAGAAGTGTGTGAAAGTGTCTCCAATCTGATCTAATAATATTTTTGTCTTTTCACAGTAAAAATGTTTCACATTTAAGCAAAAATTCAGATTTGGCCCACTTGTACCGTAACATGAAAAGCATAAAGCACTATGTATAATGTAATGTGTGGGACTCTACATGCTATAGTGCACACGCATTAACATTAACAACAACCTGCAAGACCAAGTCACAATTATTACTGTCAGACTGTAAAACTACACACTGCAGATTCATACTGGATTAAAATCACTCCACAATTATTACAGTCAGACTGTAAAACTACACACTGCAGATTCATACTGGATTAAAATCACTCCACAATTATTACAGTCAGACTGTAAAACTACACGCTGCAGATTCATACTGGATTAAAATCACTCCACAATTATTACAGTCAGACTGTAAAACTACACACACTGCACATTCATACTGGATTAAAATCACTCCACAATTATTACTGTCAGACTGTAAAACTACACACACTGCAGATTCATACTGGATTAAAATCACTCCACAATTATTACAGTCAGACTGTAAAACTACACACACTGCAGATTCATACTGGATTAAAATCTCTCCACAATTATTACCATCAGACTGTAAAACTACACACTGCAGATTCATACTGGATTAAAATCACTCCACAATTATTACAGTCAGACTGTAAAACTACACACTGCAGATTCATACTGGATTAGAATCACTCCACAATTATTACCGTCAGACTGTAAAACTACACACTGCAGATTCATACTGGATTAAAATCACTCCACAATTATTACCGTCAGACTGTAAATCTACACATTGCACATTCATACTGGATTAAAATCACTCCACAATTATTACCGTCACACTGTAAATCTACACGCTGCACATTCATACTGGATTAAAATCACTCCACAATTATTACCGTCAGACTGTAAAACTACACACTGCACATTCATACTGGATTAAAATCACTCCACAATTATTACTGTCAGACTGTAAAACTACACACACTGCTGATTCATACTGGATTAAAATCACTCCACAATTATTACCATCAGACTGTAAAACTACACAGTGCAGATTCATACTGGAAAAAATCACTGATCTCAGCAATAATCGCTTACAGACCCTGCCCTGGTAAAACAAAAATCAAGCACCTGAAGCACTTCAGAGATTTTCTGGGCACCATGTTCTGGATAGCACAATTGCAATACACTGATCAAATAAATCAATATCAATGGTTGTTGGGATCACAACCAGACAAGGGTTCGTAGGTTATAGTTTTTTTGAGTGGCAGGGTGTATACAGAAGTCTCGGTTTCTTCCTCCTCCTTCAGATACATGCTGACGTGACAGCTGCTTACTTTGCTCTTTGTTGTTCTCGTCTGGTTCATCTCCTCATAGACGACAATGGCAGTGCTTTTGGCTGTGCTGGGCGGCCTCTTCTGACAACGAGACAGAGGAAGACAATGTTAGTGTGGGGTTCACACATCATGTCTGTTACCAGTTTTTTTAAATTTCATTAGCGTGAGGTGGATTACAACAGGACTACTAATATTAATTCAGTTACTAAAAAATCATTCACCATTCACAATTATTACTGTGAGATTGTAAATACTAAACACACTGCAGATTCATACTGGATTAAAATCACTCCACAATTATTACAGTCAGACTGTAAAACTACACACTGCAGATTCATACTGGATTAAAATTACTCCACAATTATTACAGTCAGACTGTAAAACTACACACACTGCAGATTCATACTGGATTAAAATCACTCCACAATTATTACTGTCAGACTGTAAAACTACACGCTGCAGATTCATACTGGATTAAAATCACTCCACAATTATTACAGTCAGACTGTAAAACTACACACACTGCAGATTCATACTGGATTAAAATCACTCCACAATTATTACCGTCAGATGTCAAACTACAAACTGCAGATTCATACTGGATTAAAATCACTCCACAATTATTACTGTCAGACTGTAAAACTACACGCTGCAGATTCATACTGGATTAAAATCACTCCACAATTATTACCGTCACACTGTAAAACTACACACTGCAGATTCATACTGGATTAAAATCACTCCACAATTATTACAGTCAGACTGTAAAACTACACACACTGCAGATTCATACTGGATTAAAATCACTCCACAATTATTACTGTCAGACTGTAAAACTACACACACTCCAGATTCATACTGGATTAAAATCACTCCACAATTATTACCGTCAGACTGTAAAACTACACACACTGCACATTCATACTGGATTAAAATCACTCCACAATTATTACTGTCAGACTGTAAAACTACACACACTGCAGATTCATACTGGATTAAAATCACTCCACAATTATTACTGTCAGACTGTAAAACTACACACACTGCAGATTCATACTGGATTAAAATCACTCCACAATTATTACTATCAGACTGTAAAACTACACACACTGCAGATTCATACTGGATTAAAATCACTCCACAATTATTACAGTCAGACTGTAAAACTACACACACTGCAGATTCATACTGGATTAAAATCACTCCACAATTATTACTGTCAGACTGTAAAACTACACACACTGCAGATTCATACTGGATTAAAATCACTCCACAATTATTACTGTCAGACTGTAAAACTACACACACTGCAGATTCATACTGGATTAAAATCACTCCACAATTATTACCGTCACACTGTAAAACTACACACTGCAGATTCATACTGGATTAAAATCACTCCACAATTATTACCGTCAGATGTAAAACTACAAACTGCAGATTCATACTGGATTAAAATCACTCCACAATTATTACTGTCAGACTGTAAAACTACACGCTGCAGATTCATACTGGATTAAAATCACTCCACAATTATTACAGTCAGACTGTAAAACTACACACACTGCAGATTCATACTGGATTAAAATCACTCCACAATTATTACCGTCAGATGTCAAACTACAAACTGCAGATTCATACTGGATTAAAATCACTCCACAATTATTACTGTCAGACTGTAAAACTACACGCTGCAGATTCATACTGGATTAAAATCACTCCACAATTATTACAGTCAGACTGTAAAACTACACACACTGCAGATTCATACTGGATTAAAATCACTCCACAATTATTACTGTCAGACTGTAAAACTACACACACTCCAGATTCATACTGGATTAAAATCACTCCACAATTATTACCGTCAGACTGTAAAACTACACACACTGCACATTCATACTGGATTAAAATCACTCCACAATTATTACTGTCAGACTGTAAAACTACACACACTGCAGATTCATACTGGATTAAAATCACTCCACAATTATTACTGTCAGACTGTAAAACTACACACACTGCAGATTCATACTGGATTAAAATCACTCCACAATTATTACTGTCAGACTGTAAAACTACACACACTGCAGATTCATACTGGATTAAAATCACTCCACAATTATTACTATCAGACTGTAAAGCCACACACACTGCAGATTCATACTGGATTAAAATCACTCCACAATTATTACAGTCAGACTGTAAAACTACACACACTGCAGATTCATACTGGATTAAAATCACTCCACAATTATTACTGTCAGACTGTAAAACTACACACACTGCAGATTCATACTGGATTAAAATCACTCCACAATTATTACTGTCAGACTGTAAAACTACACACACTGCAGATTCATACTGGATTAAAATCACTCCACAATTATTACCGTCACACTGTAAAACTACACACTGCAGATTCATACTGGATTAAAATCACTCCACAATTATTACTGTCAGACTGTAAAACTACACACACTGCAGATTCATACTGGTTTAAAATCCCTCCACAATTATTACCGTCAGACTGTAAAACTACACAATGCAGATTCATACTGGATTAAAATCACTCCACAATTATTACCGTCAGACTGTAAAAATACACTGCAGATTCATACTGGATTAAAATCACTCCACAATTATTACCGTCAGACTGTAAAACTACACACACTGCAGATTCATACTGGATTAAAATCACTCCACAATTATTACCGTCAGATGTAAAACTACAAACTGCAGATTCATACTGGATTAAAAGCACTCCACAATTATTACCATCAGACTGTAAAACTACACACACTGCAGATTCATACTGGATTAAAATCACTCCACAATTATTACCGTCAGACTGTAAAACTACACACACTGCTGATTCATACTGGATTAAAATCACTCCACAATTATTAACGTCAGACTGTAAAACTACACACTGCAGATTCATACTGGATTAAAATCACTCCACAATTATTACCGTCAGATGTCAAACTAAAAACTGCAGATTCATACTGGATTAAAATCACTCCACAATTATTACCGTCAGATGTAAAACTACAAACTGCAGATTCATACTGGATTAAAAGCACTCCACAATTATTACCATCAGACTGTAAAACTACACACACTGCAGATTCATACTGGATTAAAATCACTCCACAATTATTACCGTCAGACTGTAAAACTACACACACTGCTGATTCATACTGGATTAGAATCACTCCACAATTATTACAGTCAGACTGTAAAACTACACACACTGCAGATTCATACTGGATTAAAATCACTCCACAATTATTACTGTCAGACTGTAAAACTACACACTGCAGATTCATACTGGATTAAAATCACTCCACAATTATTACTGTCACACTGTAAAACTACACACACTGCAGATTCATACTGGATTAGAATCACTCCACAATTATTACCATCAGACTGTAAAACTACACACACTGCAGATTCATACTGGATTAAAATCACTCCACAATTATTACCATCAGACTGTAAAACTACACACTGCAGATTCATACTGGATTAAAATCACTCCACAATTATTACAGTCAGACTGTAAAACTACACACTGCAGATTCATACTGGATTAAAATCACTCCACAATTATTACCATCAGACTGTAAAACTACACACTGCAGATTCATACTGGATTAAAATCACTCCACAATTATTACAGTCAGACTGTAAAACTACACACACTGCAGATTCATACTGGATTAAAATCACTCCACAATTATTACCATCAGACTGTAAAACTACACACTGCAGATTCATACTGGATTAAAATCACTCCACAATTATTACAGTCAGACTGTAAAACTACACACTGCAGATTCATACTGGATTAAAATCACTCCACAATTATTACCATCAGACTGTAAAACTACACACTGCACATTCATACTGGATTAAAATCACTCCACAATTACTACCGTCAGACTGTAAAACTAAACACTGCACATTCATACTGGATTAAAATCACTCCACAATTATTACCATCAGACTGTAAAACTACACACACTGCAGATTCATACTGGATTAGAATCCCTCCACAATTATTACCATCAGACTGTAAAACTACACACACTGCAGATTCATACTGGATTAAAATCACTCCACAATTATTACCGTCAGATGTCAAACTAAAAACTGCAGATTCATACTGGATTAAAATCACTCCACAATTATTACTGTCAGACTGTAAAACTACACGCTGCAGATTCATACTGGATTAAAATCACTCCACAATTATTACCATCAGACTGTAAAACTACACACTGCAGATTCATACTGGACTAAAATCACTCCACAATTATTACCGTCACACTGTAAAACTACACAATGCAGATTCATACTGGATTAAAATCACTCCACAATTATTACCGTAAGACTGTAAAACTACACACACTGCAGATTCATATTGGATTAAAATCACTCCACAATTATTACAGTCAGACTGTAAAACTACACACTGCAGATTCATACTGGATTAAAATCACTCCACAATTATTACCGTCACACTGTAAAACTACACAATGCAGATTCATACTGGATTAAAATCACTCCACAATTATTACAGTCAGACTGTAAAACTACACACACTGCAGATTCATACTGGATTAAAATCACTCCACAATTATTACTGTCAGACTGTAAAACTACAAACTGCAGATTCATACTGGATTAAAATCACTCCACAATTATTACTATCAGACTGTAAAACTACACACGCTGCAGATTCATACTGGAATAAAATCACTCCACAATTACTACTATCAGACTGTAAAACTACACACACTGCAGATTCATACTGGATTAAAATCACTCCACAATTATTACCGTCAGACTGTAAAACTACACACTGCACATTCATACTGGAATAAAATCACTCCACAATTATTACCGTCAGACTGTAAAACTACACACTGCAGATTCATACTGGTTTAGAATCACTCCACAATTATTACTATCAGTCTGTAAAGCCACACACACTGCAGATTCATACTGGATTAAAATCACTCAACAATTATTACAGTCAGACTGTAAAACTACACACTGCAGATTCATACTGGATTAAAATCACTCCACAATTATTACTGTCAGACTGTAAAACTACACACTGCAGATTCATACTGGATTAAAATCACTCCACAATTATTACCGTCAGACTGTAAAACTACACACACTGCACATTCATACTGGATTAAAATCACTCCACAATTATTACCGTCAGACTGTAAAACTACACACACTGCACATTCATACTGGATTAAAATCACTCCACAATTATTACCATCAGACTGTAAAACTACACACTGCAGATTCATACTGGATTAAAATCACTCCACAATTATTACCATCAGACTGTAAAACTACACACACTGCAGATTCATACTGGATTAAAATCACTCCACAATTATTACTGTCAGACTGTAAAACTACACACTGCAGATTCATACTGGATTAAAATCACTCCACAATTATTACAGTCAGACTGTAAAACTACACACACTGCAGATTCATACTGGATTAAAATCACTCCACAATTATTACCGTCAGATGTCAAACTACAAACTGCAGATTCATACTGGATTAAAATCACTCCACAATTATTACTGTCAGACTGTAAAACTACATGCTGCAGATTCATACTGGATTAAAATCACTCCACAATTATTACCGTCACACTGTAAAACTACACACTGCAGATTCATACTGGATTAAAATCACTCCACAATTATTACCATCAGACTGTAAAACTACACACACTGCAGATTCATACTGGATTAAAATCACTCCACAATTATTACTGTCAGACTGTAAAACTACACACACTGCAGATTCATACTGGATTAAAATCACTCCACAATTATTACAGTCAAACTGTAAAACTACACACACTGCACATTCATACTGGAATAAAATCACTCCACAATTATTACCGTCAGACTGTAAAACTACACACTGCAGATTCATACTGGTTTAGAATCACTCCACAATTATTACTATCAGACTGTAAAGCCACACACATTGCAGATTCATATTGGATTAAAATCACTCCACAATTATTACAGTCAGACTGTAAAACTACACACACTGCAGATTCATACTGGATTAAAATCACTCCAGAATTATTACTGTCAGACTGTAAAACTACACACACTGCAGATTCATACTGGATTAAAATCACTCCACAATTATTACCGTCAGACTGTAAAACTACACACACTGCAGATTCATACTGGATTAAAATCACTCCACAATTATTACCGTCAGACTGTAAAACTACACAATGCAGATTCATACTGGATTAAAATCACTCCACAATTATTACAGTCAGACTGTAAAACTACACACACTGCAGATTCATACTGGTTTAAAATCCCTCCACAATTATTACCGTCAGACTGTAAAACTACACACACTGCAGATTCATACTGGATTAAAATCACTCCACAATTATTACCGTCAGATGTAAAACTACAAACTGCAGATTCATACTGGATTAAAATCACTCCACAATTATTACCATCAGACTGTAAAACTACACACACTGCAGATTCATACTGGATTAAAATCACTCCACAATTATTACCGTCAGACTGTAAAACTACACACACTGCTGATTCATACTGGATTAAAATCACTCCACAATTATTAACGTCAGACTGTAAAACTACACACTGCAGATTCATACTGGATTAGAATCACTCCACAATTATTACAGTCAGACTGTAAAACTACACACACTGCAGATTCATACTGGATTAAAATCACTCCACAATTATTACTGTCAGACTGTAAAACTACACACACTGCAGATTCATACTGGATTAAAATCACTCCACAATTATTACTGTCAGACTGTAAAACTACACACACTGCTGATTCATACTGGATTAAAATCACTCCACAATTATTACCATCAGACTGTAAAACTACACAGTGCAGATTCATACTGGAAAAAATCACTGATCTCAGCAATAATCGCTTACAGACCCTGCCCTGGTAAAACAAAAATCAAGCACCTGAAGCACTTCAGAGATTTTCTGGGCACCATGTTCTGGATAGCACAATTGCAATACACTGATCAAATAAATCAATATCAATGGTTGTTGGGATCACAACCAGACAAGGGTTCGTAGGTTATAGTTTTTTTGAGTGGCAGGGTGTATACAGAAGTCTCGGTTTCTTCCTCTTCCTTCAGATACATGCTGACGTGACAGCTGCTTACTTTGCTCTTTGTTGTTCTCGTCTGGTTCATCTCCTCATAGACGACAATGGCAGTGCTTTTGGCTGTGCTGGGCGGCCTCTTCTGACAACGAGACAGAGGAAGACAATGTTAGTGTGGGGTTCACACATCATGTCTGTTACCAGTTTTTTTAAATTTCATTAGCGTGAGGTGGATTACAACAGGACTACTAATATTAATTCAGTTACTAAAAAATCATTCACCATTCACAATTATTACTGTGAGATTGTAAATACTAAACACACTGCAGATTCATACTGGATTAAAATCACTCCACAATTATTACAGTCAGACTGTAAAACTACACACTGCAGATTCATACTGGATTAAAATCACTCCACAATTATTACAGTCAGACTGTAAAACTACACACACTGCAGATTCATACTGGATTAAAATCACTCCACAATTATTACCGTCAGACTGTAAAACTACACGCTGCAGATTCATACTGGAATAAAATCACTCCACAATTATTACAGTCAGACTGTAAAACTACACGCTGCAGATTCATACTGGAATAAAATCACTCCACAATTATTACCGTCAGACTGTAAAACTACACACACTGCAGATTCATACTGGATTAAAATCACTCCACAATTATTACCGTCAGACTGTAAAACTACACGCTGCAGATTCATACTGGAATAAAATCACTCCACAATTATTACAGTCAGACTGTAAAAAAACACTGCAGATTCATACTGGATTAAAATCACTCCACAATTATTACTGTCAGACTGTAAAACTACACACACTGCAGATTCATACTGGATTAAAATCACTCCACAATTATTACCGTCAGACTGTAAAACTACACGCTGCAGATTCATACTGGATTAAAATCACTCCACAATTATTACTGTCAGACTGTAAAACTACACACACTGCAGATTCATACTGGATTAAAATCACTCCACAATTATTACCATCAGACTGTAAAACTACACACTGCTGATTCGTACTGCAGTCTGCAATTAATCTGTTGTGTTTCCTCTTGCATTTTTGTAGAGCTCTATGAAGTAATTTACTGAGCTCAGACTTGAAGATAATAAGATAAGATAAGATAAGATAAGATAAGATAAGATAAGATAAGATAAGAAGGCTTTATTGTCATTCACATCACATGTGATGTCACAAAACAATGTACTCACGGTCCAGTTAACTCCCAAAGTAACAAACAATAAAACAATAAACAATAAATAGAAGGTGCAAATAAAGGGGTGGACAAATAACAGCAGCATGGACCACAGCAGTATGAGTACGAGGTAGGAGGTGTACATCTTAATACTGGTAATGCATAAAGTGACATGTGTGACATAGTGGAGGCACTGATTCAGTACAGCAGCAGCAATAAATAAGTGGACATGAAGTGCCATTGCAGTGATTGTCTAATTGGAGTTTAAGAGTCTCACGGCTTCAGGGAAGAAGCTTCAGTCTGGTTGTTTTGCACTTAATGCTCCGCAGCCTCCTACCTGAGGGGAGCGGGACAAAGTGTGTGTGCTGGATGAGTGGGGTCCTTCATGATACCAGTGGCCCTTTTCCTGCATCTAGAGGTGTAAATGCCCATGGTGGTGGGAAGGCTGACTCCAACAGTCCTCTGTGCAGCCTTCACCACCCTCTGCAGAGCTTTCCTTTCTGCTGCAGAGCATCTTCCATGCCACACGGTGATGCCGGAGCACAGAACGCTCTCCACCACACATCTGTAGAATGAGGTGAGGACTGAGCTCCTGAGTCCAGCACACCTCATCCGTCTGAGGACGCAGAGGCGCTGATGTGGCTTCCTGATCAGACTGGAAGTTTTATTACTCCAGGTAAAATTGTTACATAGGTGTACGCCCAAGTACCTATAGCTGGAGACCACTTCCACTGCAGATCCTCCGATGTGTAGGGGGAGGGGAGGGATGGTGTAGCCCCTTCTGAAATCCACAATCATCTCCTTTGTCTTCTTCACGTTGATGCAGAGATTGTTTTCACTGCAACAACTCTCCAGGTGTTCCACCTCCTGCCTATAGCTAGACTCATCACTATTTGTGATGCATCCAACCACAGCCATGGCGTCTGCAAACTTTACAATATGACAGCCTGGATAGACGGCTGAGCATTCATATCTGAGCAGTGTAAACATAAGGGGGCTCAGCTTACAGCCCTGGGGGAGCCGGTGCTGAGGATGATGGTGGAGGAGGAGATGTTGTGGATCCTCACAGACTGCGGCCTGTTAGTCAGGAGGTCCAGGACCCAATTACAGAGAGAGATGCTCAGTCCAAGTGTAGGGAGTTTGTAAACCTGGGTCTGGCTTAACTCTCATTTGAAATCTGATATATCTGATATATATCATAAAAGGCATATATATATATATATATATATATACACACACACACACACACACACATATTTATTCAATTTTACAAATGAATGTAAAAAAAGGCATTTAGAGATTGTTTGGAGAAACTGTATTTTTGTTAGATTTACTGCGCACCTTAGACATTTTACCATGATACTCATCTAGTAAAAACAGACTACAATGATATGCACAACAGACAGACTGCAGTGATACACCCTACAAACTACAGTGATATTCACACAGTGCAAACTACAGTGATACTCAGGCACTACAGACTACAGAACAGATTACAGTGATATGTTATACAGACTGCATACTCACCTAATTCAGACTGCAGTGATACTCAACACTACAGACAGACTGCAGTGATACTCATACATTACAGACAGACTACAGTGATACTCAGGCACTACAGACAAACTGCAGTTATACCCCACACTACAGACAGACTGCAGTGATACGCCCTACAGACAGACTGCATTGACACGCACTACAAACTGCTGCGATATTCACAGAGCAAACTACAGCGATACTCAGGCACAGTGATATTCAACACTACAGACAGACTGCAGTGATACTCACACATTACAGACAGACTACAGTGATACTCAGGCACTACAGACAAACTGCAGTTATACCCCACACTACAGACAGACTGCAGCGATACTCATACATTACAGACAGACTACAGTGATATTCAAACATTACAGACAGACTACAGTGATATTCAGGCACTACAGACAAACTGCAGTTATACCCCACACTACAGACAGACTGCAGAGAGACTCATACATTACAGACAGACTACAGTGATATTCAAACATTACAGACAGACTACAGTGATATTCAGGCACTACAGACAAACTGCAGTTATACCCCACACTACAGACAGACTGCAGTGATACTCATACATTACATACAGACTACAGTGATACTCAGGCACTACAGACAAACTGCAGTTATACCCCACACTACAGACAGACTGCAGTGATATGCACTACAGACAGACTGCATTGATACTCACACACTACAGTGATACTCAGGCACTACAGACAGAATGCAGTTATACCCCACACTACAGACAGACTGCAGTGATACGCCCTACAGACAGACTGCATTGACACGCACTACAAACTGCTGCGATATTCACAGAGCAAACTACAGCGATACTCAGGCACAGTGATATTCAACACTACAGACAGACTGCAGTGATACTCACACATTACAGACAGACTACAGTGATACTCAGGCACTACAGACAAACTGCAGTTATACCCCACACTACAGACAGACTGCAGCGATACTCATACATTACAGACAGACTACAGTGATATTCAAACATTACAGACAGACTACAGTGATATTCAGGCACTACAGACAAACTGCAGTTATACCCCACACTACAGACAGACTGCAGTGATACTCATACATTACATACAGACTACAGTGATACTCAGGCACTACAGACAAACTGCAGTTATACCCCACACTACAGACAGACTGCAGTGATATGCACTACAGACAGACTGCATTGATACTCACACACTACAGTGATACTCAGGCACTACAGACAGAATGCAGTTATACCCCACACTACAGACAGACTGCATTGATACTCACACACTACAGAGATACTCAGGCACTACAGACAGACTGCAGTTATACCCCACACTACAGACAGACTGCAGTGATACTCACACACTACAGACAGACTACAGTGATACTCATACATTACAGACAGAATGCAGTGATACTCACACACTACAGACAGACTACAGTGATACTCACACACTACAGAAAGACTACAGTGATACACACTACAGACAGACTACAGTGATACTCAGGCCGTACAGACAGACTGCAGTTATACCCCACACTACAGACAGACTGCAGTGATACTCATTCATTACAGACAGAATGCAGTGATACTCACACACTACAGAAAGACTACAGTGATACTCACACACTACAGAAAGACTACAGTGATACTCATTCATTACAGACAGAATGCAGTGATACTCACACACTACAGAAAGACTACAGTGATACTCACACACTACAGAAAGACTACAGTGATACACACTACAGACAGACTACAGTGATACTCAGGCACTACAGGCAGACTGCAGTTATACCCCACACTACAGACAGACTGCAGTGATACTCATTCATTACAGACAGAATGCAGTGATACTCACACACTACAGAAAGACTACAGTGATACTCACACACTACAGAAAGACTACAGTGATACACACTACAGACAGACTACAGTGATACTCAGGCACTACAGGCAGACTGCAGTTATACCCCACACTACAGAGAGACTGCAGTGATACTCATTCATTACAGACAGAATGCAGTGATACTCACACACTACAGAAAGACTACAGTGATACTCAGGCACTACAGGCAGACTGCAGTGATATGCATATATTACAAACAGACTGCAGTGATATTCACACACCACAGACAGACTGCAGTGATATTCACACACTACGGACAGACTACAGTGATAATCACACACTACAGACAGACTACAGTGATACTCATTCATTACAGACAGACTACAGTGATACTCAGGCACTACAGACAGACTGCAGTTATACCCCACACCACAGACAGACTACAGTGATACTCAGGCACTACAGACAGACTGCAGTGATACTCATTCATTACAGACAGACTGCAGTGATACACCCTACAGACAGACTTGAGCAATACTCACACAGTAGACTCCAGAGAAGATCAGCATGCACAGGAACAGCAGCACTGCTACAGCTGACAGAGCATAGAGCAATGGCTCATTACTGTAGCAACTGCACTCTTCAGGAACTGCAACAGAGAAAAAGTTACTAAGTTACTCTCATTAGACCAGCGTTACAATTTAATATAAAACATTGCAACTGAATATAATATTACAATTATTAAATGTGGTAACATGAACACATAATAGATCATTATTTGATGTGTACTACTACCATATTTCGTCAGGAACTGGTGTTGAGGCACTGACAGTGATTGAACTCAGTTACACATATTTGGTCTACTTTTGGTAGGCCATGGTTTGTAATGCATATAAATACCTTCATTTAATTTTAAAAATCTAGCTCAGTTTTCTCCCTAATTTGTGTCCAATTCAACCTACTAGTACTATCACAAGATGCTACCAAGAAGGCTAAAATGTACTTCCTACAAAGCGAGGAGACAAGTGAAGCTCCATCACAGCATTTTAAATGGCCATTAGTGCAACCCCACTGGACATCTCAACATGCTTGGAGGAGAATGCTGACTCTTAAATCTGTTATGCCAGCTAACCCTCTTTGAATGCCCGTGATGGATGGCTGTGGCACCTTGTATATAAAATATATGCAGTTTATTCCACATCTGATTCAACCTCTCGGTGTCTCAATGCATGTCCTCCTTGGTTAGAGAGATTCTCCAAACAGCCTACTCTGTTCTTTGTCCTCCACTGTGGCAAGGCCCTAATTTTGGTGTTTGCCAGTACTGCTCAATGTTCATCCTAGGTGACACCTTTCACTTATCCATCTCTGAAAGTCTGTTAGTTTGTGTCACTTCCGACTAGTATGTGATATTTTACCACCTTATCATTTTTTAAAACTAGAGAGTGGTTTGCATATATCTCAGAAGGGAAATCTGCAGTGAGTGTTTCAGTCTCACCACAGTTCTGAAAACACCCCTGAAAATATACCAAGAAAAACCCAAAGCCAAAGCCACAGCTGTCTGCAGTCAGTCCTGCAGAAATCATCAAACCAACTTTTGCTTTTCCCCTCATCTAGACCTGTTTACTTGCTTATTAAAGAACTACATTCACTCATGTGATGGTACAACTACACAAAGTGGTCACAATGTAAAAGTAACTGACTGACACAAAACATTCTTAATATGCTATACCCACAGAACAGCACTGGAATGTGTATGGATTTATTTTCATGGATCATTATAAAACACATTGTAGAAGCCTTGTACTGGGCTGCACTGACAAGGATCAAGCTGAGTTTAGAGCTAATCAAGAGTTTGTTAATCTCAGCTGTATTTAAACTGACTGAACGACATCAATTCTTTTTCCTGTCTCATGCCTGAAAACTTGCTTAGTGCTACATTACAGAGAACTCATATACAGCAATTTTCATTGTTTTGTTTTCTGCAGAATAACCATGAGGCGAGTCAGTATTCTCAGAGTTGGAAAATTATCAGGTTTCACCAAGTCACGCATCAGAGAAAACGCCAACGGCCTTGCATTCGCATTCATGGACATGCAGGAAAACTCCACAGAGGAATTCCTCTGCCTGCTCAGATACACGACACCACCAACCCCTGGAGGAAGAAGGGCCAGAATGAGTGTTCTGCAATATGAGTTATGATAAGCTCTGTCTGTGATTAATTCACAAAAGCATCCAGCTCCTAAACAGAAATCGTTCTTATATCACTGTCAATAATGTCTTAAAGACATAATCTGTTATGTCAGCTAACTTTCTTGGCATCCCTTATGACAGATGGATGTGGGATCCTATGTTTAAAATATTTCATTCCACTCTTCTTTCAACAATGAATATCTCAGTGCATGCTGTCCTCAAACAGAAAGCCTCTCTGGCCAGTCCAACTCTTTTCTTTACATCTTTCACGGTGGCAAGGCCCTGATTTTGGTATTTGTCAGTACTGATGTGCATCCTAGGTGGCATCTTCCACTTATGTCACTTAAAGTAGGTTAGTTTGCATCATTTTCCACTGTTATTATTTGACATTTGACAAAAATGGAGACTAATCTGCATATTTCCTAGAAAGGTCTATTAATGTGCAGACACACACACACACACGCACGCACACACACACACACACACACACACACACACACACACACTTGTGGAGTGTACGAGATGATGCCTGAGTCCTGAACCCTTTCTCTTGGACAGTGCCTTCTGTTGCGTGGTGAGGCTGAAGTCCTCCACCATACATTTGACCAAGTTGCGGACCAAGTTGTCTCTCAGCTCAGCTAGGCGCCTTTAAAAGGAGCTGAGAGAGAACAGGAAATGAGGGTGGACAAGCAAGGGCAACGTAAAGGACATGAGGAAAATAACTGAAAAGTGTAGTGTAGAAGCCACTGAAAGTGGCCAGCTTTTGGTTTTATTTGGTTTTGCTTTTGGTTTGTGTTTTCTGTGAGAAAGTTAAAAAGTCTGCTGCCTCTGTCTCTTCTGTGTCCATTTTCCCCCAGTGGTAGCATATGGCCTGCTACAGAGAAATATGAGGCGTGTGGGTGTTTCGCAAAGAAATAACCACAACGTGCGAAACTGAGCCTGACAAAATTCAGAATTCTTGATGGGGCAATGATTTAAGTAACTGTTTATGTTATCTGTCTTTCCTGTTATACTATCACAGCAGCACCACTTAAAAAAATGCCAGCTGCCCCTTACACTGTGGAAACATTTCATGAAGTGCAAGATGAAAGGTTTATTAAATATAATCTTGTTCTGTTAATGTACGTTAAAGCTTTCCTTCTGTAAAGTTTTTTTAGGACAACAAAAATATATTATAACTGAAGTATAATGTTGCATGCTAGTTTGTGTTTAGCACACCCACGCACTTGAACTGAGAGAGATAAAGAGATGGAGATAAGGGTGGAAGTACAGAAAGCAAGCGATACAGGTAAAGAGAGAGAAATATCCATCCATCCGTTTTCTAACGTTTCTTCTCCGTCAGGGTCGCGGGAGAGAGAAATATACAAAATATAAAACAACATAGAGGGACTTAAAGAGGCAGGCTGATACAAACTTCATAGAGGTCTGCAAAAGAGGGTGCTACTGTTCACCACAGCTTAGAAAACACTCCTGAAAAGATACCAAGAAAAATCCACACCCAATCATCAATCATCAAACGAATTCTGCCTTTCTCTCATCTAGGCCTATTTGTTTCTTTATTAAAGAAGTACGTTCACTTATGTAATAGTGCAAATACACAAAGTGGTCACAATGTAAAATTAACTGACCAACAGTCCACATTCCTAATATGCTTTACCCCAGAACAGCACTGTATGTGTATGCATACATAGAATATATTATACCTGTTATTGGACATTTGCGCTGTCCATATTGCACTATTGCTACCATTCGCTCTTCTAGTAGAAATGCCAACTGCATTTCATTGCCTTGTACTTGTACTAAGCAATGACAATAAAGTTGAATGAATCGATCAATCAATTTATCTGTTCAATTTTTGGATTATTCTAAAACACATTGTACTGGCTTTGAGTGTAATTAGTCTATTGAAAAGTCTATATTGCAGCAAATGCTACCCGACTTTCAGGGGGAGCTGCACCATTAAATATCACATTAAGCTGAATTTAGAGCTAATCAAGGATTTGTTCATCTAGGATTTATTTAAACTGACCTCTGTTGCACCACTTATTTTTACACATGGAGAACATTTTTTTGACATTTTATACATTTTGGTGATAGATTTTGTCAGCGTATGAAAATACTTATTAACTTGTCATTCTAACCACTAAATCATTGTGATTAAAACAAATGTTCAACTTTCCCTTCTGCTTTATATTGTACACTTTGTCATTAACTGCATTAATATGAGCTTAATGGAGAATATGATATGTATTCAAATTTCTTAGCCAGGTTTGAACCCTGTTATTCAGTCAATTTTGGAAAATATAGACAAAACAATTTATTAGGTTATACTACCAGAAGTGCGCATTTGATCAAAATATCTAATTCAAGAAAAATGCAATATTTTTATTTACAGTGGGAAAAAAACTCTAAAGGCTTTGAAGTAATATATATATATATATATATATATATATATATATATATACACACTACCGTTCAAAAGTTTGGGGTCACATTGAAATGTCCTTATTTTTGAAGGAAAAGCACTGTACTTTTCAATGAAGATAACTTTAAACTAGTCCTAACTTTAAACAAATACACTTTATATATTGCTAATGTGGTAAATGACTATTCTAGCTGCAAATGTCTGGTTTTTGGTGCAATATCTACATAGGTGTATAGAGGCCCATTTCCAGCAACTATCACTCCAGTGTTCTAATGGTACAATGTGTTTGCTCATTGGCTCAGAAGGCTAATTGATGATTAGAAAACCCTTGTGCAATCATGTTCACACATCTGAAAACAGTCTAGCTCATTACAGAAGCTACAAAACTGACCTTCCTTTGAGCAGATTGAGTTTCTGGAGCATCACATTTGTGGGGTCAATTAAACGCTCAAAATGGCCAGAAAAAGAGAACTTTCATCTGAAACTCGACAGTCTATTCTTGTTTTTAGAAATGAAGGCTATTCCATGCGAGAAATTGCTAAGAAATTGAAGATTTCCTACAACGGTGTGTACTACTCCCTTCAGAGGACAGCACAAACAGGCTCTAATCAGAGTAGAAAAAGAAGTGGGAGGCCACGTTGCACAACTAAGCAAGAAGATAAGCACATTAGAGTCTCTAGTTTGAGAAACAGACGCCTCACAGGTCCCCAACTGGCTTCTTCATTAAATAGTACCCGCAAAACACCAGTGTCAACATCTACAGTGAAGAGGCGGCTGCGGGATTTTGGGCTTCAGGGCAGAGTGGCAAAGAAAAAGCCATATCTGAGACTGGCCAATAAAAGAAAAAGATTAAGATGGGCAAAAGAACACAGACATTGGACAGAGGAAGACTGGAAAAAAGTTTTGTGGACGGATGAATCCAAGTTTGAGGTGTTTGGATCACAAAGAAGAACGTTTGTGAGACGCAGAACAAATGAAAAGATGCTGGAAGAATGCCTGACGCCATCTGTTAAGCATGGTGGAGGTAATGTGATGGTTGCTTTGGTGCTGGTAAGGTGGGAGATTTGTACAGGGTAAAAGGGATTCTGAATAAGGAAGGCTATCACTCCATTTTGCAACGCCATGCCATACCCAGTGGACAGCGCTTGATTGGAGCCAATTTCATCCTACAACAGGACAATGACCCTAAACACACCTCCAAATTGTGCAAGAACTATTTACAGCAGAAGCAGGCAGCTGGTATTCTATCGGTAATGGAGTGGCCAGCGCAGTCACCAGATCTGAACCCCATTGAGCTGTTGTGGGAGCAGTTTGACCGTATGGTACGCCAGAAGTGCCCATCCAACCAATCCAACTTGTGGGAGCTGCTTCTAGAAGCGTGGGGTGCAATTTCTCCAGCTTACCTCAACAAATTAACAGCTAGAATGCCAAAGGTGTGCAATGCTGTAATTGCTGCAAATGGAGGATTCTTTGACGAAAGCAAAGTTTGATGTAAAAACAATGTTATTTCAAATACAAATCATTATTTCTAACCTTGTCAATGTCTTGACTCTATTTTCTATTCATTTCACAACGTATGGTGGTGAATAAGTGTGACTTTTCATGGAAAACACAAAATTGTTTGGGTGACCCCAAACTTTTGAACGGTAGTGTATATATGTATATAAAAGTCTCTCATAACACAGATTTATCTGCAATGCTCTGCTGTTACATGATGCAGCTGACCCATGTAAGAGCACCACAGGCTGTGTGAATGGAGACAAAGGCCCAGGCTAAAGGCTATCATTACCCCAAAAGACTGTCGGCTCCATTCCTGTATCTCCCTTACAATCGCTCCCTTAGTAACAAAGTCACTTTTTGGGACCTTTTGCTCTACATGTAAAATCACCTCTCTCAGCACAAACAATTAGTTAATTAGTTAAACGTTTGACTGAGGAAAAGAAGTGTGGGGTCCTCAGGACAATAATACTCTCCATAAACTAACGTGTCACTGTCAAGAGCAACAGTCAGGATTACTTACTGGAGTCTTCAACATAGAGAAAAAACTTTGGCTTGCCAGGATAATCCTCAAACTTCTGAAAATCATAGTGGAAGACACAGTGGTACAGGTCAGTGTGGCGCCCCAGCAGGTGTGAGATGTTCACAGTGACTTGGTGGTGGCTTGAATCAACAAACCGCACAACAAACTCGTTCTTGTCTTTCTCATTAAAAATGGAAGGGCTTTTCCCAAAGTACTCATACAGCACTTTTTCAGGTTTCACCAGGTCACGCATCAGAGAAAACGCAAACGGCTTTGCGCTCACATTTGTGGACATGCAGGAAAACTCCACAGAGGAATTCCTCTGCCTGCTGAGATACACGATATCACCAAACCCTGGAGGGAAAAGGGCCAGAATGAATGTTTTTATACATTACTATAATCTCTTAGTGACTGAAATCACAAAAGCATCTAAAGGTATCTGAAAAAGCAATGGTATGAAGGGAGCAGCTCGGCTGCACTGATTTTATAATGTTAGATCTGCCTTGATGTGTGTAGAGAAACTAATTTAAATATAACTAATATACCATATAATCTTACTATATTCCTTCTAACCAGCAAACAAAAATGAGCAAAAAAAAAAAACCTCACCAGCTGCTGAAAACATGACAAGCCACACGATAAGCAGCAGATTCCTCATAACTGGCTTTTCATTGATGTCCTTTTCAGTGTCCAAGCGATGCCCAGTGCAGGAGGATGATGCAAATTTGAGGCAGCTGAATGTGTTGAGAGAGAAACGAGGATATGAAGAGCAACTCCTGCTTTGAGGTGTTCGAGGTGGGGCCCTACACCAAAAGAAACAGGAAATCCTACTAGGTTTCTCTCACTGGGTCATGCAAAATGTTGCAAAACGATCTGACATTTTGTTTATGGCTGTTTTGGTAGTGCAGGAAAGTGAATAACTATCAGTGGCGGACAGTAACTAAGTAAATGTAATGCATTATTGTACTTAAGTAGTTTTTTCGTGTATCAAGTTTTTCCTTTTTGGGCAACTTTTTCCTTTCACTCCACTACATTTCAGAGTCTAATATCCGACTTTACCCTCCTACATTTTGAGAAATCTGTCATTCCTTTTGGTTTCTGTGTGTATAAAAACGTAACATGTCAAAACCAAAGAAGCGCAAAGCCAGAGCACCAATCAGGGCCCAGCGGTCACTTTGTTTAGAGCTGGTTTTGACCTGTTGGTCATACCGACCCAGTGCAGCACGCGGTTCAACGTCAGCGCAGCAGCGTAAAACTTTGGGAGAGTCTGTTCAACATAAATGATGAACTAACCTAACTTTGTGTAAATAGAGCTCAATATAGAAATATGTCCACATATGCAGTCGAGACTGACGCGGCTTTTTTCTGAATTTCTACAAACACCATTTAATTTTATAGTAAATGAGTTTGGGCTGGTTTATTTTTATGAACAGACGCCTACAGATCAACATAGTAAAGGAGCTCATCTGTGATCCTGAGTTTAAAGCCAGTTTTTATTCAACTTAAACTTGGAACTAAGTTGTAAATAAATCTGAAACTGAAACTTTGCTTGTGTGTAAAAAGTGATTTCAGAGCCACTCGGTTCTCCCTGATGGAAACTGTTTACCTTCAGTGTTTTGTGCTTCTGATAATTTTAATAGACGTCAGCGTCACTAATTAATGACGTTCTATTAAAAGACTGGTTTACCAAGAGAGACGCTGGAGGACTTTCACCTGAAATGAGTTCATGAAGCCAGTCTGGTTATAAAAATGATAACAGGACCAGATCAGAGCCAGAATTACTCTTTTAGTACTTTTACTTTATACTTAAGTACATTTGAAGGCAAATACTTTAGTACTTTTACTCAAGTGGAGGTCTAGAGTAAGGACTTCTACTTTTACTGGAGTAATATTTTACCTTGGGGGTCTCTACTTTAACTCAAGTACATGATTTGTGTACTTCGTCCACCTCTGTTTATGGCTATATTAACAGAAATCTGCTAAAGACTGATAACAGCAGCTGTCAAATCCTTTCCTTATTTTGTACCTGGCCAACACCCAGTTTGGGGTATAAAACCCCTATGTAAGGGAGACTGCTTCAGAGCAAGCGCTCTCATCTCTTTACTCTCTGGTCTGTCACTTTTCCTAAATAAACAACTCTTGCTTATTCAAAACTTGTGATTTGTTCTGCTCTCAGGATTTCCATGACAGAACTGTGGGAATTACCATGACTAGCCCTACCTAGCATTTGTGCTACTCACAAGCAAACTGGCCTTTTGAGGTGATTACTGGATGACCAATGCCATTTCCAGGTACCACTGATGTCCACTTGACCTCTGATGCTGTGATCGACTGCTGTGAAGCTCTCAGGTGCACTGTCCCTGTATTCAATTGAACTAACATGAGGACTTTTGTGGTGCTTAGAAGTACAAGTAGCCTTAAGCAAAACTCTTTGAGTTGTATTTGTTTACCTTAGATACCTTGTATTTGTGGTCATTTTTCATTTAATCAGGTCCAGGTGCACTTTGTGGTTCTGTAATTTCAGACTGTTGTTGGTCTGTTTCTCTGTATAATTCATCAATTCAACAGTGACCAAGACCGACACAGCAGGTATGATCATTATATTGTTCTCAGCACCGTAGTGACACTGGCATGGTCGTAAGTGTGGTTTTGGTACTAGTGTGTCAGATACAGCAATGCTTTAAACACCTCAGTGTCACTACTGGAATATCAATAAAGACAAAAGTTTCCTGTGGCCAGTGTCCTGTGGTCACTGATGAAGGAGTAGAGGATGACCTACACAAATTGTGCAGCAGATGAGCTATCAACTCTGATCTACAAAGTGGACCAGCAAGGTAGAATTGTCTAATAGAGTTGACAGCAAATGGACACAACCCAAATAATACGTGCTCTGTGGTGGTCCTGTGGAGGTTCTGACCACTGAAGAACAGTGTGCAAGGGGCCTAAAAGGTATGCAGAGAAACAGATAGACTGCAGTCTGGAATTTGGAAGTTAGGAATATCTTTAAAAAGGTGTATGTGTGAGAGACAGATAGTAAAAGAGTGAACATCTGAAGCCCACCCTGCTGCTCTAAATACACTCATACTTTAACAGATGTGGAGGTCTCTGGCCAAGTTGTCACTTGCAGTTTGCGAAGGTGGATTCTTCATGGCCGCATCAAAAAATGAAGAAAAAATCAAGAAAACTTATTAATAAAGACAACAGGACAAACATTAAAAAATGAGAATAATCCAAAAAGTAGACAGTATGAAAAATACACTTAAACATCAGTAACAAGAGAAGGAAAAGGCACGTGCAATAGAAATACGAGTAGGAACCTGTTACTGTGAATAACGGCGTACTATGTTTTTCACCACTGCACACAACCTTAAAGGCTCTTGCTTTTTGCAAAGTAAAGAAAAAGGCAAAGCAAGTGAGTCAAAGCTCTAAACACGTCTAAATTCAGACTACTGGCAATATTTAGTGCTAAAAGATGTAGTAACCGTTAGTTAACGTCCATGGTTTTATTAAACACAACTGATTATACATAAAACACTAAATTCTTGTTTTACCATTTTCTTCCATCTTCAACTGCAATGCATTTTACAAATAAATATATAAATAACATTTAGCTTTACCATCCAGACTTCAAACAGAGATCCTCTTAGCTTTAATTGGGTATTTAGCTTATTGAACTGTAAATACTGTTTGACCAGAGGAGGACAGGTCTCCCCTGCGAGTCTTGGTTTCTTCCTCCAGTCTGAGGGAGTTTTCCTCTGGCTTGCTCACTGGGGATACATGTTGTAACTGTATGTTTTCAAACTTCTGTAAAGCTGCTTTGTGACATTGTTGTAAAAAGTGCTATAGAAATAAACTTGAATTGAATAAAAAGCAACCAAAGAAAGTTTCAACTCTGAATATCTGAATAACACTGACTTTAGACAAAATAACTTTAACTCTAAATCATATTTTATAAAAGAGAGGAGCCTAGAAGTAGAGGAATGAGAGACACTGAAACAGGACTTTAGTAAAATTAATGTTTCAAACTTTGGTTGAGTAAGATGGGGATCCATCATGGCAGCAGATGTGAAGACTTAAAGAGTGAAAAGGGCAGCTGAAAAACGCAGTCAGTTGTAGGCGAGTTCGACCTCACCAGTGAGAATTTTAGTGATTTTAAAATGAAAAAGAAGATTTCTGGTGCACATTAGATTAAACTACATTAAAGGAAAAAAACAGGGGGATCAGTCAAGCAAAAACACTTTATTACCTAGCAAACAAAGCCTGGGCTCAATCTTTATGGGTATAAGTTTCAAAGACAGAAGCCCACCATCTCACAACGTCGTCTCCGTCCTTAAAAGGTGGGCAGACTCTGGTCCACATTGTACTGAAGAAAGTCAGTCACCAACTCTGAATGAAGTAAGAGGCCACAGTTGCCTTATTGTGTCAATTTTCTGTTAGATGACCTTAAATCTCAGCGTTTTCATTCCACAATTTGAGACGGCACAGAAATATGGATAAAAGCCAACTTCACCTTCATGAATGACACAACATGTTTATTTTAAAAGATAAGAAACATAAATACAATCTGCGCTACAGATAGGAAAACTTTTCCAAATGTGCTCCGCAAAGTACAAACCCCCTCCCAACAAACGATTCATGTGAATGGCCTATTTACTTTTCCGAACGTTTCTGGCGAAAGTAGACAAGTTTTGATGTATGACGTAAGCATGCACACACAGGAGAAAACATTTCAAGAAATGGCTACAAAACCGTTCTCTCTCAATGGATATTACAGTCAAAAGTCAATCACGAGACAGGGAAGCAAAGGAATACTTGTAGTGACGTTCTGTGAAAGTCAATCAAAGAAAAACATATTTAGAAAAACAATATTTAGACTATTACGATTACACTGGTGCAAAAAAAATTGACAAAAACAAATGAGCAACATGCTAAAGAATATAAAAAAAGCTGCTTCCACATCTGCTAAATGCTGGCAGTGGATGAAGGAAATGTGAACATCATTACAAGAAGAGTAGCATTACACATTTGGTTAAGCTTTAAAGCGGTGGCATGAACAGAAGACAGAACATAGATAGCGCAAACATTACTCTGACACAGGATTTTAACTCCCTTAGCATCTAGTTGCCAAATCACAGCTGAATTTGGGGCAGTCGTGGGCTGGAGGTTAGGGAACCGACCCTGTAACCGGAAGGTCGCCGGTCTGCTCCCCAGTGCTGACAGCCCATGACTGAGGTGTCCTTGAGCAAGACAGTTAACCCCCAATTGCTCCCCGGGCGCTGTGGATAGGGCTGCCCACCGCTCAGGGCAAGTGTGCTCACTGCCCCCTAGTATGTGTGTATTCACTAGTGTGTATGTGGTGTTTCACTTCATGGATGGGTTATTAAAATAACTTACTGTTTTAACTGTAACTGCAGCACCAGTCACCCCCTCAGATTTCTGTTTTTATTTTCTAAACTCATGTGAGTGAAGCATCGAACCTCTTCTGTGGTGTGTGCAGCCGTTAGCCTGCTAGCCAGCAAGCTGACAACCTCACACATCGCAGAACCTGGTTGGTTTCTCTTTTTCTGTCATGCAAACACCAGGCACTCAACGTCTCTTGCTCGGATATGAGACTTTATTTGTGGTGGGATAACATAAGTCGCCCTGAACTGAGCCAATCTTCCAGCAAAGCTATTAACTTGCCTGCTAACGTTAGCTAAGCTTGCGCAAAACAGGTTAGCTGACTTAGCTGAGTGTACACACCAGTTTACTGAAAATATACATTAGAATATAAATTCAACACAGTTGACACTGAGTAAACATGAGAGGTGACTGACGAGTCTAGCTACCACGGCAGATAATAACAAGCTATATAACTAACTGACAGTTAGCCAAACAGACATCCCAAAATTCCAAAAACTCATTTCAGGGAGGTACCCCCGAGCCCGGACCCGGACCCCGGCAAATTTCTGTAATTTGGGACCAGTGCTTCCAAGTTAGTTGATACATAATCTAGGACTTCCAAGTGGAGTTTTCTTCTGGCCTCTGCCTTAATCACATTGGGGAATCTCTCAGCCAAAGCCATAATCTGCTGTGGTGCCACATCATCTTGGTTCTCTGGATTGACAACTGACCAATTAGTCAAGATCTGGTCTCTAATTGGGAACTTTTCCTGTATTTTCTGACAGCTTCTCACAAAATGCTGCACAGTGAATTTCTGGGTTGCTTGCATCTAATTCCTGCCATGTATTCTCTCTCAATATTTTGGGAACAACAAACCTACTTGCAATGTCACGCAGGAGTTCTTGAACACTGTCATTTAGGTTGTAAAGAACAGGTGTCTTATTTTTTAAAATTTGATTAAATTTGTCAAAGCACTGAGTGTCATTGTGAAGAAAGCATACAGCTTCATTGTGGAGTCTGCCAGCCTCTTCTGAATACGCTTAGACTTCTGATTTTCACTGTGTGACTCAAAATAAGAACTAAAGGCTGGCTGCTGGTTCAGGAGATGGTCCAAACCTTTCCCCAAGGAGAGCCCAGGCGTGATAGTGGGAAAATTCCTGAGCCTGAACTTTTTTTCTCTGCTCGGGAGGTGAGCAGGGTGGGGGTGCTATGTATACGACACATTTAACACATATATATGTCTGTGTATAACCCTGATCTTCATTACTGTCAGAATTTTTGCTTTTGAAATAGTCCCTTCAATGATAGATTGTGTTGAATTTTGTTGAAATACATGAACAACATTCAGACATGAGATAAACAAACCCAATATAAGCCTATAGTTCAGAAGCTTGTGCAGATTACCAGAACTCTTGGGACTAGCAGGCCTGTTCAGGAATCCATACCTTATTGCTTCTATAGCATAGGAGACCACAGATACTACAGCCATACCAAGAACGGTCAGCAGGTGGCAATAACAATTCTCCAATACTCCAAAGTAAACTAGGAATTGATTAGTAGCCTAACCATTGACTAAATGACATGAACAAGGACACATTCATTTCTTTTAAAAATATAATAGCAAACTATGCAGCATTTATTTTAAATATTTTAAGTATTTTAAATGCTCAGTTTATACGTTTCGCATGGACAGTGGAAAAAAATTCGCACGTGTATTTCCCGGGATTTCCTACTGAATCTATCAGTTTGTTTGGTCAAAGCAAGTCCCGCCCCCCTGTTTCTGACGGGCTTAATGTCTAGTAGACTCGGCCCTGGTGTTGGTTACAGTGAAACCTGCGCATGTCAGATCAAGAGAAGCGTCAGATCCTATGGTCAGATCACGAGGCCAGGGGTCGGCAGCCCGCGGCTCTTTGATCCCTCTGATGCGGCTCAGCTTTTGAAAATAATTAATTTAATTAACGTCTATTATTTTTGAGACTAAAAAAAACGTTCGGGCGGAAAATCAGAAAGGCCGGTATTTAGTTCCGGTTCGCTTGACTGACATGTCGGCGTCGTCGCCCCACCCCCAGTTCGCTAGAGTGAGATGACGTCGTCGTTTTAATATATTATTATGTGGCTCTCACTGAAATACATTTCCAATTATTTTGCTTTTATGGCTCTGAGTCTAAAAGCTTGCCGAACCTGCACTAGGCGAACCTTTTTTTTTTCTCGCAGACACGTCGGTACACCGGAATTCCGGCGTGGCGCCTGAAAAGTATCAGGCCTGAGAGCCAATGTGTGGGACAGTGTTTGTGTACTCTCTGCTAAACTATGTTACAGAAGTCCTGAAACTGCTTCAGTTCCTCTCTTCATTTAGAGCTTTTCCCAAAGCAGTAATAGATGTTAATTAGCAATTCTTCAGGTGACACTGAGACCTCCTTAGCAGCAGTTTTGGCACACATGTTCACCAAGTGACTTGGACAGCCAACACCGAATACGTGAGGGGCCTGTGCTTTCACTCGTGATAAGACAGAGTTGTTCTTACCCATCATGACTGGTTGTCACTACTGAATCCTACGCAATTGGACCATTCAAGGCCTTTGTCATGCAGGGAGGATTCGATGCAGTTGAAGATGTTCTCAGCTTTGGCATCATTACACACCGGCATGTGTACAAATCCAACTGTCACCTGATCCTGTGATTCACTCTAGTACCTGACTAAAATGGCACACTCCTTTTCACACATGATGTCATTGCTTTCATCAACCATAAGACTGTACGGCCTTTTTTCTGTGCGGAGCATTCTGAGCATTCAGGTTCCAGTGCCAGGTTCATCATAGCTGCTGTCTTTGTGGAACAGCAGGCATAATTCTTTGCTATTCTGAATAGAATTAACAACCATTTGTCTCTGTGTTTGCACACTGTGAAACTAGACCTCTGCGTTTAACCCATCCGTGCAATGAAACACCCACATACATGCACGCTAGTGAACACACTAGGGGGCAGTGAGCAGCCCTATCCACAGCGCCTTGGGAGCAATTGGGGGCTAGGTGCCTTGCTCAAGGGCACTTCAGTGGAGTGGATTGAACCGGCAACCTTCCGGTCACAGGGCTGGCTCCCTAACCTCCAGCCCACGACTGCCCCCAGTTTCAGAGTCAGGGAACACTTTCCTGAATAACTTGACAGACACTGAATGGCAGGTTATGCTCCACAATAAAAGATGGGGAATACATCTCAGCTGGGTTAACCTTCTCCATTGGACTTTGCTTTTCTGGGGAGAACTGAGATATATTGGAGGAGCCTTCACCTTAATGGTCCCTAAAAGATATAAAAGCTTAAGATATCATTTCCTTGCTTTGTCTGTTATTTTCTCCATTCAGCAGACTACACCAAGTGATTGTGGCAAATAAAATGATCTGTAAACTCAGTTTTTTTATATTCCAGTGCAACTTTAAACAAGCCCAAGGAGTTTGCTCTTTTCATGCTGGCCATCAGCGCCTACTTGGCAATAGCCAACTAACTGAGAAGGCTAATATGTGTATTTGCCACATGAAGTCGCCTCAACAGGCCTTTTACAATCATCTAGCCCACCGTGGGCGATGCTGCAATCACTACGGCAAACAGTACAGCGGGCAAGACTTTCATTGGTTTTCACTTCTATCAAACATGGGTACATTTTCGAGCAGTCGGGGGTGAAATGAGTTTTTTTGGAAGGCCCTGCCTCCACTTTCCCTGCCTCTGCCCTGCCTCTCCTTCTCTCACTCACTGAATGCAGACCGTCCAGAAGAAAAACACTGCGCGCCCACACTAAAACGTGATCGGCTGACTGACAGCCTCTTTAAAGAGAACAGGCCAACCAGAACCCTCCGTTTTGAATGCGCTTCATGAATATGCACCAGACATCCACCCCTAAAAGCTCCCTCACACAAAAGCGACGACATAAAATGGCTGTGAACACACTGCCTGATGACACACTGCTTCACAATAGTTTAGTGAAGACTGTGGCCCAATGCATCATCTTGTACCTTCTGGGTTGTGGGGGGAGCTGGAGCCCATCGCAGCAGTCAGCAGGAGGCAGGATGCACTCTGGACAGGGGTGGCCTAATACACATTAATACAAGTCCATTCAAGGCAGAGAGGTACACAGAGTGCGAGGCAAATAAACCCTAAAGAAAATGTTTGCACTAATACGAGCTTTTATAAAATGTGTCCCATAAAATTGAGACTGATCAACACTCCAGCAATCCACACAGCAGCTCCTTCAAAATCTGTTTATCATCAGTAAGGCAGATATTAAATAAAGGAAATGTATAAAACACACAATGGCTGTGAAACAATGAGTGTTTTGTTTGGAAGTAAATATTGTGTAACCCCCTCTGAAGGTTTAGGAAGTTAAGTAGTTATTTGGTCTGACTGGCTGTTTCTGAACGCATTAACAAAAGACGGCAGAAGAGTGAAATTCAACTCACTGCAGCACCTTCACTTCACTCAGTCACACACAGGGCATCTTACCTGACGATCGCTGGACGTCTCAGACTCCGAGCCACTTTAAACTCACTCACTGGGTTAATATCAGTCACGTAGGGGTGGGTGAGAGTTCACTACTGATCACAATTCCATGCACAAGTCACAGTATTTGTGACTTGTGACGAGATTTAAAAAAAAAAAAAAAAAAAAAAAAAAAAATATTCACTGGTAGATATGCAGATATGAATCCCACATCGCAATAGATGCCTGCAAGGAAACTGAAGGACACTAAAAGCAACAAGTGTGTTATTTTAAAATCAAAACAAATGTGTTCAGGTCACTTAGCAAATAAATGAATTCAGTGCATAAATGTCAAGCCATTACTCAAAAATAGTAAAACACCGGTTTTCCAGTATCAGTCTTGGCTGAGGTGCTGTGAAGCTTAAGTTTCTTAGGCTATATAAACAGCCAGAGATGTATGAACAACTGGAGCTGTTAATTATAATATTAATAAAATGCTTTATTATTTTTAGTATAGAGCAATGTTTACCTGTTTCAGAGCGGAGTTTTTCCTATTTTCAAAGTCTGCTGTAGCTGCACTGTTTCAGTGAACAATGTACACTATATTGCCAAAGGTATTCATTCACCCATTCAAATCAATGAGTTCAGGTGTTCCAATCACTTCCATGGCCACAGGTGTATAAAGCCGAGCCCCTAGGCCTGCAGACTGCTTCTACAAACATTAGTGAAAGAATGGGTCACTCTCAGGAGCTCAGTGAGCTCCAGCGTGGTACCGTGATCAGATGCCACCTGCAAAGTTTCCTCTCTACTAAATATTCCACAGTCAACTGTCAGTGGGATTATAACAAAGTGGAAGTGATTGGGAACGACAGCAGCTCAGCCACGAAGTGGTCGGACACGTAAAGTAACGGTCAGCGGATGCTGAGGGGCATAGTGGGCAGAGGTCACCAACTTTCTGCAGAGTCAATCACTACAGACCTCCAAACTTCACATGGCCTTCAGATCAGCTCAAGAACAGTGTAGAGAGCATCATGGAAAGAGTTTCCATGGCCGAGCAGCTGCACCCAAGCCTTACATCACCAAGCACAATGCAAAACCTCCAAATCGATGGAACTTGCATCGGGAACAGGAGAGAGCAGCTGGTTAGCATTAGCTTAGCTAACAGCTCTGCTGACCACAGATCAGGACAAGAATAGATGCCCCAAAACATCAAAATAGGCAAAATGCTGAAATTTAACACGTTCTGTGCTGTTTGCTGCCTGCTAAGCCAACATTACAGGCAAGTTAGAAGTTCTGTACAGAACCATCTACCACCAATCTAAAGAACCTCTTCTGGATGCAAAGAACCCTTTAATCATGCAAAGGGTTCTCAGAGTTAATGGGCTTGTATGGAACTACTTTTTGTTCTTCAAGGGTTCTTTATTAATCTTCTTTAAGTGCATAGAAGACAGTGTTGTGTGGTGTTTGGAGCTGTAGCCTGCAAGCTGAGGCTAACTTAGTTAACAGACCCAGGGTGCCACAGACCACAGCACTCACTCGGGTTTTCTAACCAAAGCTCAAATTAGACACATTTGTGGTTAACGATGCCTCTAACAGCGTTAAGGGGCTGGTGCTGGAGTATCAGCCGATATCAAGCCTGTTCTGGTCCAGTGGTGTGTTAGCATTGAGCAGTTAGTTAGCAGTTGGCTTTTGTTGGTTCTTCTCTTTTCTAAGCTCAGGGAAACTGAGAAAGGGCTTGCAGCCTTCTGTGATATTAGTATTTCAAAAGCCAATATCACAATCATGATTAACAGACAATACTGTTCAGCCCCAAAAGTCCAAACATGCTTTTGACGCCATCTAGCCTTACCGGCATGTCTGATCGGGCGTTTTCATGCAGATGATGAGCTTATTCACCTTTAAAGACAGTAATACGACTTACTTGCTTTGCCTTTGAGCACTGAGAAAACGCTCCCATGAGCACAGGCACACTGCAACAAACTGGCAACTGAATCATTTCTATTAAGTACTGTATCTTAATTTTAGAGTATTGAAATGCTTTTAACAAAGGACAAACCTTCCGGATGAATCCACTGCTCAGGGGACACAAACACACACACAGAAACAAAAATCAAGAAGAGAAATGAAATTAAGAGGTTTTATTACAGTCTGTGCTCCAAAAAAACAAAAAGTCTCCAAACATACACCCATTTTTACCTTTACTGAAGTTTACACCCTGAATTAAAAAATGATACACAAACACAGGACATTCTGAAGCCCTCACCAATCAAACGATGGGGACATGAAGTCCAACAGCACGCTAACATGCTGCGAAGGCTTCACAGGCTAAGAACCAAAGCAAAATAAGTATCATTATTACGGGGGACTTGCCTTGAAGAAATGTCGATACGCTTACGGCAGCGGCCTCAAAACATTATGAAGCACTGTTTAAAACACTGTACTTGTACAACCTGAATAAAACACAATAAGAAAAAAAGCCACATGTATCAACCGCAACATCGATACCGTTCCATTCCTTTTAATTCTTAGTGTGTCAAAATGTCCCATGTGGTGTTGTCTTCGTCTGTGGATGGATATTTTGGTTTGCTTGGCTATACAAACAGCACTCTACATGAGAAAAGGTGGGTCACCTCCAAACCGGTCAGCCTGCAGTGCTGCATCAGTATCGGCTGCCCGGAGACATGACGGGCGGTCTCATGCCCATGGGGGGGCCACCCTGGTATGGCGGCACTTGACCATATGCAGGCATCCCACCTGCCATATAACCTGGCATGCCCTGAGGAGGTGCACCATACTGACCTAGACAACAATGAGAAAATGGTTAACACTTAGTTTTCCTGTAATTCTTTAAAAGTTAGGCATCAATTAGGTATCACTGATTTTAGGAATGGCTCACAAATGTCTAGGGCTGTCCCAAGAGCACTTACAGGCTTAAAATACTCACTGGTATTTCCAAAGGAGTACTTCTATTTTAATTCTTAAAATAAAAAAAGTTAAATAAAAATTCAAGCAGCCAAGCTGGCTTAGTCATGGCTCAGGCACAAAGTGGCTACAGTTAACTTCACCCTGCTTCAGCCCTTCCTTCAGCACAGCCAGAACTCAGCACAACAGGTCTGAGGCTCAGAGTTCCCCGGTTTTTGCATTGCTCCCTCCACAATATTTAGATCACTACCACTATATTTACAGATTTTATTTTAGAAGATTCATAAAACCTGCTGGGACTTCATGGCAAACAGGCCTCTTTACACATTTGCACTGAGAATTTTTCTTATCGCCCACTAATAAAAAGTGCTCAGGTGAATTCGTGGGCATCATCAGAGGCTTGCAAAGATCCATAACCTAAAGACAAAACCCCTCCATTCTGATGCAGTGTAACTCACCATGCATGGGGTGCCTAACAGGTTGCTGTTGAGGGGGCATCGGACCACCCACTTTGTTAGAGTTGACTGCTGCAGCAGCAGCAGGCCCAGGCCTAGGGATTAATCTCTGATACCTAGGCAGGTGAGCTCGCCTCTCTTCCTACAAGAGCAAAACACACACACAGCAATCAGCCAACCGCAGACAGGAGTGTGCCCTTCTACTCAAACAGGGGTGTCAAAGTGCACTCATTCAAATGCATTGAATACGGACAGTTATAATTGAAGATGTCATTCAAGAAATGTCTCTCTTGGCTAAAATAAGATTGCAGCTATACTTCAAGTTTTATGAAAATAAGTGTGCTGAGAACATAAAGCCTGTCTGAACACTATTTATGCACTTTCTTCAGTTTCATTTGTACATTGCGAGCATTTGAATAAAAACCTGACTCATATACTGCTGTGAAATTTAAAGTATTCACCTGGTATTCTTAAACATTAAACGCTCTTTTTTTTTTTTTTTTACTTAACCTCCAGAAAACACGACTTGGTACTCATTACTTACTGTCAAAAAAGGGGATAATCACAAAAGCCACTCGAGCACTTACCAGCGAGATATCCTCATCAGGGTGCATCAACTTACTGGTAGCACTGCTGGTGGACAGCGTGGCTGGTTTGCTGGACACTGTGGCAGGGGGCTTGGCCACAGTGCTGCTGGCAGGGCCAGCGGGTGAAGAGGTAGCGGAGGGCTGGGTGTAGGCTGGAAATGTCGGTTTAGGGGGCTCAGCACTGGTGGAGGGGGGACCAGACACCGTCTGCTGAGCCTGGGGGGACAAGAGAGACAGTCAAATATTTAGGAGAGAAAGATAATGAAGTACTGAGTAGCGCATTAGGTTAAGTGTGAACGCAAACAATTTACCTACACTAAACTTATAACAGTTACCAGGAAATCACGTGATGTGTGAATAGATTAATATGGTGCTTCTGTAAATACAACCTTTGTTTCTTTTTAGGTGTGAAAAACTAAAAGGAAGAACAAAATGCGGCAGCAAAAAAGAATGCTAAGAATGCCACTTCCTGTTCAACAGGAGCGTTAAATAAAATTTCAATAATTAAATATTAGCTCCCTACTGCAGAAAATGACTTAATGAGTCCAAGTACTTGCAATCATGAGTAGTTGTTTAGCAGCTTTTTTGTTGAAAAATAATGCGGGAACACTGAACTTAATGACTCATCTAGAACGGCACTTATTGAGGACGCAAATAAACAAGAAAAATGTGTGCGCTCTCAGTGAACTATGAAGCTTAAAATATCAAAAGAAAAAATGACTGAAGACGGAGTCCAGCAGCTCATTTCTCAAAGAAAGAAATCTATGTTAATATGTAAGACGCAAAACATCAATAAATGCTGCTGCTTTCTATTAGTGCTTATTGATGTAATAACTGGTTAATATTAATGTTTCCTCTGCTACCAAGCAATATTCTTCATGCAACTGACACGACAAACGTCACAAAGGGGAGGGGGTTGGGTGGAGGTCTACCACCGTTGGTCCAAGAGCTCCTTATGAACTGGAGTCCTAAACAAGTTAAGCCTGCAGCATAAGTTACCACGGCAATGTATCCTGGCAAAAAGTGATTCGACATTGTGAGAAAGAAAAGGATTAGACTGAACTACGCTTAAAGTTAGACAGACCGCTGGGGTTTACCTGAACAGCACTAGGGAAAAGAGGTTTGGCAGCAGCGGACTGGGCTACAGGTCCCGCGGGTCTGGCTGGTACTCCTGGAGCCATGACAGGGGCTGCTGGTGCCATCGGGGGCATCCCAGGCCGGGCTACTTGAGGGGGCATACCTGCAGATGACACAACATATGTCTGACTGTAATACCACACCAACAGATCCACCAGTGGCTCTCTGTTTCTCTCAGATTTCATAGCTCTGAAAAACACTGATGTCAAAGCCCAGGTGTTTTACCTGGAGGCATGCCTGGCATCATGGGGGGCATTCCAGGCCCTGGGGGCATCATTCCTGCAATTGGCATCATTCTGGAAAAATGAAAAAAAAAAAAAAAAAACCCAATAAAGTCAAAAGACATTAATATTCTAAAACAAAATGTGAATATTCAAATTTTTAAACCGTTCGCATCAACAGCTAAAATACAAAAATAGTCTTACAACAAGAAACCTACCCTGGTGGCAAGCCTGGCATAGCTGGGGGCATTCCAGGCATCATTGGTGGGACACCGGGCATCATAGGAGGCATACCTGCTCACACACATCAACCAAGTCAGTATGGCACTTTTGTAACGTTGAAAAACAAATCCTTAATTAACATTTTAGTTAAATAAATCAAAACAGTACAGCAAAGACTAAAACCACAGCGCCCCCTACTGGCTTCATTCAATACATATGCTGGTACACTGGAGATGCTACACATTACAACATGACCATCACTTCATATTCAGTAATATTTGACACTGTGTCAATGCTTTAAATAATTACAAGAGAAATTACACCCATTTTTCAGAATTCCTGCATAATTCAACATTTGAAATGTAACCGGCCGGAAGTCCCCTTTAATAATAAAATACAAAATGGACTAAGTCTGTAGTGCGGTTGTTGGTTGTGTAGTGCGGTTGTTGGTTGTGTAGTGCGGTTGTTGGTTGTGTCATTTAACCTTCAGTTACATAAATCAGCAAAATATTTCTTTCGTTTTAAACTCACCTGAGTAGTTAGCGGGAGGCAAGCCAGCTGCTACAGGAGGCACACCAGGCTGCGCCATTGGGGGCATGTAGGCTGCCTGTGGCTGGGCGGCCGCCTGCTGAAACGACGAAGGCCCGGCTTCGCCTTCGTCCTCGTCCTCATCTGAATCGTCTTGGTTCTGTTTTCTCTTCTGGCTTTCTGCTCAAATAAAAATAAACTCATAGTGAACAGACTGCTGACAGTATGACAACAAAACGCTCAACACAAATCACAAAGTTTCACACCTTGAGATTTTTGTTCAAGTACCCGTCTTCGTTCTTGCACATCTTTCTCTGGAATGCCTTCCATGCCATAGATTTCCAGCTCTATGTCTGTTCGGCCTGGTATCGCATTTGGAACCCCATCTATTGTCTCTTTGTGCACCTGCAAGGACGTTAAATCACTTTTAAACCTCAATTTTTCCCCAACAAACAATCAGTAACAGGTCTAAGTTAAATAAATATGTATAATAATTAATAAAAAAATAGCACACAACATACCTGCATACAGTGTATTGCTAGTCCTGGTCCTGTGTACAGTTTTTTATGACATATGTGACATTTGAAGTGTTTTGCTTTCTGGTGCTGAATCAGGATCTTCTCATCATCGAAGTCTCTGTTGCAGTACCTTGTAGAACTGATTAAGGCATGTAACTGCACATTCATAGAAAGTGAAACTTTACTTTTATTCATTTTGCCAAAACTAACTGAACAAGAAGAATTATCTACACAGTATTTATAATAATTATAACCAAAGTAACTACAACCCATGTCAAAATGGGCTTTTCAATACTAACAAGACTGGCTTACTAGTCATAGACTGAACCAAGATTTATCAAATCACATCAGTGGGATGATGATGATTCAGGTTATCCATTAAGGGTTGGCACACAGTAACGTACAACAGAACTTAAACGGGAACCCCACCCATTTTTCGATGTTTTTCCATCATTAAATTGTGCATTAATCATGAAAATACAGTCCTTATAAGAGTGACGATGTGAAATGATCTGTTCTCTCTTCAGAAATGTTGAGAAATTGGTGGCGTCGCCCTTTAAACTCTGTTTGTACATCGCTGCGTACTGACTGATCAATAAAGAAAAGATTGAAACATCATCCCCCTGCGATCTGACCACAATCAATACTGATGGTGGACCATTAACTGGGTGCGGTACGTAGGGATGGATGGTCATCACTAAAGATTAGTATTATTTAGGCTAACAGTCACATCAGCACTGAGCGGATAAGAAAGCTGCATCCGTTCTCCAGCACTTTCCTGGAAATACTCTGTTTCAATTCTAAACCAGAGATCTGTTTCTTCTGTACACAAAGGGGGTCTATCGTGTCCCACCAGAGACAGACATGTGGATTCCTTTTACTGAGGATCATGGCTTGGTTTTTCATCCAAAGGCAGAGAAGTAAAAAAAGTTTAGGTACACACACAAAAAAACGATGGTTCTCCAAGGGTTCTGGCATGAAAGGAAAGGACCCATTTTGAACCATGAGCTCCATAAAGAAGCATTACTGCTTAAGTGGTTCTCTGCGTGGTGAAACGGTGCGGCTTGATCGACAGCGTGCTTTTGAAAATGGTTCTATCACCAAAAAGGGTTCTGCTATCACGACGAAGCCAACATCGCACACCTTTCAAAATAACCGCTCTTCAAGGATTAACAATGATAAAGAAAATAATTCTACATATATAGAGCCATTAAGACTCTGCATGATTAAAGAGCTCTGCACTGTGAAAGAGTCCTTCAGACTGATGGAGCTTTAGATGGTACTTTACTGAAAAGGGTTCTATAAAGCAGCACAAAAGGTTCTATTACTACCAGACTGACATCAAAACAACAAGAACCCTTTTAGGTGCTATAAAGAACTTTTTTTTCATACAGGCTCAATATAGAAACAACTACAGCAGTTTCTCCATCACTCTGAAGAACTCTTCCATTAAAGAGCCCATTGATTCTGCACACGGTTCTCTGGGTGAACATGGTTCTATATACTAGAGAACGCTTGAAAGGGTTTTTTTTAAAGAGCAACAAGGGAAAAAACGTTTTTAAGAAGACTTTATACAGAACCACTTTTCTAAGGAAGCCCTGAAGGAGCCCCGTTAAGCACTTTAGGCGGCTGTATTTACTTGCGGGGCGCTTTAACGGCCAACTCCGTCCCTTCCACCCAGAAAAGAGCTGAAAAGTGTAGATCAGCTGCCGGACGGTGTTACTGGTCGACCACAGCGCTGCATTTCTGCGGTTTGAGTCGATGATTTTCTACCAAAACAGTAAATTATTCCCTCAAACTTGTAAAACTGACGCCGAACAGACCCGGAGCTCAAACCGGCGGGTGACGTAACTTAAGGCTGCTAGCTTTAGCTTTAGCTCAACGAGCAGAGCGGCGTTAATGGACCCAAATACAAACGTTAAATGCTTGTAACGCCTGTTGGAGTTGAGAAACCACCCCAGATGCTGAGCGGGGGCTCCTGGTTCACTCCAGGCAGCTTTACAGCACCGTTAAGCGGATAAACGCAGCGGGGAGGTCTCGGGCGTGTTGTCGTTCAGCCGCCGCGCTCACAAATCCACCTTCCGTCTTTCTGAGCAGCCTTTAAAACCAACAAACCACGGAAAGGATACCAGCACCAGGGCTTCAGCTGCTTCTTCTTCTTTCTCCCCATCGTGTCTGTGATAATAAAGCCCTCTGAGCGGGGAAATTCACTCCAAACTCACCGCCGGATCTCCACTCCGACAGAAATGGCGCGGCCTAACTTCCGTCTCTTACCCACAATGCCCCTCCGTGCGGCCGGTAATGGGCGCGTCTCAATCCGGAGTCCGCAGCTCGGCCTCTTGTTAGCGCTGTCCTGAAGGACGCGTCTCAAATGACAAATCCTCCCTACGTAGGGAGGCAGGAGGCAGCTTCGGGGGAAAAAAGCGCGCTCCACACAGATAAATGTACGGACGCCCTAAAAGGCCAAGGGTTTACACGCATCTTTAAACACAGTTTTCCCCTGATCACGACTTATTTATATCACTGTCACTTACAATGAATGCTGCTTTCTCAGGATCTCGAGACATTTCTGCCATTATGATGATATATCACGACAAAACCATTTCTGTCACCACAAGGACATAAACAACTTGGGATCTCGAGAAGACGGCATTCATTTTGCTGTGATAACGACATACATGTCACAAGATCGCGAGAAAACGAATGAAAATAACGCAGCATCATGGAAAAAGTACAAAAACTGCGTCCTTCAGGAACCTAGTGGACTCTTAACGTTAACCAGATTGAGGTAAAACTATTAAGCTTTTTTTTATTATTTATCAGGCAATTCATCGTCAGCTAGAGCTTCATAATCACGCCACTCCTGCAAAATGTATTCCACACACTAAGGCACAATAAAGAACACAAAATATTCCTACACACAACAAATCATCGCTTTTGGAACAGAACCTAGTATCTCTCCCCAAAAATGCACTTTAAAGGAGAAGAAAAAAGCATTCTTAATTTTAAATGCACGTTAATGACTTTGGACTTTATTCTAAGTCATTTCGATTTTTCTTTTTATTATTTATTTAACTACCTGTTATTTTTTTTCTAGTTCATTTCAGAAGAAAAGCAGCCTGTCAGTTGCCTACAAAACCGCTAGGGGGAGCATGCTCCCGTCCAAGTGCACTAAGTTGGCTGCACTTATGCTGGTTCTGTAACAGCAGAGGGCGCTCTTGCTCCAATTAATGCAAGGTGCAAATGTTGCATTTATACACAGCAGCCTTCACCACACAAAGTCCTACATCAGTGCTCACAGGCATCCTCAGGACCATAAATGATCACCCCCAGTGACTTCTCTTAGACATACTGGCTTCATAAGTTTCATAATAATTAAAGCCTTTTCTTAATTGTTCTTAAAAAAGTAGCCGTTTTCAAAATGAGCGATCCTCTTCTTCTAAAATAAAGCAATATATAAATAAACGCACCAAACGGGTTCTTTAATGTCAGTTTATATAGCGCAGGGTAGAAGCACAGAGGCCTGGGCAGAACTGCCATTTGTGCATACTTCTCATTTTCCATTTTTTGCATAAATTCACTTCTAAAAATAGACCAACAGAAACCTAAACCTATATTTTTTGTCGTGTCAGAGATCCCAAAGGAGAAAAACCTACTGAAAATTACTGCTGATAAGGTCAGCAATCAAAGACAGAGGAAGCGTTTTGTTTTTCCGTCATAAAACTGTTTAATGTACTTCATATTTACATATCAAATCTACAAAATATGCACATGTTAAAATATATTCAGTGAGCATCCTTTCAGTCAGCGCTGTAACAGCCCTTAGTGCATAGCCTCGGATCGTCACTGCGTACAGTAGCCAGGTTAGCACAGCGCTGCACGCTAACGCAGTAGATTGGCATTTCAAAAGTAGCTTAAACACTTAAGGTTAAAATATTCCACGTCTCTTTTGAGCACAGACAGCCATGTACCATGAGGTCGAAAGAGCACTCGATACTTTAGCGTTTAGTGGTTGAGGTTCTCTGGGGTTTCGCTGTCTCTGTTCACTGTTAGCTTCTAGCTAGCAGAAAAACCGCGGTCATATGCCATAGCTGGATGAGGCTGTACGTGTCAGGCCTTTCTCTATAATCCGTGTTTGGTAACGTTTACTTTCACAGATGCTCGAGTTCCAAGTCTTAAGCAGATAAGTGTGTGGTAAAAACTCCAAAGCACCAGGTAATTATTTGGGGCCACAGGTTTCAAGGCAGTTTAGCTAAATTACACTGAAATACTAAACTTACTGCCTTCCGTACACACGCGCTACAACGGACAACAGACCTGAGGCTCATCGAAAAACCGTTTCCCACTAGTACCGCACAACATTGTGCTGCCGTTCATGTGCACTCATCTCGTAAACCTGACGTTTCCGACAGGAACTGAAAGCAGCATAAGAAATGATGGAAAGCTGAACGTAAGGACCAATGGCTAAAAGTCACAGTATCCTGAACATCTGAAGGATGGAGCTGTTTTGATTTCACTCCCGAAAGCTGGGAAAGTTTTGGTCTCAACTATCTGGTTTACTTTATGTACTAAAGTCAGTTTTAAATATGAAAAATGATAAGATCAGTTAGCTACCGTTAGCGTTTCTTAACTTAGCTGCTGACAGTTCTGTCAGATTAAACCAAACCGCACAGTATTCATGTTAGTGATTAAAACATTTGTGTAGAGACTAATATTATAGCCATTCTTTGTACCCTTAAAGTTGTCTGAAAGATCTTGACGCATCTTCCTCAGCGTCTATAACGCTGCTCGGACTAGCTCCAGGGTTAGCTTTAGCGTCAGCTCATCCGAAGGGGCAGCTTCTCTTTTGTTTGCCTTAATCTGGCCTACGTTCACATTCTGTCAGTTCTTAAACATGTGCGTCTGCACTGAACATCTCGTAAAGCCAGTTTACTACTGAATAAATAAGTTTCAGATGTTCTCCTCTGTGAAGGAGGAGCTAGCACAAGTGTTAGGATGCCACCAGGGAGCCTGAGCTGACCTTTCGATGGCTGTAGTAACAGTAAGGGAGGCAGGACTTGCTTTGGATTTTGCAGTCAATTGTAATTTAGTTAGCCAGTCTTGGTACATGCCATCACTTTACTCAAAATAATTACACTGCCCTCGAGAGCTTGCACCACACCTAGTTATTACCTAGAACCTGTTGTGCACTTCATTGTAATTTAGTTTAACTGTCTGGGAACTTCAATTATATCACTCAAAATAATTATCAAGTACGTTGGAGTTTGTGGCTCATAGTTACCTGGTTAACACGTACAACTTAGCGGACTGTAAAAGAGCCTTGCCGTGTTTTTTTGTTTCTCTGCTGCGCTAAAATGGTTGTGCATAGACCTAAAAGGATCTGAGCTTAAATCAGTCGCTAAAAGGCATGGAGACTCAACAACCAGTCCGACTTTACACTCTAGCACCATCTATATAGAACACAGACACACGTATACAAACACATACACACACTTCATTAGCAAGGGACTTCACACATCACTGATTATTCGAGTTATCTCTGACACAGTCACGGTCTGCCTGACGACTACAGCTATAAACAGATATATATCACATGCCATTTTACATTTATACCGGCTTTTGCTGTATGTCTCTGTTGAGCAGTGTGGTGCAGTTGGGCATGAAAGCCAGTGGGTTACATTCACTGCTGTTAAAGGGGCATTCCGGCCTAAAACTAAACAATTTAAATGATGTTTGTTGTGCTACGTAGCGTAGCATTGCACCCCTCAGCCTTGATGGTGGGACAGAAATCATGTTTTTCCCTTCTTTTTTGCATTTTTTTGTCCATCAATATTCTTTCCTTCATGCACTGGGCAAATACGTCATGCCGATGTAAATTAATATACGTGATGTTCGGCTTCCTGGCAGTAATGTTAGCTATTTGGTTTCTGCATTAGCTAGCTAGCGGGGGGTAAAAATGTCAAACAGCCTTCAAATATCTGCCCCAAAATCGCTTGACACAATACTCCTTTTATACCTTTATACCGGAAAATGTTTCGCTAGTTAGAGCTGTCATTTCGGCCGGAGTGCCCCTTTATGTGGCCTCAGTTTAGCTGACTGCTGGACCAGATTTCTTTTTTAATCAAAGATGCAACTTAAATTCTCACATCTTGGTTAGAACAAGGCTTCGACTCTCTCCTAATACCGGAAAAGGTTCAGCTGGGTTTCTTCTTTGTGCGATTTATTATTTATTGAACTTGGCGTTTTTTTATTTTTGGCAATGTTAAAATAAGAAAAAACACTGGAGGTACAGTAGCACTTTCTCTCCTCTCATTTTACATCACTTATAAAAATATAACGTTCACTATAAAGTCAAGCTCAAGAAACTCTCATAGACTTGCTAACACAAATTCACACACATTTAAATAGCTGTAGCTGGACCCTCAGGGAGTGAAGGAACACTGTATGTGCTAATGTGTGCTTCCTCTCCAAATACTGAGTGTTAGAGTGGGCTTAACAACTTACAGTTTTGCTCTTAAAGCTCGGATTTAAAGAGGAAACTTTAGTCCAAGATCAGTTTAAGGATGCATGTAGCTGGATACCTCACGGACGGCTAAAGGCTAAATATCACAGCTAGCAGCCATGCTAACTTGGTTGGGTGTAAAATAACGGATGTGCTTCTCACTGTTCTAAGAGTAGTTTAGTTTCTGTTAAGATGGGATTAGTTTTACATGTGAAGGTGAGGTCATTTTACCACAGGACGTCTGTAATGTAAAATTCTCTCAGGATTAGAAATCTTGGCATAAATGACAGAGACTGGAGCAGCTACTGCGCACACTTTACACACTGCCGTCACTTCACAACACCCATATGATTTTGTTTATCCTAACTATCCACCAAGCTGACTTTAGTGAACACATTAGCATTTTTATTAGACAATGTGCATAAAATTAAATATTTTCTGCCATTGTTCAAGTTTTAATGTTTGGAGTCGTACATTTAAGGTATGACAATATATATCGGCTTGATTTTAGTATAAAAGTAAATGTTTCTTCAACCTGCTAAATATGTAAGAAAACATCTTTTCCGTTAAATATAATGAAATATTTACCACACAGGATTAATATAACCTGTGTTTATTATTACAGCTGTTTTTTATAGCACCGGATTAATATAACCTGTGGTTAGTTCTATGGTTTGTTTTACAGCATGGGATTAAATAGCCTGCTTTTCCTACAGTTTTTATAGCACAGGATTAATATAACCTGCAGTAATTTATGCAGCATGAAATTATTATAACCTGTGGTTATATCTATGGTTAATTTTACAGCATGGGAATAATATAACCTGATTTTTTTTTCTACAGTTCATTTAATAGCATGAGATTAATATACCCTGCAGTCGCTTGTGCGGCCCATTTTATAGCATGGTATTCCTATAACCTTAGGTGACCTACACAGCTTGTTTTATAGCACAGGATTAATGCAAACTATTATTTTTTCTATGGTTGATTTTAAAGTATGGTATCAACATAAACTGGGTTTATTTCTATAGTTTGCTTTAAAGTAGGTAGAAGCTGTGAGGATCTGATGTTAAGAGTGTGTAATTTGTAAAAATTACTGACATCGCAGATTTTATTTGGACTAAAATCACTGTGAAACACTGGCAATGATTGCATTAGCCCACCCCCCACGGAAAAGTAATCCCATCTCAATAGTATTTTGATGTCATGCTAACTAGGAGGCTACTATCTTCTTTTAAGTGATGTTAGCATGTTAGCAAGGTTTTTATATTAGTCCACTTTTTTGCTGTTTATATGGGTTCATTTCTCCACTTTTACATTCAGTTTTGCTACATCTCGTTTTTTCTTCTTCTTCTTTTTGGACAGCACATGACGATGATCCACTTTAGGCACTAACACAGACATTGCCACAGATCGGAGGAGTGAGGTACTTGGCATTTGGTTCTCAAGCCACCACCAACCAAAACGACTGGTCAGGTAGCAACACGCACACATCCAACACGCACACCCTGTAGATCCCTCGTGCTCGTTCTTTTTCATGGTGCTGGAGGTAGCTTGACGTCCAGCAGGCTGTAGGCGAAGATGTTCCAGAAGATCCCGCAGAAGACGAAGAGTGCGTAGACACAGAAGAAGATCCAGAAGAGAGACTGCTCCTGCAGCCGCTGCTCGTAGTTCTGCAGCACCACCACCCCCAGCGTTAGTCCCACCACCACCCCACCCAGGTGGGCCACGAAGCTTGGGTTGGGGCAAGGGGGGAAGGCTGGGGGGTAAAACCTCAGCCACACGGCCCGGCCAAACTCCACACTCACTGAGCACCAGGGAGGAAGAGGAGGTTAATTAAAGAGAGAAACAGACAAAAAGAAGGAAAGAAATGTTTATGTATAATCTCTGCAGCATACTGAGCATGTGGAAATACCTTGTGAATATGCAAATGTATCTCATGAGTATGCAAAAGTATCTCATGAGTGTGTGAAAGCACTTGGTATGTGAAATTATCTTGTAAGTATGTGAAATTACCTCTTGAGGGCATGACAGTATTTGGTGAGTGTGTGAAAGTATCTTGTGAGTATGTGCAATCATCTTATGAGTAGTTGTGAATACATGAAAGAATCTTGTCAGTGCATAAAAGTATCTTGTGAATATAGAAAATAATTTTGAGAATGCTTGTAGATAAAGTTACGTAAGAGCACAAGAAGGTAACTCATGAATATAAAAAAGTATCTTGTGAATGCATGAAAGTATATCCTGAACACTTGTGAGTAGGCAAAAGCATCTCTTAATTCTGCAAAAGTATGCTGTGAGTATGTTAAAGTATCTCTTGAGAGTGTGAAATTATCTTGTGAGTATGTGAAAATATCTCATGAGTGTGTGAAAGTATTTGGTGAGTATGTGAAAGTACAACCCCAATTCCAATAAGGTTGGGACATTGTGTAAAACATACAAACAGAATACGATGATTTGCAAATCCTTTTCAACCTATATTCAATTGAATACACTACAAAGACAAGATATTTAATGTTCAAACGGATAAACTTTATAGTTTTTTGCAAATATTCACTCATTTTGATGCCTGCAGCATGTTCCAAAGAAGTTGGGACAGGGGTAACAAAAGAAAAACACCTGTTTGGAACATTCCACAGGTGAACAGGTTCATTGGAAACAGGTGAATGTCATGACTGGGTATAAAGGGAGCATCTCTGAAAGGCTCAATCATTCAAGGACGGGGCGAGGTTCACCACTTTCTGAACGACTGCGTGAGCAAATAGTCCAACGGTTTAAGAACAACGTTTCTCAATGTGCAATTGCAAAGAATTTATGGATTTCATCATCTACAGTCCATAATCTCTGAATCTTTTGATGAAAATCTGGAGAAATCTCTGCAAGTAAGCAGCAAGGCAGAAAACCAACACTTCGATCCCTCAGGCGGCACCGCATTAAAAACTGACATCATTCTGTAACGGATATTCCCACATGGGCTCAGGAACACTTCAGAAAACCACTGTCAGTGAACTCAGTTCGTCGCTCCATCTACAAGTGCAAGTTAAAACTCTGCCATGCAAAGCGAAAACCAGATATCAACACCACCCAGAAACGCCGCCGGCTTCTCTGGGCCTGAGCTCATCTGAGATGGACTGACGCAGAGTGGAAAAGTGTCCTGTGGTCTGTCGAGTCCACATTTCAAATTGTTTTAGGAAATCATGGACGTCGTGTCCTCCGGGCCAAAGAGGAAAAGGACTGTCTGGATTGTTATCAGCACAATCACGGTATGGGTAACTTGCACATCTGTGAAGGCACCATTAATGCTGAAAGGTACATACAGGTTTTGGAGCAACATATGCTGCCATCCAAGCAGCGTCTTTTTCAGGGACGTCCTGCTTATTTCAGCAAGACAAGGCCAAGCCACATTCTGCACGTGTTACAACAGCGTGGCTTCATAGTAAAAGAGTGTGGGTACTAGACTGGCCTGCCTGCAGTCCAGACCGGTCTCCCATTGAAAATGTGTGGCGCATTATGAAGCGCAAAATACGACAGCGGAGACCCCGGACAGTTGAGCAACTGAAGCTGTACATCAAGCAAGAATGGGAAAGAATTCCACCTACAAAGCTTCAACAATTAGTGTCCTCAGTTCCCAAACGCTTATTGAGTGTTGTTAAAGGGAAAGGTGATGTAACACAGCGGTAAACACGCCCCTGTCCCAACTTCTTTGAAACGTGTTGCAGACATCAAACTCAAAATGAGTGAATATTTGCAAAAAACAATAAAGTTTATCCGTTTGAACATTAAATATCTCGTCTTTGCAGTGTATTCAACTGAATATAGGTTGAAAAGAATTAGCAAATCATTGTATTCTGTTTTTATTTATGTTTTACACAACGTCCCAACTTCATTGGAATAGGGGTTGTATCTTGTGGGCACTAGTGAGGGCATTAAAGTATTTCTGCATGAAAGTGACTGCTAATGTATCTCATTAATACTCATGAGTATGCAAAAGTTTTTTGTGGTTACACAAAAGGAAATGAAAGAATCTTCTAAACTTCAATTTTTTGCATAGGTTCCCTAAGGGGCTCAGCAGGAAGCAGTAGCTGAATTGTGGTTGCACTTAAACTGCATGCTGTAAAATAAAAACAACTGCAGTTAGACAGATATACAGACTTACTGCAGACCAGAGCCATGGCCATCCGGAAGAGCTTAAACTGACATTTCATCCCTGACCAGTTCTGTATGAAAAGATACAGAGAGAGAGAGAGAGAGAGAGAGAGAGAGAGAGAGAAGAGGAAAGTGTTATGTTAGCACATGCTGTAGTAGTATGGCAGTATTACATGTATTACAATCTGTCAGAATGACTGTGTGGATCATAAGAACGTCAATGAGAGCTTTGTCAAATGAAATAATAGAAGCCATATCGCCCCCTACACTTCCTATAGTGTATTACAGTCTGTCAGCATGAACATTACAGAGCGCTTTTGTTTTTAGGTAAACGGCTTGTTTTTCCATAGTCAAAGTCATCGACAGCTAATCACCTCTGCAGCCCTTCTGTTCTGTTCTCTGCTGATGGTGATACAGTGTGAAACCTGAACCCTGATCACACAGTGCTGCTGACATGCACACTCAGAGTCTCGGCGTGGGAATCGCTGAGCAGGGAGGGCAGAGAGAACAGCACTTTCTGAACGAGCATGTTAATATTTGATGATGTGAGGGAGCTATTATACGGTCAGCCCAGTACAGGGAGGCCACTCAAGGTCAGAGCCCAGGGGCATCGTGGGAAAGTGGGGAAGACCTCTGAGGAAGAGTGTGAGTGAAATAAAGACGGTTTTGCCTCTGAGCAACAGCTGTTTCACTGTCTGTATGTATGATATGGGCAGGTTCTGTGAAAGAGTCAGAATTCGTTTTACATACATTTTCCGTCTCTTTTTATCCCTCTAAAATCCATATATGTAAATGAGCTCTGCTTTGTTTAGCTGCCCTCAGAAGTGTGGGGGAACTTTTTTCAGATGTGTGGATTCTGTGGAACCTGGAATGATTATTTCCAGACAACCAGGAACAGCACAATGTTTAATTATTTGCTCACATCTTCCACTCTAATATTTAAAATAGATAATACAGACTGTCTGCAGGAACAACACTCTGCATCACTTCTACAGGAATATGGGTGGAGCTACAGTGGGGCAAAAAAGTATTTAGTCAGCCACTGATTGTGCAAGTTCTCCTACTTAGAAAGATGAGAGAGGTCTGTAAATTTCATCATAGGTACACTTCAACTATGAGAGACAAAATGAAACTTTGCCCAACTGTAAATGGCTGTAGGCTGAATAGGTGGGGCCAAATAGCTGTCGCCTGAATGGGTGGGGCAAAATGGCTGTAGGCTGAATAGGTGGGGCTACACTACTGTAGGCTGAACAGGTGGGGCTACACTTCTCTAGGCTGAATGGGTGGGGCAAAACTGCTGTAGGTTGAATAGGTGGGGCCAAATAGCTGTTGCCTGAATGGGTGGAGCAAAATGGCTATAAGCTGAATGGGAGAGCTACACTGCTGTGGGCTAAATGAGTGGGGCTACAATGCTATATGCTGAATGGGTGGGCTACACTGCTGTAGGTTGAACAGGTGAGGCTAAATTGCTGTAGGCTGTAAATATGTTGTGACATCACAACCACAAAGAATCCAGAATGAGATGTTTTTATACTTTAGTTTCTATATATGAAATGTATGGATTGGGGAGTAAACTGAACATTTAAACATTTTTAACAATGCTTAAGAACCATGCTTAAATAAAGAGATTTCTGAGTGTAAAGAACCTCTTAAAGAGCTCATCCAAGAGCCTAGATTTTATGTAGAGATTGTTTTAAAATGTTCTTTGCACTCTTATCTCGTTTACAAAAACAGTTCACCAAAAAACATCCATTAAAATGTTCTTTGGGTAAACAAAATAAACAAATAAATCCATTTTTAGCAGCTTTGTTTTTAAGAGTGTATATGAACTTCACATAAAACAAGAAAAATGTGGTTTTCCTTGTTATGGGCCCTTTAAAAATTGAAGAAAGCTACAAAAGAGACAGATGCTGGCAGGTATGAGCACACACACACACACACACACACACACACACACACACACACACACACACACACACACACACACCATGTGATTGGAGAGGCTCACACAGTGGAATTTGTGGAATGTGTGAGACTCTCTTGGATCTGAACTCCATACTTTAAATCACAAAACCTCGACAGCGGTTCACAGTCACGCTCCAGCAAAACAGCAGAGCATCTCCAAAACTGAACTGTAACAAAGAGACTCTCCGTGTGTCCTAATTCCAGCACTCAGCTTTATATTCACATGCTATATTCACTGCAATTCAATAGAACTTTAATTATCCCCAAAGGAGAACTGTTGGCAGGCAGGCACATTTACTGGGGTCCAAAAGTCTGAGATCACTAGTGGAAATGTTTCTATTTTGCATTCCTTTTAAATTTAAAACAAAGTTTTTCACCACAAATGATATTAACAATTTGAGTACAATCTTTCATTGTTTACATGAATTTTACAATTTCGTAGTATTTGGTGGTGGCCCCCCTTTTGCTTTAATGACAGTGTCCACTCAAGCTGCATGGACTCTTCATGTTTTTGCAAAAAACATAAAATAATGAAGACAATAAAACCACACAAAAAACAGACCACCCAGAACATTAGAATGCCATACAGACACATACCATACAAACATATAGTACACAATTCCAGTCCACTGCTGATGTAGCCTGTTGGTGCTGTCCCAGAGGCAGTTTTGTTTAAAAGAGCAGGTGCAGCTGGGATCAAGGAAGACCTTGAGCTGCTGTACAGTGACAGCAGTGAAGATGCTGACTCGAGAGACGCTAATTGAAGGCTCCATGCAGGATAGGTCATGCTTAAACATACTTCATTCATCCTATGTGGAAAATCTGTAATTTTACTGCATAAATATGCCCAATTTGGACAGCGGCACAGCCCAGCCAGAAGAGCAGCAGCTCCTGGGGCATTGCGGCGTGAGGGCAGGGGGACAGGGGCATAACCAAGGCCACACAACCTAGTCAGACCTGGGACTGTTAGTTTGACATTACCGTCACTCTCAAGAGTCTACAGGCCAAGACACTGATGCACCCATTAGACCTGCATGCGTTTGTGGGTACGTTACCATGACAACGTTGGCCAGGTGGGCGGAGACCAGGGCGTAGACTCCTCCAGAAGAGCCGACCACAGGTGCAGTCATGTCAGCCACCGACACAGCCAGCGAACCTGGAGAAAGACCAGCACACAGTACTTGGTGTTAGTATGAAGGCTAATACTAACAGGCACTACATATGAAAGTCGTCTTCTTCTGAAGTTCTCGGAATAATGTTTAATAACCACTCATTACTGTTCTGTTATGTAAGAAAAAACCCTGTAAAAATGTAGTTTTTCATGAAGCAGCTCTGCGTATTTATCTGCTTATATAGCAACGCTCACTGATGTGTTCTTTTGTATGACGAGCAGGTTTTTAAATAATAATTGAAATATTCCAAACTATTATTAAAAGCACACATTGAAACTCAGTGATTTAAACACCTGAAACACCAGAAAAATTTGACTGCTGATATCATAACAGGGGGCAAAGTGGGTGTGGCCTTTGGCTTTACTTATTCTCTAAATGAACTTGATTAGGCTTTAATACGGTCATTTAAGGCGAACCGACAAAGAAAACATGGTCATTTGGATAAAAAACCTATTCAGAAGTGTCCTGTTATTTCACCGGATGTAAGAAACAACACCGCCGTCATAATGACATAAGCACTGATGATTGTGATAAAACGTCCTACAAACCATCTGCCTGCTCTGAGCAATGCTGCATGCGTTTGTGTGTACAAACTGTGTCATTAATGACAAGGAAACATGAATATTCTGACATTTTGGTGACACTGACTGTACAACATACAGTGAAACAATATCCAGCCAACGGTCTCTGCGGTCAGAAACTGACCACTGATAAAGGAGCAGGGGTCTCAAACTCATGTGACCTGTTAGGCTGATTGAAAAAGATGCAGGGGAGAAAGTGTGCATTTTTTCAAGAATGAGTTTAAACTACATTATTATTATTATTATTAGTAGTAGTAGTAGTAGTAGTAGTAGTAGTTACAGCAGAAGTATGAAGTATTTAATAAATATTTTAGCCTTCAATTACAAACCCATTTCCAAAAAGTTGGGACACTATGCAAATTTTAAATAACAACAAAATGCAATGATGTGCAAATGACTGAAACATTACATTTCATTGAAAATAGTTCAAAGACAACATATCAAATGTTGAAACTGAAGAAATGTATTATTTTTTTGAAAACTATATTCGGGATTTGATGCCAACAACACGTTCCAAAAAAGTTGGGAGGGGGGCAACAAAAGGCTGGTAAGGTTGTGTAATGCTTAAAAAAACACACCTGGTGGTTAACTGGCAACAGGTCAGTAACATGTATGGGTATAAAAAAGCATCCCAGAGAGGCCGAGGCTTTCAAGAACAACAGTTCTCAATGTAAAATAGAAAAGAACCATTGCTTTTCCTCATCTACGTGCATGTTATCATTAACAGATTCAGAGAATCTGGAGAAATCTGTGTGCGCAAGGGACGAGGCCAAAAACGTGTATTTGCTGGCCGTGATCTTTGGGCCCTCAGACATCACTGCATTAAAAACAGACAGGATTCTGTAGTGGAAATCACTGCATGGCCTCAGAAACACATAAAAAAAAAAAAAAGAAAATTCTTTATTCATCGTATTTATGTTTTTTCATAACAAAACCCATAAAATAAAATAAAATACAATAAAGGGGGTACTGCATACAAAAATAAATACATTTAAATAAATTAAAAAATGGTCACAATACATATCCTGTAACTACCCAATCACAACAGACAGTGCCAGCCACATAAAGTAGTCAGAGGTCCATAAGTGGTTCCCACATTTTCTGAAAAATGTCTCCTTTATCTTTTAGACAGTAAGTAAGCTGTTCCAGCTCCATAGTTTTTGACATCCGATGTCTGTGAACACAGTACTTCACTGAATCTATTGAATCTATAAATGCTAATTAAAACTCTAAAATGCAAAGAAGAGACTGGCGTTTCCTTCCGCTCTCTTTTCCCCATTAACTCATTAACTCATTAGAGTCTGATGTTGCTCCTTTGACAATGAACTAGACTAACTGACCTCAGACTGCAGCTCACTACACAAGAGGTGAATTAGGATGTTCTGCACTGTTTGTACATCACATTACCTGCATTGATTTGCATATCCATACAACAATAACAACTAATACCTTAAGAAAACTTTCAACCAGCATACCAGATGAACCAGAACATCGCCCCCTACCACTATCCGTCTAAATCTGGATAACAGCTAAGTTACAGTAAAATTACACGTCATGCTCAGAGTGCAGCCTTCATGCAGTTAGCACCATGCTAATTGTGCTCACTGATAAGCTTCCATTATTAGCTACAGCAGCCTTTGAGTTTGCTGTACTATATAAACATGGTCAAAGTTACAGTCCATATTGAGAAACTGAGCCGGTTCTGAACGTGTGATTTGTCCCTGCGATGTCAGAAAAACAAACACATTTACATTTATTCCCCTATGCAGACTACAGCAGTTTAGCCCCGCCCACTCATGCTGAAGTTATAAGCAGGGTCTCAGCCCAGACTGCTTTTTGTATGAAGTACAGTAGAGGACAACCAAACAGATCAGAGCTCATTTACATATATATTAGTCTTAAAGTCTTTAAGGCACAGTACCAAAGCACATTTTAGTGTGAGAGATACAGAGAGGCTATAAAAATGAGTTATGACTGGTTTTTGTTCATAAAACCACAGTAAGGAAAATAAAATGCAAGAAAAAGTAGAATGTGAGCCACAGGCGTGTGTGTAAAGATGGCGTGTGGGGTGTTTGAGGATGAAGATGAAAGCTCATGCACCGTCTGTAATTACGGTCACAGTCACTAGAAACACATGATTAGAAGGTGTAATCTCGCAGACAGACAGACGTACACACAGCTGGCTCTGCACACAGACACGCCTAAATCTCGCAGTGACTCTGCTACTGATCATAATAAACATTAGTTTTATAGTAAATAACCAACAATACACACAGCTGCTTAATATCGTTCTTTATATCACTGGAAAAAGCGCTGAATCTTATTGCATAAGGAGAAAGCCAATGGAAAATAAGTGAAAAACCGGAGTTTCCAAAACTGAAATAAAAAATATATTTTACATTTATCTGAAAACATTCACACGTGGGTCTGTCCACCCTTCCACTGTGAGAAGACAACTCAGCGCTATGGGTCTGAAAGGATGTGTAGCTGTTCAAGAAGAACCTCACTGAGAAAAGGAGACGGACACGTCAAACAAAGACTGAACAATGGACTGACCAGCCCAGAGTCCAGACCTCAACACCACTGAATGAGTTTGATTACTTCAGAAAACGATCAACCAGCTTCTAAGACTGAACTGTGGAGGTGTGTCTTTGAGAACCTGAAAGTACGTCTCCTGAAAAGAATGGAAGCTGTACTAAAGGTAAAGAGTGACACACTCAACACTCAGACAGCTGATAGTTGATGTAGTTGTTGAGGCATCTGTCTAATTCTGCTTGTTTGTTGTTGAATGAACATGTACTTATTGGCTATTTTGACTGGATGATAATAAATTGGGGCAGTCGTGGGCTGGAGGTTAGGGACCCAGCCTCGTGACCGGAAGGTCGCCGGTTCGATCCCCAGAGCTGACAGCACATGACTGAGGTGTCCTTGAGCAAGACACCTAACCCCCAACTGCTCCCCGGGTGCTGCGGATTGGGCTGCCCACCGCTCTGGGCAAGTGTGCTCACTGCCCCCTAGTGTGTGTGTGTGTGTGTGTGTGTGTGTGTGTGTGTGTGTGCGCTCACTAGTGTGTATGTGGTGTTTCACTTCATGGATGGGTTAAATGCGGAGTTGAAATTTCCCCATTGTGGGACTAATAAGGGTCTCTTAATCTTAAATGAAGCGGGAGTGGGGTGGGGTGATGAGGTTGGGGTGTGTCCTTTTCTGCACAGTGCTGTATCAACACATACGCAAAAGCAAGTAAAGTGAAAAACAGAAAAGTGTTAATGTGATATATTTTATTAATGTGGAAATGATGTACATCAAATGTACATGTATATTCAAATCAAATAAATTAAATGCAGCACTTTTCTCAGTGTGAGTGATTCTGTATTAAACCGCTGTTGAAAAGTTTGCATCCAGTGTTTTTGTAATATAAAACCAATTTGTTTTAGGTCATTATTTGGAAATGAGATGCGAATAATGCGGTTACACTCACCCGCCAGGACTCCGCATAGGTAGATAAGGCCGATCCGGGCGGCTCCGTGAACCATCTCAAGTGGCACTCCCACCAGCAGCTGCATGGCCATGTTCAGACCCAGGTGTTCAATCCTGTCACACACACAGCCAGCAGGGGGCGCTCAGCATTAATCAACAATATCTAACAACAGCTACGCAATAGCTACATCAACTACACTCTTTAAAAAGATGCTACGTTAGCAAAGTAAATGGTTCTATACAGAACCATGAACACTCGAAGGACAGGAAAAAGAAATGGTTCTATTTAGCTTTACCAAAGAAACCCTAAGGAACCTTCTTTTTTAAGTGTGTATAATCCATTGAGGTGCATATTATATCTGCATTTGTTCCACCTACGTCAGCTGATTTCACTACATATTCTACCTTCTTTGCAAAGGTAAAGAGCTGAGCAGTAAAAAGCCTTCATTAGCCTTGTCCTGTGATATGTAATGAAATGGGAAAATGATGAGGTGATGAGGCTTCAGTCATCCTCTCATCCATTAAAACATCAGAGCACCCGGACAGTTCATCCATCCCAAATAAAGCTGTGATTAAAACCTACTCTGCCTGCTGCTAGCAGACTTTACCCATAAACATTTCCACAGCTTATATTTCAGGCTTAGTTGTGATGGGGGAAACAGAGTGGCTAATCCTTAATAATGAACGCACAGCAGCAGAAATCTCACCAACACACACATCCCTCCATCTCCAAACCCTGAGTCTGACAGAGAATTATAGGGGATTCAAAAACATTTAGAAAAATCATTTACTGTGTTAACTGCTCTTTTACAAACCATCAAAAAACACACCAACCATAAACAATAATGATTATTATTGGTATTAGTTTTACAAGCTAACTCAAAAGTGTCTGGTTTTAAAATCAATACATTTTAAGGTATTTATTATTTGTAACTGAGAGGCTGGGTGCTAGTGCAGGATGCTTTAACAAGAAGGCCAAGTCAAAAACACAGTCTGAGGACCAACACCAAACAGGCTCCATCAACCAAATGATTCCAACAGCTAGACGTGGCAACGAGGCAAAAATATAATATTGCGATACTTCAAGAAATGTTTACAATACACACTACGTCACAATGCTTATGTTTTTAGATCAGTTGGACCAGTAGTTCTACATTTTCAAACTGCAAATACAATGATTTTGTTCAATATTTGTCACTAAATCCAGTTTAACAGGACTAATTTTGCTCACTTTATAATTAAATATAGATCAGTGTTTTACAAGTACTGACTATATGCATGGTATGTTCAGAAAAGCATATTGTATCGTATTGTGACATAATTTAGCATAATAATTATCTACATTGTCATATTGCCCATCCCTATCCAACAGTAGCACTGTACTGTTCTGTTGTTCAATAATGGTTTCTTTTTCCATTTGATGTGCTGCCAAATCAGGGCCAGAAAATAACCGAAGAAAACCTACGCAAGACAGTGGCTCAGCAACAGCTAACAGGCTAACAGCTAAAGAGAGCACAGAACACTTCAACACCAGTTACTCAACTTATGAATGGATTAATATGGAGAACTACAGCAAAATTATAGATTGTAAAAGCTTATTTTTGCACTTATGTCCTGATTACAGAACAGCAAAAACACTGCTGATATATTCTGAGTGCTTTTGAACTCTCATGTCAACTCTAATGACGAGCTGAGGATGGGTCCCCCCTGGTGAGCCTGGTTCCTCCAAAGGTTTCTTCCTCAGTTCTGAGGGAGTTTTTCCTTGCCACTGTTGCCCCTGGCTTGCCCACCGGGGGGTTTCTGTACATTCTTACAGTCCTGTTGAAACTCTGTCTTTTTCGGAATTCTGTAAAGCTGCTTTGTGACAACATCCGTTGTAAAAAGCGCCACAAATAAATTTGATTTTATGAACTCTGAGTAGCAGTAATGTTAACCAATCAGCACTCAGTAGCAGTAATGTTAACCAATCAGCACTCAGTAGCAGTAATGTTAACCAATCACCACTCAGTAGCAGTAATGTTAACCAATCAGCACCCAGTACCAGTAATGCTAACCAATTATATTTACACTTATGGCATTTGGCTGACACTCTTATCCAGAGCGACTTACAATTTGATCATTTTTACACAGGGAGGCCAAGATGGTGTTAGGAATCTTGCCCAAGGACCCTTATTGGTATAGTGTAGGGTGCTTACCCAGGTGGGGATTGAACCCCAGTCTACAGTGTAGAAGGCAGAGGTGTTACCCACTACACTAACCAACCACTAACAATTAACACTCAGTAACTGTAATGTTAACCAATCAGCACTCAGTAGCCGTAATGTTAGTATCCTACTGCCCAAAACCTGTTTGCTCTGGTTTGGACCTGCAGCCCACTAGCTGAGCTAAGCTAGCGCTGCTATCTAAGAGAGAAAAAATGGCTAACATTAGCTTAGCTAGCAGATCCATCCCAGATAGCAGACAATTCTAGGTGAATTCTGGCTAACATACACAAGCACTGACTTCCAGGACAGACAGATATGAGTATTAAGCTGGACAGCTTAGTATACATATCTACCTTTAAGGGCCAATTCTGGTGTGACTGTTGGGGCAGATCTGTATTTGGTTAATTTCCCCCTCAGCACTTTTGGCCCAGGTTTGGCATGTCCTAAGTGGCCCAACCCCCCGAACACCCATACAGAATAGACACTTTTAAAAATGTCAGTAAACTCATGTAATAGCGAATACACTGAATACACCATCCTACAGCTATTCAGTAAAGTAAAATGTGTGTCTGAAATGGCTAAAACTAAAATTGGGCAGAATTTCATAGTGTGAGTTCCCGCTGCGCTAACGTGCCTGTAAAATAATTAAAATCATAAAAGAACACTAATATTGCAATATAATGACAGTATTTCTGACCTGATCTTGCAGCTGCAGTGATTTTTTTCCACTCCCCCCCCACTTTTCACCATCTCATCACATGGCTAGAAACAAACTGTTCATCCAAAGCTGTAGTGAATGGTGGTTGCTGGTCGAGGGGTAATTACCCTGACCTTGTCCTCTTTATTACTGGAGAGTTGGTTTGGTTTCTGATTTGGCCCTTCTGGGCTCCGGTACTCTGTGTTAGCTGTCAGACTGTGAGTGCTGCGGCGATGCCAGGCTTGAGACGTGCTAATTCTGGATTTTTATTGACCCTCCGGCACCCAGATCTGTCAGCGCGGGTGTTCTGACTCATGCTGCAGCTCCGGGGGGACATTTTAGAGTCAAGCAGGTGATTTTAAACAGGAAACAGGCAGGTGAAGGGCACAGATATGGAGCAGTGTAGAGACTTGAAGGAGAAAAAGAAGTGGAGCATAGCTGGAGTTCTTAATAACTCATCTGTGTCTAGCAAGTACACTGAGCAAATGACTTGGTGCCTGGCTGCTTTTATTTAACTTACAAGTCATAGTGAGTTGACAGAAGGTAAGATGGATTAATACTGTTCAGATTAATGACTATTAGGCGAGAGTGGGGCACAACTTAATGCTGAGTAGAATATAACCTGGGCTTTATTTTGGTCGTCTTCTGGCCAGAGTAATACCATCCGCAAATAGTTACAGCAATCAGAAAGATATTTTTGCAGATTTACCTTCGATCACTCCTGTATTATTTTAATCTCCCTCTTGATGACTGTAATATGACACTATTTAAAGCACTTAAATATGTAAGACCCCCAAAGTAAACAATGAGGGAACTCCATCCCCCCATTTAGTTCCACAACAGCTCATTTTTTGAGCCTTTTTTCACAGAACATATTACAGATGTCATATGAATAAAATACAATTTTATAAAATACAATCATTTAAATAATTATGTTTTATCACATTCTTCTATTATGAAATTAAAAATAAGGCTGTCAGTGTTTAACACAGTGTCTTTTCACTAATTATATTTATTTGGATGCACATATTTTTTATGGATTTAGTTTGGCCATACAAGGCCATATGAATATATATATATATATATATATATATATATATATATATATATAGGTGTGTGTGTGTGTGTGTGTGTGTGTCTGTCTGACAAGTGTCTGAATACTTGTCTCCCCTCACTTGATCATAACTTTTGCCTGGTGTTGCTATGGAGATGGCAGTAATGAGGTCTCCATCACAGCGCTGATAAGGCCAAGTTACTGACCTTTGTCTGGTGAGTAAGGGTGTGTGTACGGGCGCTGCTTGCCCAGGTTCTGCATGTTTAAACGCTGCCATCCTGTTTGTGCATGAATGAAGCAGGCTCAGTGGGTTTTAGAGGAGATTACACACTGGGGAACATTAATACAGGAACACGCTAAAGTCCACCGGATCACAGCAGTCTGGTCACCCTTGGTCATCTCTCCTGCAGTCAACACAACTGCCGCTCACAGAAACCCACAAAAACCTGCTACGCCTAAAGAACCAAGTCTCTTAAAAATGCTTACATGGCTAACAATGAATGATAGCACTGACTACAGCCCTGTTAGCTGTAGATATTTAATATAAAATTATTGGGCTCACTAACGGCGATTAGCATGGTAACATGAACATTCTGCCTAAGGCTAACCAGACCCTGTTAGCTATTACCAGTTACCCTTGGGGGCAGTTCAAGTTCTACTGAATTAAACTGATTTGAATTGAAGTTAGCTTAGCAGTACTGGGAGGCACATTCACCTTAAAACTGTTTACTACACCATGAAGTGGGTTTATAAATTATAAGCTGCACTTCTATTTTATTGTATTGCACTGTGTATTGTAGTTTATTGTATTGTAGTTTATTGTATTGCACTGTGTATTGTAGTTTATTGTATTGCACTGTGTATTGTAGTTTATTGTATTGCACTGTGTATTGTAGTTTATTGTATTGTAGTTTATTGTATTGCACTGTGTATTGTAGTTTATTGTATTGCACTGTGTATTATAGTTTATTGTATTGTAGTTTATTGTATTGCACTGTGAATTGTAGTTTATTGTATTGTATTGTATTGTATTGTAATGAATGGCACAGAGTTCTGTGTTCAACTCTGCTCCTTTTTCTCTTGGTGTCTACAGTGACTTTTTGTTTCTAGCAGTATCTGAGCTCAGGACCGTCTTTTTCTCTAAGCTATTGGTAACTAGCAAAGATACTTTCTCTAGATTGACAAAGCACTTCTTGTAAGTCGCTCTGGATAAGAGCGTCTGCTAAATGCTGTAAATGTAAATGTAAATAAAAGCCAAATTCCACTCCGATGCGGTGCTGTGGATCTGCTGTGAACAAGACTGAGGGGTTGCGAATGCTTAGCGGCCGCAGCAGATTGAGTCAGATAAAGCTAATCCTGACTACATCCCTGCAGAGCTAGCATTCTGTGCCAAAACCACAAATTCCCAAATAATCTGAACACACCATCACACGAGCACACCATCTGACCAGAGCGAGACACAAATCATGAGACGCCGCTAATAAATCCAGTCGAAGATTACGTTTCACTACTGAAAGGTCTCTGTAATGTGGCTCTTGGCTTAGGAACAGCAACATCTCGTTCAAATAGGAGAAAACCCCTAGAAGCCCCTAGAAGAACAGGCCGGTCTTCTGGTTTTGATAGATTCCAAACATCACCTCCACAGCTAATTAATGAGCTAATCATCTAATGCTGAACCAGCACCACAGCCGCCCCAGGACTAGCTCCGAGCTCACTAACAGAGCACTTAGGTAAGCATAAACATCGCCAGGTTTCAGTGAGCATGAATTGTTTGACAGCCACAAGAAATATTGCTTCTCCACATGTAGTAATTCCCAGATGGTACTTTAAAGGAGAACTCTGACTAAGAAAATGCTGGCAGAAGCTACTGGAGTAAAGTAGCAATATGCCAATGAGACTGTGCTAACTGCTTGCATGCCTGAATTAGTGCTTTGATTTAGTAACGGATTCAACAAAGTTTCATGACTTGCTGATTATTAGGTGTATAGGATTATCAGTGTCTTTATAGGGTGTCCACTTGGCTTAAAATCGATCATGTGGCTAACAATGAATGGCAGTGATAAAGATCAGGCACCTACGTTCTTGAATGGTGAATGGTTTGAAAGCCTGGAAGCTAGAATATTATTTCAAAAACACATTTGAAATCTGGTGAAATCTGACCAAAATTACACAAACATTGCTCAAAAATGTACTTTTTTTTTGTCTTTTTTGGCTGCTATACATGTTCATATCTCCACAAAAAACAAGGCTTTCTCTTGGTTCCGCCTTTATCAACAAGGTGACTGACACTTTTTATTGAAAGTCCAAACTTTAAACTTTACAACAACTATGTTTACAGAGGTGGTCTTCAAAGGTAGGCAGCAGCCTAAAGGGTCCCATAAGCCAAAGGCCCATGAAAGTACAAAGATTACCATGTACAGTGTAGGCTAGCAGTGACTGCTAAAGGCTAGTGCTAGCACTCACCCGGCATGCATGAAGATGTAGCTGAGGTAGCGCCAGGCCTGAGCTCTGCGCTGAGGGTGATATGGCAGAGGACTCTTCAGGAAGGACGGAGAGGAAACCTGCAGCACCCAGCGGTCCAGCTGCAGCCCGTAATACACAAACACCACCATCTGAGGGAGCAAACACAGCAGCAGAACTTAGCTGGAGCTATCTCAACTAAAACAGACATGAATTTCATGGCATAGTCCATGTTCAGAAGCCTAATCAGAACCACAGTTCTTTAAGCTTGTGTGTGAAGTACGTATGGCTCACTCTTAAAAAACATACTGTTTTGTATTAAACTGTATCACAGTGTATTGTATTGATGTATTGTGATTAGCATGGTTGCTTGTAGCTCTAGTGTTTGATTGGGACACCATAAATCAATTATGCTGAATGCTCCAATAAACTGAAAATAGAAATATTAATATAATCCATAATCTATAATATAATCCACTCCTTATTTTTCTGTATCATGAAAGATGTATTGAATCAACTCCACTGTATCCTATACAATCAAATAATGAATTCTGAGCATCATTACACACCCGACTGCATGCAACCTCGAAAAAAACAATATACTGTGATTGTGATAATGTGATGCCTCAGATGGACTCTGCCAGTATTAGGAACTCCATCTCGCAGAAATCACTGGGAGAGTGTCACGCTCCTATCAGTGCTCTACATAATGTCTGTGATGCTTTATTTTTGCCCTATCACTGACCCTTACTGTGTCCAGAGACTGTATGATATAAACACTGCTATTCTATAGCAACAGAATTTCCATTTGGAGTTCCTCTAATCTTATTAAAAGACTTTATGTATAGTTCATCTTTCAGAAGCTGTGCTCATTTTCCTCACCTCTGCAATGGTGATGGCCAGGATTAGCCAGGGTGGGGGGCAGTATGTGTAGCTGTCGAAGTACCACTTGCGGTCCACCTCTCTGGGCAGCGTCTCATAGGCCACATGCCGGACGAGTCTTTGGGACAGGCCCAGCCCGACCTCCTCCCTCAGGCTGGAGCTCTTCAGCTGCCGACTGCCCTGCAGAATTGCTCGTCGGAAACTATTGGAGCGCTTGTTACTCATCTGAGGAAACAGAAACGTTTGTGCAAATAAACACAGAGCTTTTCTAACAACTGAAGAACCCTTTTTGGTGCTATATACAACCGTTTTTATAAAGATAAATTTATATTAATTTTATAAAGATTCATTTATATAAGATGTATTCAAGAGCGCATTTCCATTTTCCAACTTAATTTTTTCCTCTCATATTTTTGTGTGTTCATGTACCAAAAATGGTCATACTTCATTTTAATGATCGTTTTACAACCTCTTTATCCCTTTCAAACAGGTTGCTATTGTAACTGTTCATTTAAGTCTTATAAGTGTAAATGAACTCTGTTAAGATTGGATGTCCATTAACATCTCCTATTATCCTATCCTATCATCTCCTATTACTATATATACAAAAAGTAGAGCTTAATTCTAAACATATTTTACAGTCACTGGTGTTGTATGACTGTTGTGTAACACCAGTGACTATGACTCCAATGACATTTGGGTTAAAACTGAGGATTTTGTAAACCGACTGACTCATTGGTGGACAAGTGACCTTGTGCAACTATTTAAAATCAGTAATAAAAATATTTGACAATATTTTGACATTTTTATTACTCAGCCATTAAAGCACATAACATCAGTGACACATAGAAGTTAAGTGCTGCCTGATAAACACAATTATGAATAAATTAATGAAATATAGTGAGCAAGTGTGACTCGCCTTCTCATGCCTTGAGATGCTTCCTCTCTGATCAGCCTCGACCCAAAGAAGCAGTTAAATAGAGCTGAAAATACTGTGTTAAAGTGTAATGATATAGTCCTAATAACACCAGTGACCACAATCTCTGTGACAAATTAATTTTGTTTAAATATGTATTACATATACATTTAGTATGTATATAATGTTATATATTATGTATGATATAAAAAGTAAATTTTTTCTCAAATGTTGAAAACCGGTTTTGCGAAAAGCTGTTTTACATATGCAGAGCGATTATGAAACAGGATAAAACAAGAAAAATCTGAGAAATCGTAAGGTAAAAATATTATTTAGTCATGTATATACTGACTTTTGGAGCTGTGCCTAATATTTTAAGCAGCTTTTTTTTAAGCCCTGCAACCTTAGTGACATGGTTTCCCACTCAAAATGGAGAATGACCCATAGATATATATGTATATAAATGCTCTAGTTTTCATGACATTACAAAAAACAATGCATTCAAAATAGATGGTTTCTGCAGATTAGTTTCCATATATGCACTGCATAGACTGTCCAATACAAGATGTTTTAAAGTCTCTATATTACATCAAACCCGAGCAAACACTTGTATATTAAAAACACACATATATATATAAAAGTGAGGAAACTTGGGAACTCTGTCTGAACCCTAAACATTCTTGGCAGATTCTCTTGCATCTTCTCTCATTCACTCTCTCGTTCTTCCTCTCTTTGTTTTCTAACAGCCGTGATTGCGAAGCAGTGATTCTCCTTTTAGCCATGGCGATGCCACGGAGATGCTTCTGCCGTTACTTAGCAACCGCTTACGGATTCCTCACACAGCTCAAGCGCTGACAGCAGCTGTGTGACAAAGTGTACGTGTCAGAGGTAGATAGAGGGAGCGAGAGAGGGAGAGAAAGTGAGTATGTGTGTGGAGGGTCATGTATTTATCCCTTTGTGGGGACTTAAACATGTGTTTGTGGAGGCATTAGGAAAAATGCTTTTTCCTCCCCAAAAAAAGGAACAAAGCTGTTCTTTTGGTTGCTGAGGTTAAGGCTAGGCCACATGTGTCAGACCCCAGTTGTGGCTTCTTCTTCTTCTTTCGGCTGCTCCCTTTAGGGGTCGCCACAGCGGATCATCTGCCTCCATCTTGCCCTATCCATTGCCTCCTCTACTTTCACACCAACAGTCGTGGCATGCTGCCTAATTCAGCTCATCTGTTAATGAGCAAGGGCTTTATGAGCTGTACTAGAAGAAGGAAAACACTCAGAGCTGTGGCCAGAAAGGAATGAAGTTAGACACTCCTGGCTTGGTCGTCTGAATACAATGTGACGCTCATACAACCAGTGACGCTCGGTTTTGTTGCTCAATATGGCCAAGGACCCTATTTTTTGACAGAAAGTAGCCTAGGTCTACAACTGTCTAGGAGGATACAACAAAAACAGACTTGCAAGAAACAAAGTACTACATAATAACTTGTTCACATATTACCAAATATTAAATAAATATTATTTTAATATAAAATATTATTTCTTGCTCTAAAGCTGTTTGTCATGGACCAAAGCTTGGAAATGTGTGTTTCTCATCAGACTTATACAAAACAATGCGCAGAAGTAAACATGGACATTTCAAAAGCCAAGAGTGCAACTGACAAAATCCTAAAACATGTGACCAGATTAGTGTAGAATAAATATTAGATGGTCCATGTACCTCGTAAGGTCAAGCCAAACAATCTCAAAACCTGTGCACAAAATCAGGAGGAAAGCCACCTCCATGATCGTGCTAATTTCTGCTGGTGCTTCTAAAGGACTCTAGTTGTAACTTAGCACTAAGCTAGGAGTGACATTTTAGGAGAACATTTTTGAGCCATTCTAGATTAAACACAGACATCTGACCAATTACACCAGTCCCCCCACTTTAAATCAAAACATTATTGATTGATTTCCTAATCATGTGTAAAACTAATAAATTAAAACCGTCTTAAACTAATATGTAAGGCCTTCAGTCCAGTCCCCAAAGTCCTGACCAATGGGAAGGCTTGCTTGGCTTAATCTACATTGACACCACACAGAAAACAATCCTGATTGGAAAATTTTCTGTTGTCCATTTCAAGATTATAGGGCCTTCTCTGAAGATCAAGAAGATTCTGAGGATCCCCCATTGAATAAATGCCCTCAGACAGTGGGAAATGACCTTTGAGACCTTGCCTTCATCTCAGCATGAACCCAGAAAGCAGCTGTATCTGCTAAAGAAGCTGTTTCCTTTGAGATATATATGTGCTTATTCAGTTTTTACAAGTAGATAAAGATGTATACAATAAAAAACACCACAACAAAAGAGTAGGAAAAAGGGGTTGCTGTGGTTACTAAACTCTTAAAAAACAAGTGTATTCTTTTATCCTTATGCATTTCTATGGTGTCCATATATATGCTGTCCATTTTCGCCACATGCTATCAAATACGGTTTCTCTCACTCAAAGCTGGTAAGTCATTTTTTCCAGTATATACATTTGTCTTACTTTGTCCTCCCACTATTCTACAAAGGGAAGTCCAATCTTGTACCAATTTCCTGTTATTGCTTTTTATTGAAGTTGTTTCATGTTTATACAGACCAGCATTTACCAGTACTTGTATACACTCCCTTGCTGCCCAGGGGCAGCACTGCCTTAGTGGACGCAGAACTGCAGGTGTTTTTGGAGTCCAGATGGAGCTGAAGCTGGACATGCTCTAAAAACCCCACAGCTGCACTGTGAGTTTTCCTTAACTGTAATGCTATACAGTATTTAAATTGTAATTCTGTGATTTAAAAAAGAAATCTCATAATTCGGTGTTTGAGATGTAAACAGAGTGAATCAGAGCGGTCTGGTGTGAAATGGTTCAGATGTCTTTACAGTGGTGATGATAGGAACCAGGGGTCGCCATGACTACAACACAAATATAGACAATTTATTTGATGTCCAAAACCACCAGTGAACCCACACCTGTTTTCTGAGTTTTATATGGAATGTTGATGATGGGGAAATAGTGAAAAATCTGAAATAATACATTTTCATTGGGGACCTTGGGAATTTTGCCTCACAATCACCTCCACCACGGATGGATTTTAAAGAAATGTTTTAGTCTCAAAATCCTCTCAAAATGATCATAAAACAGTGTCTCACACATCAGGCAGGGTCTTCATAACCATTTCATGTAATAACTCTCTGTGAGGAGCTTTTAGAGGTGGATGTCTGGTTCCTATCATTACCACTGTGAACAGTTCTGAGTCAGTACGTTTCTCTAGAACAGAGCGTTTCACACCAAACCGCTCTGAATGACTCCGTTAATGTTTTAACCATTTAATTATGGAGGAATTTTGAAAAGAGTTCCTCTTTATAACAGCTGATAAACCATTTTGCAGATGTGTTGTAAAATACATACAAATACAGAAAGTACATCATAGAAATTACATCTGTCAAACATCCTAACTGCCTCTCTTTTCCCTTTCTCACTTTCCTCCTTCTCACTCACTTTCTCTCACTTCTCTCTCATTTTGACTCCCTCTCCCTCTGTCACACTTTTTCCCTCACTCTTTCTTATTGTCACTCTCTATCCTTCTCCATTGCTTTCACTCCTTCTCTCACTCTTTCATTCTGCCTCTACGTTCTTTATCACTCTCTCACATTCTCTCACTCTTCCCCTCTTTCTCATTTCTTTATGTCTATCTGTAATGTTCTTTCTTTCGTTCTTTCACAACTTTCATTCTATTTTTTTCTCTTTTACCCCCATTCTGTTGTGACAACCTATAAACAGTGTTTACAACAGGCACTCTGTGAAGGACAATAGAGACCCATGCCACACACATACACACAGAGACCCCCAGCTGGGTGCCCCTTATTCTTCCCTGCCCCACTTTCAGTTGCACGCCCACACTCAACAGTCACATGACCTTGGCTTTACCAATAGTAACCAGTGTTCTGATCTGGACCTACAGAGAAACATACAATAGATGTGGAGGGTGTTTGTGTGTGTGAGAGAGAGAGAGAGAGAGAGAGAGAGGGAGGGAGGGAGGGAGGGAGGGAGGGAGGGAGGGAGGGTTAGGGAATTCTAATGCAATTCAACTTTTTTTCAGTTTCTGAATTGTTTAAATTTAACTTTAAATTCAAAGCATCATAAATAAACACAATTCTGCATATCAGTGCATCAATTTTCTGTGCTAAAGATACTGAATATTTTACTTTTTTGTGTTTATTTATTTGCTATGTATTATGCTTTCACTATGTTACGCTGCATTTGTGATAAAGTGGGAAAAATCTACCACAAGAATTCCTCCCTCCACTCTGGCGTCTCCTGGTTGCACGTACATGATGACGCTTCAACATAGAACAAGAAGTAATATCACACTTGAAGCTTTAAAATAGTTTTAAACTTTTGAGTTTCTGTTTATCATATAGCCTTTATTTTCTATTAGAAACAGCATGAACACTTTTAGGTGGGAAGTAGGAGATTCCGAGGTGGAAATTTACGAGCTCCCTTAACTTCAGAGTGAGCATTGTGGGTAATGTATTCCGGACTCACCAGGTTTACGAAGTCCTGGTAGCAGATTTTTCCGTCTGCATTCCCGTCTGCCAGCGCCAACAGAACCTCCAGCTTGTGTGGGTCGAGCTCGGAGCCATGGGCCTCCAGCAGGTCCCGGAAACGCTCTGTACTGATGAAGCCCGAACTCTCCGGATCATACTGCACAAAGAGGAAAAGACAGATAGGTCAGTTCTAACACTGGAGACATAAAGTGATAATACTAAACATTAATTTACTGTCCTGTGCCCCAGTCTCAGTCTAAGTGTCCCAGATGTCCATGTTTTACACTGTATATTTTACTTCTTAATAAAATACGCTAAACTCAGCAAATATAAGTAGAAATTGTGCACTAAAGTGTACAAAAAAATGCCAAATTGAAGTTTTCTGTAGACGTTATTTTGACTTATTTTTACTTCGAAAATCTACAAAATGCTAAATTTCACCAGGGATGTTTTGCATATGGCTGTAAAACAGATATGATGTTACTCTGGACAGTGTTACAACATTCTAAATGACCAGGTACAATGATTTAGTACTGCATACCTATATGTGAACATTTTGTGGCTGATATCAATATTTGGGGGTTAAAATGCTATCCAATAACAATAGATGCTAATTCTTGGTGCAGTTTGGCAAAATATTCACATATACAGATAAAACTGAGGCTTGTTGATATAAGATAAGACCAGATAAGATAATCCTTTATTAATCCCACAGTGGGGACATTCACAGCAGCAAAGGAGGTTACAGGAGGTTATAAGATTACAGTTTGTTACTTATTACTGTAAAGAAAATATACTATGGAGCTATATAATAATATATAATATGAAACATTAAAAAACATAAACTCTATCTGATATCGGCTGACAGTCAAAGGCTCGCCCACAATTCAAATGTCTTTGTTTTTTTTACTATTTCAAAGCTATGAAATAAGACATTGATCCAAATTTCCCAATAATGATTCCTTGACTTCAACACCAATTCCTGAATGATACTTTCTGAACTCTTTCTTACAAACTGCAAGCTAAAAGTGGGCATGGCTTAAACCAGAAATGAGTGCTGGGCATTGGAGTATTTACTGACCACAATGTACTGCAGACTAAATAAGAAGTGCTGATTTAGAACACACATACACATAAGTTAGACAGCCAATAAGCAGCAAAGATGTAGGAACAAGCATGCTTACTGGCTTAGTAATGCTAAGACTGACTACGCCGGTATAGAAATTTAGCACAGAGTTTTTAATACCCTGTAGTATTGAAGTAATTCAGTCGATACTATAAAAGTATTGGATGTTGTGCCCCAAAAAAAAGTGTAAAACAAAATTAATCTAGCTTTTATTTTTGCTTCTTCAGTAGCCCCTGCCACTCGTCCCTGAATTCCTCTGGGATGCTCTTTTTATATCTTTATTGTTATCAAAAATATATATTTTCAATCAGGTGTCCAACCATTTTATCCAGTACTGTGAAAATAACAACTATTTGTAAATGCACTGTGATGAATTCAGTTCAGTCTTTTTAATAAAGCAGAAATTTTATCTCCTTTCAGTGTTACATATGCTGATGGTTCAGATTAAGGGAAGCGCAGGATTAACTTTAATAACAGTCTGTGTAATACTGTGTAATAGTAGGTTAAGTACAGCGCTTAATGATTTACAAACATCAGTACCAAAAACGTTGGGACAGTATGTGAAAAGCAAAGACCCAGAAAGAAAGTATTTAAACAAAAATGTGCAAAGATATTTTATCTTATCAACTTTATTGTTTGTGTGTATATATATATATATATATATATATATATATATATATATATATATATATATATATATATATAAAATGCCTGTAAAACATCCCAAAACAGGGACAGGAGCCATTCAGGACTAGGAATGCTGTGAAATGTTCCATACACATAAACAGGTCATGGAATCATGCTTGGGTATAAAAGGAGCATCCAGGAAAGGCTTTAATGAGAGAGGACGGGTCAAGGTTTGACATTTTCTCAATAAAGCATCAGAAAAAATTCCAACAGTTTAAAAACAACGTTCGTCAGTGAGTGATGGCAATGATTTAGGTATCCCCCCCCCACACTTACAAACTATAGTTCTTCAAGGGTTCTTCAGGAAATATGGAACTATGAACACTCAAAGAACCCTCTGCATGATTAAATGGTTCTTTGCATCATGAAAGGGTTCTTCAGATTGATAGAGATTGTGCTGTAGATGATTCTATACAGAATCTTTTTGAAAAGGGTTCTATATAGCACCCAAAAGGATTCTTCTATTTTAACAAGCTTGACATCATAACAACAGCAGAAGCCTCTTTGGTGCTTCAGCACACTCTCCATCAATATGAAGAACCTTTCATGATGCAAAGAATCCCTTAGTCATGCAAAGGTTTCTTTGAGTGTTCATGGTTCTACACAGAAACATTTTCTTTCTTAAAGAAACACTGAAGAGCCACCTTTTTAAGTGTGTGCAGTGCATAGTATCATCAAAAGATTCAGGTAATCTGAAAAAATCTCTGTGCATAAAGAAAAAGGCTGAAAACCACAAATGAACACCCGTGACCTTTGACCACTCAGATGGCACCACATTAAAAACCGGCATGTTTCTGCAATGGAGCTCACTTGGGAAACCACTGTCAATAAACACTGTTAGTCGCTGCTTTCACAAATGAAAGTTAAGACTATACTATGTACTTTGGAAGCCATAAATCAACGACGTCCAGAAACGCTGCTGGCTTCTCTGGACTCTGGAGCTCATCTGAAAATACCTTTAGGACTGTCACAATCAGTACATAATCACCTGTTCACAATTATTTGAGCTCACTGCAGTTATATTTCATAACTGTTAGCTTTTACAATCATATTGTAGCATCAGCAAAGAAAGACAAATGCTCTTTTACTGAGCACACAGCAAGTGAGGACCGCCACTCAGAGCTGCCGAAACAGTCGAGATTGCAGGCAGGTCACTTCCAGCTATGCACCTCTACTTGACGGTAGGCACTAACTCTCCACCAGCTATCCCATAGCCCAGCACAGAATAGCGTGAATAGCACACATACACATGTACATGGAGCAATAAAAACCTATTTACTGTTAAAGACTCTCCTAGTGTAAATATGATGCTGCCCAAGAGCCTCCTTGCATGGCTGCTCTGTATGGTCACATGCTCCGTGTGCAACCCAGTGTTGGGATGCAAGATATTAATATCCCAACAAACAGAACAAGATTTGTGTGTGTTTTAATCAGCTGAGTTTAGGCAATTGCATCAAATCTATTGAGATATGTGTTTTTACAAAAATAACAGTTCAAAAACTTCAGACGTCTTTAGAGAGCAGCAGTGAGGAATGTTTGTTTATTAGAGGTTAAGCTGAATCTGTGGTAGCTAACACTTTGGACACTGTGGTATGGACTCCAATACAATTTATTTGGAATTACCAAACTAATTAATCATCAGAAAAAAATGTATCACTGTAACAGGCCTAGTTACCAGTGTAAAGTTCAAAAGCCAGTGTCTAACATGGTATGGCATGTATTACTCCGTATGGCCTATGGCATAAGTATCCTGCACATGCAAGTAGACTTGTATAATGGGAGATTGGCATTATACTGAATCAATTTGTCTTCAGCCTGTAGTGTTATTAAAAAGATAAGCAATGTAATACAGGGGAAGACACGCTCCTTGTTTTCAATTTAATACAGATTTATTAGACATTTCAGACACTGTACCAACATTTTTAGAATCAAGGCTTGTGTAACGAACAAGCAGCAAAACTACAGCTGAAGCATAAACAAAATACAAAGGTAATAAAAACAGGATAATAGAGAAAAGATAAATTAGTTGGTGAATATTCATTAGATAATGAAACAAGACAGCGCTGAATAATCCTCACATTATTCCCCATCACACACACACGCCCCACAGCTCCAGTGCACACAGCTGGAAGAGTGTGTGTGTGCTGTTATAATAATTAGTGTCAGGAAGGCACAGCTTTAACACTCTTGACCTGTAACCTTTCGTCTGACAAACACTAAGAAGGTCTTTGGGTGACAGCTGAGATCAGAGAGGGCAGAGTGAAAATAAGTGAACACTACTGCACATTTTAATATACAATTACTGTTTATTTACTGAATTTAGCAAACTAGGAAATATGACATCATTTCCCAACAAGGTAAATTCAGTAAATTAACAGGAAGTGTGTATTAAAATATGTAGAAGTGTGTTTTCTGTAGAGATGCAACTGTTAATTTGACTGGGGCTTTTGCACAGGACTGTATATACAGGTTCCCTTTTGACACTACACATACGGTCCTGTACAGAAGTTTCAACCAGTCATGAGACTGCCTTCATGTTTATCTGGGCAGTACCAGTAAATACACAATATGACATCAGAATAAACACAAATTTACATAAATAAACATAAACATCAACTGATTTAGTTTAGTCCTGTACTGATTCGATAAAGCAGGTGCTGGTGTAAATCCTGGACTTTGCCCAGCAGAGAGCAGAAAACAGTTTAGATAACCTGCAGAACAATCACAGAGGACCGTCCATTTGTTTATGTTCTCTCTAAAGTTGTGACCCACCTTCTCCTGAAGCACCTCGGCTAGTTTCTGTCTGGCGTTGATCGAATCCCCAAATGTTTTCATTCTAACGTTTACTCTGCACGCTACACACGCACACACACAGCGTCTGACCGCAACAAGCGACGACTGACCCCCCAACATCCCTCCGCCCCCCGCAACCATGAGGATTTACAGTTCAACAAACACAAACCCCTCCCTCCTGTTAGCCTACATCTCTCAGCCTCTGTCTCTATTTATTTATCTCTCACTTTCTCTCTCTATTTCTCACTCTATATCTCTATCTCTCTTTCTCTAACTCTCTCTCTCTTGTTGTCTCTCATCTGCCACTCTCCTGTCTGTCTCTGCCTATCCCTCTATAACTTGCTTTCTTGTCTTTCCTTCTGTCTTTCTTACTCTCTTTTCCTCCTCTGTCTGACTCTCTCTCTTTCATGCTATATTTTTCCTTCTTTCTTTCTTTCTTTCTTTCTGATCTTGATTTCTATGAAATGTGTTGGTCACAACGCAGTCATGAATTCATCACTGAATTATAATTAAATTAATATCAGTTTCACTGTGATGACCGTAACAGAGCTACTGTGTTTAAACTCCAACTCTGTTGGAGTTTCTGTTACACAATGGAATTTCACAGACACACCCACCCACACACACCCACCCACACACCCATACACACACACACACACATGCAAATCAGAATCAGACGCTCTCACAATCTGAGCTGCTTTAAGATCCTCATTAATCCCTAAATAATAGAGGCGGGTCAGAGAGAGAGAGAGAGAGAGAGAGAGAGAGAGAGAGAGAGAGAGAGAGAGAATGAGAAAGAAAGAAAGAAAGAAAGAAAGAAAGAAAGAAAGAAAGAAAGAAAGAAAGAAAAAGAAATGGGATACAAGGGAATGAGAAGGAAAGAGAGCAAAAGAGAGAGATGGAAAAGAGAAATGGAGAGGAAGAAAAATGCGGTGAGAAAGAGAAAGAGAGAAAGAGAAATAAAGCAAAAACGTAAAAGTAAAAGTAAACCGTGTTTACATTACAGACAAACAAACAAACACTACAAAAACAACAACCACAATAATGGTGATGAGCAATTCAGGAGAGATCAGTCACACCATGTGTGTGTGTGTGTGTGTGTGTGTGTGTGTGTGTTATATACTCTGTAGGAGGTTGTGGGTACAAGATCACATCAGACATCACTGACCTCTGACCTACTGCTAATATAGCTGATAGTCTGCCAACTCTCTCTCTCTCCCTTTCTGTCTCTCTCTCTCTCTCCCTCTCTGTCTCTCTCTCTCTCTCTCTCTCCCTCTCTGTCTCTCTCTCTGTCTCTCTCTCTCTCTCCCTCTCTGTCTCTCTCTCTCTCTCTCTCACTCTCTCTCCCTCTCTGTCTCTCTCTCTCTCTCCCTCTCTGTCTCTCTCTCTCTCTCCCTCTCTGTCTCTCTCTCTCTCTCTCTCCCTCTCTGTCTCTCTCTCTGTCTCTCTCTCTCTCTCCCTCTCTGTCTCTCTCTCTCTCTCTCTCACTCTCTCTCCCTCTCTGTCTCTCTCTCTCTCTCTCTCTGTCTCTCTCTGTCTCTCTCTCTCTCTCTCTCTCTCTCTCTGTCTCTCTCTCTCTCTCTCTCTGTCTCTCTCTCTCTCCCTCTCTGTCTCTCTCTCTGTCTCTCTCTCTCTCTCTGTCTCTCTCTCTCTGTCTCTCTCTCTCCCTCTCTGTCTCTCTCTCTGTCTCTCTCTCTCTCTCTCTCTCTCTGTCTCTCTCTCTCTCTCCCTCTGTGTCTCTCTCTCTGTCTCTCTCTCTCTCTCTCTCTCTCTCTCTCTCTCTCTCTCTCTCTCTCTCTCTCTGTCTCTCTCTCTCTGTCTCTCTCTGTCTCTCTCTCTCTCTCTCTCTCTCTGTCTCTCTCTCCCTCTCTCTCTCTCTCTCTCTCTCTCTCTCTCTCTCTCTCTCTCTCTCTCCCTCTCTCTCTCTCTCTCTCTCTAACATATGGACAGTCCAGCAGGCTCATTATCAGGCCCCACATCAGGGGGTCATTTATAAAGACAATGCCCCACCAACCAGTCATCATGCCCCCCTAAACCCACTACTTTTAGGCTTGTACAATCACTACAACAATTAATCTTGATTTATCATGGCTTATAACATTTTCTGTAGATAATCATGATTAACCACTTTTGTCTTATTTGCTACAGCTTGCTCAAAGATATATTTATTCTGCAACAAAACTGCTTTTACATTTAAAACTGTGATTTTGAACTTTTGAACAGGAGATTTTCTGTAGACGTAATATGTTAATAATGAGTGTATTTAATACTCAATAATTGATCATAATCGGTTTTCTGCAGTTACCTGATTATTGAAATGGTCATGTAAACAACACACTCCGATTTCTTAGATCAGAGTAAGGTCTAGAAATCCGATTAAGAAATCCGATGAAGAGAGCACATGTGCGAAAACAGACCGCAGTACCAGAAAAAAGCAAGCAGTTTCACCACGAGATGCAGTAAAACACTTGGAGTGACACTAAAGCCAAGTACATTCTTGACAAAATGAAGTATTTAAATATTCTTCATCTTCCAGGTGATGTACGCTCAAATTTCAGGTAAAATGAAGTTTTACATTACGTTTACGTCACGTCTTGTTCTGTGAGTTTATTGACTGGTTGTAGAGCAGAATCTGATTAGTGTCATGTCACGTATCTTGCAGACCCGGAGTTTCCCCATGATCTGATTACTCAAGTGCAAATAAATGCATGGACCAGATTACTGACAAAAAAATCTTTTTATTTATTTTACAAACTTTGTTGTTTTTTGTGAATATATGCTCACTGTGAATATCATCACTGTCCAAAGAAAAACGTGTATCTCCATTTCTGCAATTTTCACTTTTCATTTGAGCAGCCATTCTTTAAATTGTGTGAAAACTTCACAATGAATGGGCGAATAAAAATGCAGCAAAGTTGCTTAGAATAAAATATTCTAAAATGTGAATGTTTTGGCCCTCTCCTGTAAAGTTACTATTTTGGACATATATGTTTCTCTTTGGACAGTGATGATATGATGCCTGCAACACATCCCAAAACAATGATTTGGGATTTTATATTTTAAGACCTTTTAAGACTAGGAATGCTGTTAAATACTAAACAAAAACAAACAGGTGATGTAACCATCCTTGGGTATGATTATTGAGTAATCAAGAAAAGGCAGAATCCTTTATGAGTGACTACTGTTTTCAGTTTAAAAGGTAATTCAAAATCTCTGCATAATTAAATGGTTAAGATGTAAACAAAGTCATTCAGAGTGGTTTGGTGTGAAATGCTCTGTTTTAGAGAAACTTACTGAGTCACAACTGTTCACAGTAGTGGTGATAGGAACCAGACGTCCAGCTCTAAAATCTTATTACATGAGTTATTACATGAAATGGTTATGAATGCACTGCCTGATGCCTGAGACATTGTTATATGATAGTTTTGAGAAGATTTTAGTTTCAATGTTTTGGCTTAAAACGTATTTTAAAATCCGTTCTTGGTGGAGGGATACATACAGGGTGCTGTGGGGCAAAATAGTCAGAAAAGAAAACTTACTATTTCAGATTTTCCACTATTTTCCCATAATCAACATTCCATACAAAACTCAGAAGACGTAGGTTCACTGGTGGTTTGGATATTAAATAAAATGTCTATAATTGTGTTGTAGTCATGGTTCCTATCACCACCACTGTATTATAACAGGTGTCAGTGGACTGGAGTGAAGCTGTGTGTATGTATGTGTGGGGCTGCTATGATCTATCTGCTAAGCTTATCATACTAAAACTCTGAGAATGGCATTTCCTCACACACATACACACACAGGGCTGATCTGGAGGAGGGCAGGTTGGAGGGTCAGTGATCTTTAAGCCAGACCACTTTTTGAAATATTTGGCAAAAATACCCTCACATTCCAGCAGCTGTGAATAAAATAGATACTATGAGGGAAAAATCTGGTCTATATCAGCCCCAGACTTGGGGGGGGGAAACAGATAATGTGGACCACCAATATTCAACTAAAGAGGACAAGGGGGTGTATCTACTTGCCTGTCAATCATATTGCATATGTACAGCATAAAGACATCTGAAATTGTGTCGCCACTCATCATGCCCATACCAATGAACTTCAGATGCTATCTTCAAAAATGACCACTATTGCACTAATAAGCCGATATATTTTCTCCCAAATGTCACTGGACTCTCTGAATTACGAGGTTGTGTAGTAGACTGTAGTAGGGAAGGGGCTATCTTTGTTCGGGGGCGGGGATTTTGGAGGTAACCGTAAATGGAGGGGCTGTATTTGTTTATGGTGGGGAAAGAATAAAGGGAAAGGGCTATATTTGTTTGGGGGCGGGGCTTTTGGAGGTAACTGTGAATGGAGGGGCTGTATTTGGGGCGGGGCTTTGGAGAGAATAAAGGGAAGGGGCTGTATTTGTTTGGGGTGTGGCATTTGGAGGGAACAGTGAGGGGAGGGGCTGTATTTGTTTGGTAGCAGCGCTTTTAGAGGGAACAGTGAGGGGAGGGGCTGTATTTGTTTGGTGGCAGGGCTTTTAGAGGGAACAGTGAGGAGATGGGCTGTTGACTTTTAAAATAGTTTCAGCAAACTTCTGCCATCATAGATAAAAACTGCTAACAGACATCCAGTCAAGTGTTTCAGATTAACAAAGCTGTGGTTGCACGTACGGAGTGATGCCTCGCCCTTTCCAGCCATCCACAATTACAGCCTCTCAGACTGCTCATTAAACAGCTGACCTCTGAGTGTCCACCACTACACATAGCATGGCAAAGTCGAAGCTACTGCCTGACAGGCTCCAATTAGAGCTTCTGATTAAAAGCTGAACATAAACTCCTCTCTTCTCACAGCATGGATTTACAACCCAGAGCCAGCACTGATTCCGGATCAGTTTAGGCCTATAATTCAGTTCTAATGCAATTGAACATGTCTGATCCAACTAATCTTCAGCTTAGTGTGGGAACTGAACTCTGCATTTGCTTCCTCTGACACATCCCATATAACTACCTGAGTAATTATTGAACCTTTGATAAGTTGAGTCATGAAAAGCACAAAAACATGTTATATGGAGTCCAGTATGTACTGGGGTGGGAATCATTACAGACCCTGTGATACGACATTGTCACAATAATTAGGCCATGATACATTTCTAAAACAATATTTACAGATTAATAATGTGGTAAGTGTGGGGACTGTTGACCAAAATAAAACTTTGCTTTGATGGGATAAAGTTCATTCACTTCAATACTTTTACTAAAGCACAACTGGGAACCAAACCTAAAATGATTCAATTCTCCAGATCCAGGAATTTGCGAGATGCATGTCAGGTGCCTAAAAACATAGCCTTCCAAACACATATACAAAAAGACTGGCTGTATTTTGGGTTTTTCTGCTTATGAGAGCAAAGGAGTATAGCTATGGGGGGACTGGTGGGGCATTGGTCCTCTCTTTTGGAGGCCAGGTAATAATGAGCTTAGTACATATTAAACCAGTCTTATTTAAATATAAAAATTTATTCTTGGTTCTCCATGTCTCAATACTATGTTTAAACTTAAAATGTTGCAATATTATGCTATATGAATTTTTTCACGGACCATTAAAGATGATATATATAACATTTTAAACATTAATACAGCAGCAAACAACCATTTTCTATGCCACACCCCTCTGTGTGTGTGTAATCTGAGCTTCTCTGTTTTGGTCTTTACTGCTGATCTGTCAGCGTGTGCATGTTAGTCCCGCCCTGTGAAAATGTCGGCCTTCCTCACGCTTTGTTTTGCCCTCCGCATACGGTGACTGCCCACACAGCGTGCACGCACATTTTAAGGGAGAATGGGAAAATATGAGCAAGTAGCTGAATGTAGTCTAGCTGCTACTGCACCATATGATGCCCTAAATGTAACTAAAGCCCAGCAATGATGTTACTGATCTTTACCCTCCTCTGCTATCACTGCAGACTGGCAGGGTTGGCTACAGAGCAGCACTAGTAGCCTGTTAATGAAGTGTTTGTCTTTATTTGAGGGTCCCATTTTGTAGAGAAGATTCCAACCACTACCGCTTGTAATTCAGTTACAAGCTGCAAGGTGACATTTGAAAACAAGGGGTAGGGGTAAATGTCAGAAAAGGGACTGGACCGTAGTTTAGTTGATGCACTTTTTCAGGCAGACTGGAAATATTTGAACAAGAAGCTGGTGAAAAATAAGCCAACTTCAGCTTCATTGAGAGGTTAAAGGTATGAAAAGGGAAGAGGAGGCTGCTCCTGCTGGACAGGCAGGTATCATTAACTTATTGTTGCTGTTTCATAGAATCAATGGGTCAGTATTGTTTTGTACAACACAAATGTACAGCCTAGCTAACGTTAGCTCCATTACTTGCTGTGTCATTGGTCACTCTAAAGTTATGTCATGATATGTATCTGTACCTGTACAATGTTTATGAAGGGTTTTATGGGCACAAAGATCTCAAAAAGTGTGATTCATGAATTTGGGGGATGGAGTTTATGAAGGAGCGGTGCATTTGTGAATGGAGGGGTGCATTTGTTTTGCTGTTTAGTTCAAATAACATTCTCCAGAATTGTATACTGCTCCACTGTCTCACAGTTTGCACAGTTTGAAAATACAAAATACATCCTTACATTGTGTGAAAAACGAATGATCAATAGACCAATATAAATGGTCCAAAATGTCTTTTTTTACTTTAACCTCTATTGAAAGTTAAGAAGGTTTCCTGCTCCTGTAAAGTTACCATTTTGGAGATGCAACTTGTAATCCCAACAGTGACGATATGCTGTCAATATTCCACACTGTTTTTAGAGCATTGTTTTTAATAGATTATTTTCAAAATTGGAAACTCCAGTTCAGCTGCACAGACCATGTCCTTCCTTCATCAAAATGGATATGACTTCATTTTTGCATGAAAGGGTTAAAAAAGGTTTCTGACCTCAGATCAGTAAATGGGTGCTGCTATTCACTCCTCATTCCACTCTGAAATGACAGACCCTGGCTGGTCTCCTCACACAGCTGTGGCGAGCAGCAGTAAATTGGCGACATGGGGCGGGCAACCAAATTTGAACAGCGGCATCAAAACACTTCAGTTATGGAGCTTTGCTTGCCTACTGATTTCATCGGCTCTGATTGGACCCTCGTGCCCTCCACTGCAGCAGATGCACTATGAGAGACTATTGTAGCGCTTCTAGGTCCTCAGGCGAGGGGGTCCAAGGGTGTGGTCCCCAGAGGCTGAGGCCACGGTGAAGGTTAGCTCACATCCAGCCGGCTTGTAATTGTGCTTTATTATGGAAATTGGGGAGCTTTGTTGAGTGGCAGTTGGGCCGACCTGTTTGTCTCCTCATGTTTAATATTGTACTTAGCTGACAACGCCGTATATAATAAAAAGGAATCAAGAAGAGTGTCAGCGAAGCGCTAAACTGAGAAGGAGTATCAGTGAAAACACTACATAACCCTGGAAAACAGTGCTGTTCATGTGAAACTGAATACTGCTGTGTAGAACAGAGCAGGCGCTGTTTTATGTATGCACGATTTTGACACGTTGAATGTAAAAGTCCAGAATAGAACTACTTATGCGAGGATAATATTAATGAAGCTGTTAACACTTAGAAACTGTGCTGTAATCACTGAAGAATAAGGCTTAGAATATATGAACTATTTCTCAACATGTCAGCATTCATTTGTGTTGAGATGTAAACAGTGGCTCAGAGTGGTTTGGTGTGAAATGGTTGATTATAGAGACTCGGATATCTTCACTGTGGTGGTGATAGGAACCAAGGGTCGCCATGACTATCCAAACCACCAATGAACCTACAAATGTCTTCTGAGTTTTATATGAAATGTCAATGTTGGTAAAATAATGGAAGTCTTTCTTTTGTCTCACAAGGTTTCACATGCTCACCTCTGCCACAATCTACTGTAAAACAATGCCTCAGACATCAGGCAGTGTATTCATAAGCACTTCATGTAATAACTTTCTGTGAGGGAGTCTTTAGAGGTGGATGTCTGGCTCCTAACACCACCACTGTAAACAATTTACTCAGAACTGAGCATTTTGCATCGAACCACTCTAAGCGACTGCTTACAGCTTAACCATTTAATTATACAGAAATTTAGAAAAATTTGGTAGAATTCCCCTTTAAGGTCTTAAACTGAGCTGTAAATTAACTGCACGACTACAAGGGTTTATCTGTGTGTAATGTATCAAACAGAATCTGCCTTCTGTGTCTCCAGAATGCAGCTCACACAAACAGCTCAAAAAGCTCAAACACAATCTGTGAGGAAATCTCAGCTCAGCAAAAACAGCACAACACACAATACATCACTTCTATCGACACTTCCCACCGCTGCGTAATCCCCACACAAAAGGTCCAATCGAAGCCTGCGAGGATGTTTTACATAACCACCAGCCCAGCCATCTGACCAGAGTGGGCCAGCAAAGCCCTCTGGGAAAATTGCGATAAAGAGAGCAGTCTGCTGATCACTGACCAGTCTGCTGATCACTGGCCAGTCTGCTGACTCCTTGTAATCTGCCATGTTGACAAGGAGGCATTTGAAAATGCTCTAAACATTCCAACTTGGAACTGGAGTCAAACTGACTGGAGTAAAAAACCGACTTGTGGAAAAAAAAATCTCTTCCTTTCACGTAAAAAAATAAATAAATATATATTTGTGTGTCTGTGTATATATATATATATATATATATATATATATATATATATATATATACATACATACACACACACACACACACACACACACACACACACATATATATATATTCAGTGCATTCGGAATAATTCTAATAGTCTAGTCTACAGGGCTTCATAAGCGGATGCTCAGTTAACCGCATAGGAGACAAAACAAAAATATCGACCTTGGACAAATTAATGTAGTGCTGCAGATTTTTTCTAAGTCACAGTCAGAGTCAGCTTTCCTGTCATTTCTTCGTATTAAAGCTGTGTTAAAGATGAACAAAATGAAAATAAAAATAACCCAAACAGCAAGTTGGCTTGATAAGGCAGGACCACCCAGATTACTGGTGGTCTAACCAGTTTTTAATCTCCTCAAACTGATTTTAAATGCTCACAGACTTTTATTTTGGAAAATAAACTAAGACATATTACAAAAAGCTGAAAGAAAAAATAACGGCTAGGCTTGTCTAAAATAATTTAATGTGCTACGTTGGTTCCAGCTGCATAAAGGCTTTATGTATGTCGTTGCTGTCAAAATGATTTACTAAATGAATATCCAAAGAAGAACAACAGAAATAAATTAATGAATTTTAATAAATTAGATTCTGAGTGGCAAATGGGGTTTAATAAGTTTAATAGTTACTGGTAGTAACTTTCTGTGAGAGACATTTTAGAGGGGGATGTCTGGTTCCTATCACCACCACTGTGAAAAACGCTGACTCTGTAAGTTTCTCTAGAACAGAACATTTCACACCAAACCACTCTGAATGACTCTGTTTACATCTTAAACATTTAATTATGTAGAATTTTTGAAAAAATAGTGGAGTTCCCCTTTAATATAAGCAAGCTGTTAAAACAGGAAAGATTTTCCCTGTCAGCCTACACATCTTCTCCATCTTCCTGTAATAAAACATAACAAATCTGTGATTTTAATATTGGGTGACAGGAACAGGTGAGCAGGCATTCATATCTTTAATATGGATAAACTATGTAAGTATAGCATCAACGATCCCAGCACTGTAGTTTTACTATTAGATGCTAATGGATCTGTGTTTGATACACTAAGGACTTTGCTGAATTGTCAAGCGAGAGATATCAACATCATCTGTCATCAGCGCTGGGTATATCGCATACTGAGGCTAACAATCAGTGACAATCAGCAAATCTCAGCTCAGAGTTTATTCTGCTCACTGCTTGTCTGTCTCAGTGTAAACAGTCCAGTCTGAAGGAGAGTTCAGCATGAGGAAAAGCAATGATGCGCTCTATCCCTCAATTTCACAGCGTCCCTCAGGATCCTGAACAGATATCACTTGGATCACATCCTGAAATCACCTATAATTCACCCAACATTTGAAGGTCGTTTTATTCCCTCACCCACTTTATGCCTGTAGAACATTTTTCTAACTTTCACTCATGCCCTGCCTGTCAAAACGGCTCTTCAAATCTAATTTTTAGAAAACGGATCCAGCTGTAAAAACTGAGCTGCTTAAAATAGCCCATATACACACATATACACATATATATGAATTGAACTCTGTATTAACGCACTCAGTATAGGTGCAGTAGTATATATAACCTCACAGAAACTGAACTCTGTAGTAACGCACTCAGTATAGATGCAGTAGTATATATAACCTCACAGAAACTGAACTCTGTAGTAACGCACTCAGTATAGGTGCAGTAGTTTATATAACCTCACACAGAACCTGAACTCTGTAGTAATGCACTCAGTATAGGTGCAGTAGTATATATAACCTCACACAGAACCTGAACTCTGTAGTAACGCACTCAGTATAGATGCAGTAGTATATATAACCTCACACAGAACCTGAACTCTGTAGTAACGCACTCAGTATAGATGCAGTAGTATATATAACCTCACACAGAAACTGAACTCTGTAGTAACACACTCAGTATAGATGCAGTAGTATATATAACCTCACACAGAAACTGAACTCTGTAGTAACGCACTCAGTATAGGTGCAGTAGTATATATAACCTCACACAGAAACTGAACTCTGTAGTAACGCACTCAGTATAGATGCAGTAGTATATATAACCTCACACAGAAACTGAACTCTGTAGTAACGCACTCAGTATAGATGCAGTAGTATATATAACCTCACACAGAAACTGAACTCTGTAGTAACGCACTCAGTATAGATGCAGTAGTATATATAACCTCACACAGAAACTGAACTCTGTAGTAACGCACTCAGTATAGATGCAGTAGTATATATAACCTCACACAGAAACTGAACTCTGTAGTAACGCACTCAGTATAGATGCAGTAGTATATATAACCTCACACAGAAACTGAACTCTGTAGTAACGCACTCAGTATAGATGCAGTAGTATATATAACCTCACACAGAAACTGAACTCTGTAGTAACGCACTCAGTATAGATGCAGTAGTATATATAACCTCACACAGAAACTGAACTCTGTAGTAACGCACTCAGTATAGATGCAGTAGTATATATAACCTCACACAGAAACTGAACTCTGTAGTAATGCACTCAGTATAGATGCAGTAGTATATATAACCTCACACAGAAACTGAACTCTGTAGTAACGCACTCAGTATAGATGCAGTAGTATATATAACCTCAAACAGAAACTGAACTCTGTATTAACGCACTCAGTATAGATGCAGTAGTATATATAACCTCAAACAGAAACTGAACTCTGTAGTAACGCACTCAGTATAGATGCAGTAGTATATATAACCTCACACAGAAACTGAACTCTGCATTAACGCACTCAGTATAGATGCAGTAGTATATATAACCTCACACAGAAACTGAACTCTGTATTAACGCACTAAGTATAGATGCAGTAGTATATATAACCTCACACAGAAACTGAACTCTGTAGTAACGCACTCAGTATAGATGCAGTAGTATATATAACCTCACACAGAAACTGAACTCTGTATTAACGCACTCAGTATAGGTGCAGTAGTATATATAACCTCACAGAAACTGAACTTTGTAGTAACGCACTCAGTATAGATGCAGTAGTATATATAACCTCACACAGAAACTGAACTCTGTAGTAACGCACTCAGTATAGATGCAGTAGTATATATAACCTCACACAGAAACTGAACTCTGTAGTAACGCACTCAGTATAGGTGCAGTAGTATATATAACCTCACAGAAACTGAACTTTGTAGTAACGCACTCAGTATAGGTGCAGTAGTATATATAACCTCACAGAAACTGAACTCTGTAGTAACGCACTCAGTATAGATGCAGTAGTATATATAACCTCACACAGAAACTGAACTCTGTATTAACGCACTCAGTATAGATGCAGTAGTATATATAACCTCACAGAAACTGAACTCTGTAGTAACGCACTCAGTATAGATGCAGTAGTATATATAACCTCACACAGAAACTGAACTCTGTATTAACGCACTCAGTATAGGTGCAGTAGTATATATAACCTCACAGAAACTGAACTCTGTAGTAACGCACTCAGTATAGATGCAGTAGTATATATAACCTCACACAGAAACTGAACTCTGTAGTAACGCACTCAGTATAGGTGCAGTAGTATATATAACCTCACACAGAAACTGAACTCTGTAGTAACGCACTCAGTATAGATGCAGTAGTACATATAACCTCACACAGAAACTGAACTCTGTAGTAACGCACTCAGTGTAGATGCAGTAGTACATATAACCTCACACAGAAACTGAACTCTGTAGTAACGCACTCAGTATAGATGCAGTAGTATATATAACCTCACACAGAAACTGAACTCTGTAGTAACGCACTCAGTATAGATGCAGCAGTTTATATAACCTCACACAGAAACTGAACTCTGTAGTAACGCACTCAGTATAGGTGCAGTAGTTTATATAACCTCACACAGAAACTGAACTCTGTAGTAACGCACTCAGTATAGATGCAGTAGTATATATAACCTCACACAGAAACTGAACTCTGTAGTAACGCACTCAGTATAGGTGCAGTAGTTTATATAACCTCACACAGAAACTGAACTCTGTATTAACGCACTCAGTATAGATGCAGTAGTATATATAACCTCACACAGAAACTGAACTCTGTATTAACGCACTCAGTATAGATGCAGTGGTATATATAACCTCACACAGAAACTGAACTCTGTAGTAACGCACTCAGTATAGATGCAGTAGTATATATAACCTCACACAGAAACTGAACTCTGTAGTAACGCACTCAGTATAGGTGCAGTAGTATATATAACCTCACAGAAACTGAACTCTGTAGTAACGCACTCAGTATAGATGCAGTAGTATATATAACCTCACACAGAAACTGAACTCTGTAGTAACGCACTCAGTATAGGTGCAGTAGTATATATAACCTCACACAGAAACTGAACTCTGTAGTAACGCACTCAGTATAGATGCAGTAGTATATATAACCTCACACAGAAACTGAACTCTGTAGTAACGCACTCAGTATAGATGCAGTAGTATATATAACCTCACACAGAAACTGAACTCTGTAGTAACGCACTCAGTATAGATGCAGCAGTTTATATAACCTCACACAGAAACTGAACTCTGTAGTAACGCACTCAGTATAGATGCAGCAGTATATATAACCTCACACAGAAACTGAACTCTGTAGTAACGCACTCAGTATAGATGCAGTAGTTTATATAACCTCACACAGAAACTGAACTCTGTAATAACGCACTCAGTATAGATGCAGTAGTATATATAACCTCACACAGAAACTGAACTCTGTAGTAACGCACTCAGTATAGATGCAGTAGTTTATATAACCTCACACAGAAACTGAACTCTGTAGTAACGCACTCAGTATAGATGCAGTAGTATATATAACCTCACACAGAAACTGAACTCTGTAGTAACGCACTCAGTATAGATGCAGTAGTTTATATAACCTCACACAGAAACTGAACTCTGTAGTAACACACTCAGTATAGATGCAGTAGTATATATAACCTCACACAGAAACTGAACTCTGTAGTAACGCACTCAGTATAGGTGCAGTAGTTTATATAACCTCACACAGAAACTGAACTCTGTAGTAACGCACTCAGTATAGATGCAGTAGTATATATAACCTCACACAGAAACTGAACTCTGTAGTAACGCACTCAGTATAGATGCAGTAGTATATATAACCTCACACAGAAACTGAACTCTGTAGTAACGCACTCAGTATAGGTGCAGTAGTTTATATAACCTCACACAGAAACTGAACTCTGTATTAACGCACTCAGTATAGATGCAGTAGTATATATAACCTCACACAGAAACTGAACTCTGTAGTAACGCACTAAGTATAGATGCAGTAGTATATATAACCTCACACAGAAACTGAACTCTGTAGTAACGCACTCAGTATAGATGCAGTAGTATATATAACCTCACACAGAAACTGAACTCTGTAGTAACGCACTCAGTATAGATGCAGTAGTATATATAACCTCACACAGAAACTGAACTCTGTATTAACGCACTCAGTATAGATGCAGTAGTATATATAACCTCACACAGAAACTGAACTCTGTAGTAACGCACTCAGTATAGATGCAGTAGTATATATAACCTCACACAGAAACTGAACTCTGTAGTAACGCACTCAGTATAGATGCAGCAGTATATATAACCTCACACAGAAACTGAACTCTGTAGTAACGCACTCAGTATAGATGCAGTAGTATATATAACCTCACACAGAAACTGAACTCTGTAGTAACGCACTCAGTATAGATGCAGTAGTTTATATAACCTCACACAGAAACTGAACTCTGTAGTAACGCACTCAGTATAGATGCAGTAGTATATATAACCTCACACAGAAACTGAACTCTGTAGTAACGCACTCAGTACAGATGCAGTAGTATATATAACCTCACACAGAAACTGAACTCTGTAGTAACGCACTCAGTACAGATGCAGTAGTATATATAACCTCACACAGAAACTGAACTCTGTAGTAACGCACTCAGTATAGATGCAGTAGTATATATAACCTCACACAGAAACTGAACTCTGTAGTAACGCACTCAGTATAGATGCAGTAGTATATATAACCTCACACAGAAACTGAACGCTGTAGTAACGCACTCAGTATAGATGCAGTAGTATATATAACCTCACACAGAAACTGAACTCTGCATTAACGCAATCAGTATAGATGCAGTAGTATATATAACCTCAATGTTGCTTGGCAAACATATTCCACTGTTAACAGGGAAAAGTGCAGTGCCTAATGTGATTATTAGTGATGTGCCAGTCCAGAGACGTTTTAATAGATCAGGTACCACTTACCTGTACCACTTAAAACCCTTCGTTATATTTTTAACTCTGATGTAAAACGGATATTATGATTGATCTATAGGCCTCTTTTCAGAAGTGTGGGGCTACACTAAAGGGATATTCCATCAATCTTTTAAAAATTTCTATATATATATACAGGGTGATTCAGAGTGGTTGGGTGTGAATTGGTTCAGATTTCTTTACAGTGGTGGAGTTGCTATGACTACAACACAAATACAGACACTTTATTTACTATCCAAAACCACCAGTGAACCTAGATGTGTCTTCTGAGTTTTACATGGAATGTTGAAGATGGGAAAACAGTGATAAATGTGAAATAATAAGTTTTCTTTAGGAACTATTTTGCCTCAAAGCACCCTGCATGTATCCCTCCACCATAAATGGATTTTAAAAATTTGTTTTAGAACCAAACTTGTCTCAAAAATACAGTAAAACAGACATCAGACTGTATTCATTCCATGTAACAATTTTCTGTGAGGGAGCTTTTAGAGGTGGATGTCTGGTTCCTATCATCACCACAGTGAACAATTCTGACTCGGTAAGGCTCTGTTTACATTTAAATCATGTATTTATGTAGAATTTTTGAAAAATCAGTGGAGTTCCCTTTTAAACTGGAATATGTAAACTTGTCAAATCTGCACTTCTGGCCTTTTGACTTTGAAAATACACTCACATTCACAAAGTTTTTCAAATGTGAATCAACGTCAGGTTAAAAACTATTTAGCGACTGCACCACAGCAAAACTGAGAGAAAGGAGAAATATGACTTTCTAGAGTATTTACTGCACTATAAAATGGATATAACATGGTACAAAAATGTCAAACTAAAATAATCTGAATAGGATGCTCGTAGACATTCCTGCAAAAGCTTTTGACCAAAGATGAGAAAAACATCTGGGTTTTATGTTGTTTTGCCTAATTTGCATGAAACTGGGTGACTTCACACCCCCTGATCTACGAAACATACAGAGAATAAAGAGTCAAACATCCAACACCTGAACAAACATCTAAACACAAACACAGTCCTAGTGGTGTTGTGCCAGCCCCAAATATCTCAGAGATGATCAACACACCAGACAGACAGGAAATCTAAATAAATAAATACATACATACTAGAATGGACATTATAAGGAACTTATCTTGGCCCAGAATATATAGAGAGAGAAAGAAAGAAGAGAGTGAGATAACTAGATAATTAAAGATATACAGTATATAGAGATAGAGATGAGATAAACATGGTAGAAAGAGAAAAATGGAGGGTGTGAGAGAAAAAAGGCAAAAGAAAGAAAGGTAGAACGGAGACAAAGAGAGAGAGAAAGAAATACAGAGTAATGGAAGAATGGGTTATGCAGAGAGAGAGAGAGACAGAAAGGGAGGGACAGAGAAAAGGAGGGACAGAAAGCCAGATGGAGAGAGGGAGAGAGACAGACAGAGACAGAGAGAGAGGGACAGAGAGAAGGAGGGACAGAAAGCCAGATGGAGAGAGAGAGAGAGAGAGAGAGAGAGAGAGAGAGAAGAAACAAGAGAAAGGGAAAATGAGACAAACAGTCAGAGGGAGTAAGAGAGAAAGAAAGAGAAAAAGAGGAGGAGTGAGATGAATAGAGACACAGGGAGAGAGAGGAGAAAATGAGACAAAGAGAAATACAGAGAGGGAGAAACAGAGAGGGAGGGACAGAAAGCCAGATGGGGAGAGAGAGAGAGAGAGAGAGAGAGAGAGAGAGAGAGAGAGAGAGAGAGAGAGAGAGAGAGAGAGAGGCATAGGGAAAGAAAGAGAAAGGAGAAAGTAAAAGAGAGAGAATAGAGAGAGTAAAAGAGAAAGAGGAGAGTAAGAGAGAGAGAGAGCAAGAGAGAGAGAGAGAAAGAGAGAAATAGGAGAGAACAAGAGAGAGAGAGAAAGGAGAGAGGGAGAGAAAAAGAGAGAGACAGACAGGGAAACACAGAGGAAGAGATAGACAGAGAAAGGCTGAGAGAGAAAGTCAGAAAGGCAGAGGTAGAGAGATACAGAGAAAGGGTAAGAAAGAGAAAGAGAGGCAGAGGTAGAGAGATACAAGAAAGGGTAAGAGAGAGAAAGAGAGGCAGAGGTAGAGAGATACAGAGAAAGGCGAAGAAAGAAAGAGAGAGCGAGAGGGAGAGGGAGACAGAAAGGCAGAGGTAGAGAAATACACAGAAAGGCTGAGAGAGAGAGAGGGAGAGAGAAAGAGGCAGAGGTAGAGATACAGAGAAAGGCTAAGATAGAGAAAGAGAGAGAGAGAGAGAAAGACAGACACAGAGAGATACAGAGAAAGGCTGAGAGAGAGAGACAGAGGTAAAGAGATACAGAGAAAGGCTGAGAGAGAGAGAGAGAGAGAGAGAGAGAGAGAGAGAGAGAGAGAGAGAGGCAGAGGTCGAGAGATATAGAGAAAGGCTGAGAGAGAGAGAGAGAGAGAGAGAGAGAGACAGAGGTCGAGAGATATAGAGAAAGGCTGAGAGAGAGAGAGAGAGAGAGAGAGAGAGAGAAAGAGACAGAGGTCGAGAGATATAGAGAAAGGCTGAGAGAGAGAGAGAGAGAGAGAGAGAGAGAAAGAGGCAGAGGTCGAGAGATATAGAGAAAGGCTGAGAGAGAGAGAGAGAGAGAGAGAGAGAGAGAGAGAGGCGCAGAGGTAGAGAGATAGAGAAAGCCTAAGAGAGAGAGAAACTGTTGGGGGTGGATCAGTGAGTTAAGACTGTGACAGCTGAACCCTTTTAAACGCCACTCTTTCAGTTCAGAGTGAAAAATCTTTATGACTGACGCTCCTCCCCCCCACACAGCCATCACTCACCATAAACCTCCACAGCCCCAGCCAGGAAACCGAGAGAGAGAGAGAAAGAAAGGGGCATAATTCAAAGGAAAAAAGTGAAACAGGGCCAGACTGAAGCAACATTAATTATTATTATTATTTTAGAGCATCATTTCTCACTGTCATGACCTCACATTCACTCCCTTCACTTTCAGACTGACCTGGCGTGACCTTTGTCCTGAAGGTCATCCTCCTCTTTTTACTCAGAGATTTATGGCATTTAATGAGGTCAATTTGGGGAGGGGGGTGGCGGGGTCAGCGGCGGGGACAGTGGTCACTGTCTGAGAGACAACTATAATTTATATACGCTGTAACTAATACAGTGTGGAATGAAATAATATAAACTACGCAAAACAGACGAAATCCTAAAGGTAGGAAAGCGTAATATTTCTCATTAAAAGAACCGTGTCACAAAGACTGCGAGGCTTAAAAGGATGCTTGAAATATAAGGCACAGCTCCAAAAGACAGTATGTACAATTATACAGTTGATTTTAGATTAAATCATACATTTCGCTTATGTTTTTATCCTGTTTCATAGTCACTGTACATATATAAATCAGCCTGCCACGTAACCAATCAACATTTGAGAAGCCGTTTTTAATATAAAACAATATTTTTAAGAGGTTTAATTGAGGAATTTGTATAACACAGATTCATGTTTACTTTTTATCTCATTAATGTACTTAAAAATATGTCTTTTATTTTAGAAATTCATTTGTCACCGAGATTGTGGTCACTGGTGTTATTAGGACTATATCATTACACTTTAACACAGTATTTTCAGCTCTATTTAACTGCTTCTTTGGGTCGAGGCTGATCAGAGAGGAGTCACACTTGCTCACTATATTTCATTAATTTATTCATAATTGTGTTTATCAGGCAGCACTTAAGTTCTATGTGTTATCACTGTTATGTGCTTTAATGGCTGAGAAATAAAAATTGTTGTCAAAATATTGTCAAATATCATTTTTATTACTGATTTTAAATAATTGCACAAGGTCACTTGTCCACCAATGAGTCAGCCGATTTACAAAATCCTCAGTTTTAACCCGAATGTCATTGGAATCATAGTCACTGGTGTTACACAACAGTCATACAACACCAGTGACATGTAATGAACAGTGTAATAAGCCTTTCTCTGTCATTCAGAATCATCCACTGCTTCTTCATTTGCTCCACAGCTTTCTTTTCTCAATTTTATGCAATTATTTGCAATAATGTTTATTAAATGTTATTGAAAACTGTAGATCGGTTATTCTAAACTTCCATCTTGGAGAAGTGATCAGGCCCACTACAGATCACATGATGGAATAAAAATGGGAAAAGAAGTGCAGAGTGTCAACCTGACTCAGTGAAAACTTCAGTCCAGTGACGCTTCACACTGAGTCTTTGGTCAGTAATCCAGAAGCTGATCTGTGATTGTTCAGAGTGAATGGACAGCAGCGTACACCCGCTGCCTCATAATCCTATTACTGTTAATCCCAACAGGTCAAGGTCTCTCTCTCTCTCTCTCTCTCTTTCCTTCACTCTCTCACGTTCCCTCACCCTCTCATTTCTCGTCTATCTCTCAACAGCCAAGATGATCTCACCTTCATTCATTCAGTCATCAGACTCACGTAGCCATCACGTCATTCATTCACCACAGATTCATGCAGTCATCACAGATCCATTAATTCAACAGATTTGTTTAATCACAGCATCATTCATTCACCACAGATTCATGCAGTCATCACAGCTTCATTAATTCAACACAGATTCGTTTAATCACAGCATCATTCATTCACCACAGATTCATGCAGTCATCACAGCTTCATTAATTCAACACAGATTCGTTTAATCACAGCATCATTCATTCACCACAGATTCATGCAGTCATCACAGCTTCATTAATTCAACACAGATTCGTTTAATCACAGCATCATTCATTCACCACAGATTCATGCAGTCATCACAGCTTCATTAATTCAACACAGATTCGTTTAATCACAGCATCATTCATTCACCACAGATTCATGCAGTCATCACAGCTTCATTAATTCAACACAGATTCGTTTAATCACAGCATCATTCATTCACCAGATTCATGCAGTCATCACAGCTTCATTAATTCAACACAGATTGGTATAATCATCACAGCATCATTCATTCACCACAGATTTCGTCCTCACAGATCCATTAATTCAACACAGATTAATTAATTCATCACAGCATCATTCATTCACCACAGATTCATGCAGCCATCAGAATCATTAATTCAAAACAGATTCATTAAATCATCATGTATTTATTCATGCATTCACAAAAAATCCATGCATTCTTTACAACTATTCATTCTTTACATATTCATACAGTCATCACAGATTCATGCAATCACTGCCGATTCATTAATTCACTATAGATCAATGCATCCACATCCAATTCCTTCTTTCATTGTAGACTTGTGCACTCAGTTATGCGTTTATCAGTTATTCATGCATTCACCACAGTTTAGTGAATTCACTATAGATCCATGCATTCACAGATTCATGCAATCACTACAGATTCATGCAGTCATCACAAATTCAGCACTGTATCTGTCTGTATGTTGTTTATAGTTCATTTACAATAAAGACTTAATCCAGTCTAAACCAACAGCTGAAATGCCTGAGAAATATCTGTGGCAGGAAAAAAGCAGAGAATCCCAGAGAGAGATGAGACCAAACACACGGAGGACGCCTCCCACCATCTCCTGTAATTAAGCCATGAATCAGGACAGCAGCCTGAGACTGACTGAGCTTAAAGACAGACAAAACAAGCCCTCTCGCTGACAACAGAGCGAGCAGCGCTGTCTTAAGTGAGAGAGATGCAGTGTTTTTCTGTGAAACTGAGACAGTAGTGGGAAAACAAACAGGCTACAGTGCGGGTTCCGTCATCAAACTTCCCTGTACATCTCTAGAACAATCACATGGTTTGTCCTGCTGCGCTGCTTCCTCTGTTGTTTTGTGTATGGATCAGTTTTCATCCAGAAACTACAACCCTTTATCCAAAAAAGTTAGGACGCTGTGCAAAATGTAAATAAAAACAAAATGTAATGATGTGTAAATCATTTAAACCGTATATTTCATTGAAAATAGTAGAAAGACAACATATCAAATGTTGAAACTGAGAAATGTTATTGGTTTTTGAAAAATATATGCCCATTTTAAATTTGATAACAACAACACGTTCCAAAAAAGTTGGGAGGGGGCATATTTACCACTGTGTTTCATCACCTCTTTTAATAAAACTCTGTAAGTGTTTGGGAATGGAGGAGACCAACTGCTGTAGTTTTTTGCTTAACATAGGATTTCAGCTGCTCAACAGTTCAGGATCTCCTTTCTCATATTTTTCATTTTATATTGTGCCAAATGTTATCAGTGGCAACAGATCTGGACTGTGGGCAGGTCAGTTTAGCAACCGGACTCTTTTAATGCGGAGCAATGCTGCTGTAATACATGCAAAATGTGGTTTAACAGCATCTTGCTGAAATAAGCAAGGCCTTTCCTGAAAAAGACGTCATCTGGATGACAGCATACGTTGCCACACCATATATATATCGTTCAGCATTAATGGTGCCTTCACAGATCTGCACGTTACCCATGCCATCTGCACTAATGCACCACTATGCCATCATGTGTACTGGCTTTGGAACTGTGTATTGATAACTAGCTGAGTGGTTTTTACAACTCAGCATCCATGAGTTCAATCTAATATTGATTCGTCGGACCACAGGACACTCTTTCCCTTTCCACTCATTCCATTTCAAATCAAATCAAATCAAATTTATTTGTAGCGCTTTTTACAACAGATGTTGTCACGAAGCAGCTTCACAGAATTCCAGAAAAGACAAAGTTTTAACAAGAATGTAAAAAATGTAAAAAAAAAAAAAAAAACCCTGGCAGGCAAGCCAGGGGCAACAGTGGCAAGGAAAAACTCCCTCAGAACTGAGGAAGAAACCTTGGGAGGAACCAGGCTCACCAGGGGGGACCCATCCTCCTCTGGTCAAACTACCTACAGAGTTATTATACAACTAATATTAATAGCAGTAATATTGGTATTAGGAATAACTAGGAGTCTATGAGAACATCAGTGTAGGGTGGGCAGCTCGTCCAAGGCAGGTGGTGGTGGCTGGGGTGTGGGCAGCTGGTCTGAAGTGGGTAGCAGGAGGGCTCGACAGTCAGTCGTCCTTCAGTGTCCGGCCGGACAGGTGGACGATTGTATACTCGATTGTCATAATTTTAAAAGAGCTTGGGCCCAGGAGAAGGTGGCAGCACTCCTTGATCCTTTCGTTTTAGAGTTATGCATTTGTGGATGCAGCGCAGAACTGTTTTCATAGGCCATATTTTTCAGAAGTGTTCCTGAGCCCATGCAGTGATTTCCACTACAAAATCATCACCTGAGGGCCCAAAGATCACAACCAGAAAACACTGCTTTTTGGCCTCGTCCCTTACATGCAGAGATTTCTCCAGATTCTCAGAATCATTTAATGTTATTATGTACCGTAGACGAAAAGAAAAGTTCTTTGCAATTTTAAGTTGTAAATGTTATTCTTGAATTTGGCCGTGCAGTCTTTCACAGACCTCCACATCTTTACTTCTGAAAGACTCTCTGAGGTGCTCATTTTACACCCAATCATGTTACAGACCTGTTACCAATTAACCACCTGTTGTTTTTTTTAGCCTTACACAACTTTACCAGCCTTATGTTGCCCCCGTCCCAACTTTTTTGGCCAACTTTGTTTTTTAGAAAAATAATACAATTTCTCAGTTTCAACATTTGCTATGTTATCTTTGAAGCATTTTCAATTAAATATATGGTTTAAATGATTTGCACATCTTTGCATTTTGTTTTTATTTACATTTTGCTCAGCGTCCCAACTTTTTTGGAAGTGGGTTGTAACACCTCTTTTTCTAGTTTATAGAAGCGTTCATTAAGGTTGATGGACTAATATATCCTTTTTTATAGCATATAAGAGTGTTCAACAGGGTTGTTCATGGACTACTATCACCTTTTTAGCTTATATGAATATTCATTAAGATTGTCTATGGACAAATATCTCATTTTCTAGCATGTAGGAATGTTCATTGAGGTCATTTGTGGACTAATATCTCCTTTTGCAGCTTATAGGAGAGTTCATTTAGACAATATATGGGCTAGTATCTCATTTTCTAGCATGCAGGAGTGTTCATTAAGATCATTTATGGATTAATATCTCCTTTTGTAGCATATGGGACTGTTTATTGAGGTTGACCACCAACTAATATCTATAAGTATTCTAGCGCAAAGAAATGTGTATTGTGATTGTTACAAACTAATATCTCCTTTTCTAGTGTATGAGAGCTTTTAGTGAGATCATTTAAGGACTAATATCTCCTTTTGTAGCTTATAGGAATGTTCATTAATGTTCATTTATCAACTAGAATCTCCTTTTGTAGCATATGGGAGTGTTTATTGAGGTAATTAAATTTATATCTCCCATTCTAGTGCATTGGAGTATAACTGAGGTCATTTATAGACAAATATCCTCTGTTCTAGTGTAAAGGAGCATTTATTGTGATTGTAATGAACTAATGTTTCCTATTCTAGCAGATAGGAGCATGTATTGTGGTTGTTCACAAAATTATTGACTAAAATTATTCTAGTGTACAATTTTATTGAGGGTATTTTTGGACTAATATCTCTTATTATAATGTGTTTTTCTAAAGTGCTGTATTTCCTCAGTTTCAGCTTGTGGTGACTCTAGGAGCAGAGCATACAGTGAGAGAGAGCTAGAAAGGACAACACAGGTGTATTGTGTATATGTGGGGTGGTGGGATGGGGGGTGTGTGTCAGTGCTCCACCTGCCTGCTGTTGCTGAATGAAGCTGTGGGAATGTAGCTGTGATCTCAATGGACACAGTGTCTCTCTACGCACACTGTTCACGCAGACGCTTCGATCCAGCAGCGAGCTCCTGCTCCCCTGTGAGACGGTTCAGTGGAGACTGAGCGTGATACAGTGCAATGGTCTCTGATCTTCACGTGTTACAGCGGATGGACTCACCGATATGGATTTTTTAGGCCAATATTTTGACCGATTCTTAATATCTTGTTTAAACATCAATAACTTTGCATTTTAAAAATGGCACTTTTTGCTATTTTAAAACATGATCACACTATAATACACACATAAAATCCAGAGACTACAGTGACCTGACTACAGTGAGAGTCCTTCTCTCAGCAGCCTTTTACACAGGGAGGCCAAGGTGGTGTTAGGAGTCTTGCCCAAGGACTCTTATTGGTTTAGTGTAGGGTGTTTGCCCTGGTGGGGGTTTGAACCCCAGTCTACAATATAGAAGGCAGAGGTGTTACCCACTACACTAACCAGCCACTTTATACTGATGAAGATATGATGACGATAGTAGACTCGCCATCCCCTTTGACCTCTCATTGTTTGGTAGCAGCACAACATTGCACATAAAGAGAGACAACAGCGTTGTAGTTTGATTATATTAATGAAAAATTTCCATTCCAAGCATAATGGCCACTAGGGGGGACTGCAGACAGAGAATAAAACTGCTAGTGCTAGCTGACACTAGCTTGCACAAGTAACCAAACAACCCACAAATGTGAGAATTTTCTCTGTTAAAAAATCATAATCAATTTATTGTCATAGTTTAATGAGTGTACTATGGTCCTTAGTAGTGTACTCATGTTTTAGTAGCTAGCTTGCTAAATTACCCGTTCCACACTAAGTAGTCCAGCAGTACTGACAGCTAATGAGCCAGAATGTAACTGCTGCTCCATTTAAGGTGGAACGGGAAAATTAGAATGAAAAGCTGGTGAATAACTAACTTCAGGTTGATATCACTGAAGAATTAGGGGTGGGCTATAATAAAGAATTGTCCCTCTTTGAAGGCATGATTCCCTAAATGTAACTAAAGCCCAGCAGTGAGGTTGCTGAACTTTCCCCTCCTCTGCTAAAGTGGTGAAGTGATATTCTTCTTTATTTGAGGGTCCCATACTGCAAAAACAATTTTTTTCATTTTATTTTTAATGTATTAAACTCAAAATAAATCAAGAAAAGAGGAAGAGGAGAGGACATCACTACATAAACTAACACACACACTCAGTCTGTAAGCGTGGGCAGGACTGGTTTAGCAGGTGGTCTGCCAGCTTTATTTTGTTTTATTGTGTGTGTTTGTGAGAGCGAGACACAGAAACAGAGGGAGCGAGAGAGAGAGAGAGAAAGAGAGAGCAAGAGAGAGAGAGAGAGAGAGAGAAAGAGAGAGAGACAGAGAGAGAGAGAGACAGAGAGAGAGAGAGACAGAGAGAGAGAGAGAGAGAGAGAGAGAGAGACAGAGAGAGAGACAGAGAGAGAGAGAAAGAGAGAGAGAGAGAGAGACAGAGAGAGAGAGAGAGAGAGAGAGACAGAGAGAGAGAGAAAGAGAGAGAGAGAGAGACAGAGAGAGAGAGAGAGAGAGAGAGAGAGAGAGACAGAGAGAGAGAGAGAGAGAGAGACAGACAGAGAGAGAGAGAGAGACAGAGAGAGAGAGAGAGAGACAGACAGAGAGAGAGAGAGAGACAGAGAGAGAGAGAGAGAGAGAGAGAGAGAGAGAGAGAGAGAGAGACAGAGAGAGAGACAGAGAGAGAGAGAAAGAGAGAGAGAGAGAGAGACAGAGAGAGAGAGAGAGAGAGAGAGAGAGACAGAGAGAGAGAGAAAGAGAGAGAGAGAGAGACAGAGAGAGAGAGAGAGAGAGACAGAGAGAGAGAGAGAGAGAGAGACAGACAGAGAGAGAGAAAGAGAGAGAGAGAGAGAGAAAGAGAGAAAGAGAGAGAGAGAGAGAGACAGAGAGAGAGACAGAGAGAGAGAGAAAGAGAGAGAGAGAGAGAGACAGAGAGAGAGAGAGAGAGAGAGAGAGAGAGAGACAGAGAGAGAGAGAAAGAGAGAGAGAGAGACAGAGAGAGAGAGAGAGAGAGAGAGAGAGACAGAGAGAGAGAGAGAGAGAGAGAGACAGACAGAGAGAGAGAAAGAGAGAGAGAGAGAGAGAAAGAGAGAGAGAAAGAGAGAGACAGAGAGAGAGAGAGAGAGAGAGAGAGAGAGAGAGAGAGAGAGAGAGAGAGAGAGAGAGAGAGAGAAGCGGGGCATGAAAGCTGCTGGTCTGTAAACACACACACACATTCACACACTCACTAGTTAGGCACTTCAGACAAGTACCACTGACAGCTGCCACACACACACACACACACACACACACAGAGAGACACACACTCATACACAAACATATGCTAAGAGCCAGAACCTCCTTCTACTGGCACTCCTCCCACACAGAGACTTTCTGTCTCTCTCTCTCTCTCTCTCCATCTCTCTCCCTTCCTTTCTCTTTCTCTCTCCCTCTTTCCTCTCTCTGTCTCTACATCTTTTTCCTCCCTTTTTGCTTTTCTCTCACTGTCTTTCTATCTTTGTCTCACTTTCTTTTCTCTCTCTATCCTTACGTCTCTCTTTTCTCTCGTTCCCTCTCTGTCTCTCTCCCATCCTTTCTCTTTCACTCTCTCTCACCTTTATCTTTCTTCTCACTTTCCTTTCTTTCATGCTCTATCTTTGTGTCTCTCTCCCTGTTTCCATCTGTCTTTACCTCTTACTCTTTCTTCATTCCCCTCTTTCTTTCTTTCTTTCTTTTTTCTCTCTCTTTCCCTTTTCCTTCTCTCTTTCTGTGTCTTTTGGCATCAGCTGAATCTCTAAACACCTTCAGTGTCAATCAGCAGATCAAACACTGAAAGATCCTTAAACTGGACCTTCCCTCTGTAAAGGAGACACAGCTACATCACTGCTCTTAGGGGGCGATACAGCTAAAACATAACATCACGATATTTATGGATATTTTTCCCATATATCACTCCCACATAGCATTCGTACATGCGTCTCATCCTTAAATTCATGGAAATCTATCACTTCTTTTTTTAAATAAATTAACTTGATGGATGATGGTTAAAGTTTTAAAATGTACCAATTAGTCCTGTTTGGAATGACGTGTTTTTGCGAAGCGATGAAATGAAAAAAAAAAAGTGCATTTACATACATCTACTATTTCAGTCTATAGCAGTTTAGTCCCAATTAGAGATGAAATGATATTAAAATTTCATATCACGATTATCATGACCAAAATTATCACGATTATCGGAGTTATCGCGATATTGTTATATTGTTATAGTTAAATAAATAAATAAATAATTGCTGATACACAAACTGAAGCTCGTCTCACCAACTTTAACATTAACGCAAACAGAATTGGCAGCAATATGAACTTTTTGTTTGCATAAACATTAAAAAATATAGTCAATACATTTGTAGTATTACTTTTGTATTACTTACAATACTTGTAATACTCTGTAAACAAAACTCTGCAATAGTGCAGTAACACTGAGGTAACTCTTTCTGTGCAGAAACTTTTCCTTAGTGGAGACTTAAATTAACAAAACCTTAAATAAATCAAATGTACACATAAAAGCAACATAACCACTCTAAACACAACAAAGTGCATGTAAGAACAATTCGCCACAATACCGGACCAAACGGACTCCACTGACTGTATGTCCAGTCTCTTCTTCACAAAGAAATAAAATGCTGCTGGTCTAACACATCCTGCATGTTCCCTCACTTGAGATTGAAAGCATATTAACTTTGTCCGGTTTGAGAAATGACCTCTGAGGAGAGACTGTGCCCACTCGCACTGAACAATCTCTCTGATGGCACGCTGGTTTGCCGGGATGCAAAAACCTCCTGGCAACCCTGGAAAGATGAGGCAGTGTTGCATCAATACAGTGCACCAGGAAAAACAGCCAAACCCGTCTCCAAACCCCCTATCTTCCCTATGTAGTGCACTTCGTGGATCATGAAATAGCAAATCCTTCACCCAAAGAGTGCATGAAATGTTCGACTAAGTCATCTATAATCAACATTAACAAAAGATTACAAATTCCCTATTTAAAACTCAACTGCTTGTCAATGATGACTGTGTTAGTTTGAAAAGTGGTGCACTCTGTAGGGGGCACTGAGTGATCTGAGAGTGTTATTTATTCTCTTCTGAGAAAGTAAACACCGCAGGCGAGACGAGAAAGGGGAGCTGTGCAGATTGAACTTTCGCAGCATCTCGTTCCAGAGCGTGTGTGACTGTTAACTCAGAGCTCATTTTGGAGACGCTGCTCCACAGAAATGTGTTAAAAGCTTTAGTTTCGATTCACAGTTGATTCGCAGGTGTTTTTTTTTCTTTTTGACGCTAAAAGCTTCACTATATATTATTAACGAACCATAAGTATAAGTTAAACCACACAACCCATGACATTTCTTTTATTTCGAAGTCCCCACAGACTTCTACGTTAAAGTTAACTTTCCTTGCATTCTCTAAAAAGTAGCAGGTGGCGGTCGCGAAGATGATTCGTAAGGTTTGTTGTGTTGCCCCCTTTCGCCGATATTTTCTTTCGGCCTGTTCTGCAGTCAGGGTGGTCATCTTGAATTAACTTTCCTTCTGCGTTCTTATAAAACCCAAAATATGACCAAACATCAGACTTGGTCTTCTTAGAAGGCTGAAATATCTCCGAATCTCTGTCATTCCACCATGCTCTCCCTCTCCCCCTTTCCCTCTACACATACAGACACAGAGCTGCATGTGAGAGAATGATTCTGCCTTTGTTTGACTCTGTACAGCGAGTTTTAACGATACTTCAAAGTTCAAACGGTATTACTAATCGTCATTCATTTTACCGCGGTTTACCATGAAACCTGTAACCGTTTCATTTCTAGTCCCAACCATTTCCTCTGAAGTTATAAAGTGTGTTTTAGTCCAGATTGCCTTTTGAATTTGATAAAACAATAGAGGAACACCAATCAAAACAGAGCTCTTTTACATATACCAGTCTTAAAGGCACAGTAACAAAAACTATTTAACCCCTTAAACTGCTCACGGCCTTAACCTAAGATTATCTCAGCTAGTTTGCATTGCATCCCTGTAGTTACTGAATAATAAGCCTGAGTATGTAATACTCTGGAAATAAGCTGGATATTTAAAAAGGTTCATTTTAAAAGTTAATTTTAAGAGTGAACTCTCAATCTGTGAGACCTTAGGCAGCAACATCACATGGGAGATCCATTTACACCTAATTCTTATGATCCATCAGGACGTTCAGGACCGACCGAGCCCAACACATACTCAGAAGTGAGTTCAGCCCAGCAAGACAAGCTGAAACATGTCTCATTCCTAGAAAAACAGGAGAGCAGAGAAACAAAGGAATCCTGACGTCGTATATATCAGAAAAAGGACAATTCAGCTACAGGAAAGCAATGATAAAACCTAATCTGAGAACAAGTTATCAATACTAGATACCTATGAACCCGGATCTATAGCAGTTGAGACCGTATGATTGCAAGGCCTTGAGCTGGACTAAATGTATAGGCTCAATCTGGAAGAGAGAGAGAGAGCAGTTCTTCAGCTCTTTATCCAGCTCTATTTTTATCATCGTCTTTTTCCAGTGTCTGAGATCTTCACACTTCACAGCCAGGAGGTTCCTTTCATTATCACAATCTATTTAAAGAGTAGAGGAGAGAGAGCCAAGGAATGAGAGAGAGGTGGAATGGCAGAGAAAAGTGAAACGAAGACTGGGTTTGGTGGGTTCTTACATAGCTAGTGTTATGAGACTGAACATGTTCTTCACAATGCTGCTAAACATCTTGTTGAAACAAGGCTGTTTTCATGCCTAATTTGTTTGCTAAAGTCCACTCTTCTCTTCATCTGCCACCATGACATGTGGGGTTCCACAAGGGTTTGTTCTGTGGCCCACCTTTTTTGTATATGTTGTACTTTCTTCTAACCAGAATCAGAATCTTTTTATTTCACCAAGACTGTAACATGCAAGGAATTAGTCTTGACCAGAGAAGACAAACACAAAAGTGTTTCTCTAAAAGACAATAAACCGATAAATCTAAATCATATAAACCGAGTCTGTTCTACAGTTTCTCATTAGACTGAATGAATAACTGACTCTAAATGTAGGTATTGTGATATAAACTGAGTCTGTTCTACAGTTTCTCATTAGGCTGAATGAATACCTGACTCTAAATGTAGGTATTGTGATATAAACTGAGTCTGTTCTACAGTTTCTCATTAGGCTGAATGAATAACCGACTCTAAATGTAGGTATTGTGATATAAACTGAGTTTGTTCTACAGTTTCTCATTAGGCTGAATGAATAACCGGCTCTAAATGTAGGTATTGTGATATAAACTGAGTCTGTTCTACAGTTTCTCATTAGGCTGAATGAATAACCGGCTCTAAATGTAGGTATTGTGATATAAACTGAGTCTGTTCTACAGTTTCTCATTAGACTGAATGAATAACTGACTCTAAATGTAGGTATTGTGATATAAACTGAGTCTGTTCTACAGTTTCTCATTAGGCTGAATGAATAACCGGCTCTAAATGTAGGTATTGTGATATAAACTGAGTCTGTTCTACAGTTTCTCATTAGGCTGAATGAATAACTGGCTCTAAATGTAGGTATTGTGATATAAACCGAGTCTGTTCTACAGTTTCTCATTAGACTGAATGAATAACTGACTCTAAATGTAGGTATTGTGATATAAACTGAGTCTGTTCTACAGTTTCTCATTAGGCTGAATGAATAACCGGCTCTAAATGTAGGTATTGTGATATAAACTGAGTCTGTTCTACAGTTTCTCATTAGGCTGAATGAATAACCGACTCTAAATGTAGGTATTGTGATATAAACTGAGTCTGTTCTACAGTTTCTCATTAGACTGAATGAATAACCGGCTCTAAATGTAGGTATTGTGATATAAACTGAGTCTGTTCTACAGTTTCTCATTAGACTGAATGAATAACCGGCTCTAAATGTAGGTATTGTGATATAAACTGAGTCTGTTCTACAGTTTCTCATTAGGCTGAATGAATAACCGGCTCTAAATGTAGGTATTGTGATATAAACTGAGTCTGTTCTACAGTTTCTCATTAGGCTGAATGAATAACCGGCTCTAAATGTAGGTATTGTGATATAAACCGAGTCTGTTCTACAGTTTCTCATTAGACTGAATGAATAACTGACTCTAAATGTAGGTATTGTGATATAAACTGAGTCTGTTCTACAGTTTCTCATTAGGCTGAATGAATAACTGACTCTAAATGTAGGTATTGTGATATAAACTGAGTCTGTTCTACAGTTTCTCATTAGGTTGAAAGAATAACTGACTCTAAATGTAGGTATTGTGATATAAACCGAGTCTGTTCTACAGTTTCTCATTAGGCTGAATGAATAACCGACTCTAAATGTAGGTATTGTGATATAAACTCAGTCTGTTCTACAGTTTCTCATTAGGCTGAATGAATAACTGACTCTAAATGTAGGTATTGTGATATAAACTGAGTCTGTTCTATAGTTTCTCATTAGGCTGAATGAATAACCGGCTCTAAATGTAGGTATTGTGATATAAACTGAGTCTGTTCTACAGTTTCTCATTAGACTGAATGAATAACTGACTCTAAATGTAGGTATTGTGATATAAACTGAGTTTGTTCTACAGTTTCTCATTAGGCTGAATGAATAACCGGCTCTAAATGTAGGTATTGTGATATAAACTGAGTCTGTTCTACAGTTTCTCATTAGGTTGAAAGAATAACTGACTCTAAATGTAGGTATTGTGATATAAACCGAGTCTGTTCTACAGTTTCTCATTAGGCTGAATGAATAACCGACTCTAAATGTAGGTATTGTGATATAAACTCAGTCTGTTCTACAGTTTCTCATTAGGCTGAATGAATAACTGACTCTAAATGTAGGTATTGTGATATAAACTGAGTCTGTTCTATAGTTTCTCATTAGGCTGAATGAATAACCGGCTCTAAATGTAGGTATTGTGATATAAACTGAGTCTGTTCTACAGTTTCTCATTAGACTGAATGAATAACTGACTCTAAATGTAGGTATTGTGATATAAACTGAGTTTGTTCTACAGTTTCTCATTAGGCTGAATGAATAACCGGCTCTAAATGTAGGTATTGTGATATAAACTGAGTCTGTTCTACAGTTTCTCATTAGGCTGAATGAATAACCGACTCTAAATGTAGGTATTGTGATATAAACTGAGTCTGTTCTACAGTTTCTCATTAGGCTGAATGAATAACTGACTCTAAATGTAGGTATTGTGATATAAACCGAGTCTGTTCTACAGTTTCTCATTAGGCTGAATGAATAACTGACTCTAAATGTAGGTATTGTGATATAAACCGAGTCTGTTCTACAGTTTCTCATTAGGCTGAATGAATAACCGGCTCTAAATGTAGGTATTGTGATATAAACTGAGTCTGTTCTACAGTTTCTCATTAGACTGAATGAATAACTGACTCTAAATGTAGGTATTGTGATATAAACTGAGTCTGTTCTACAGTTTCTCATTAGGCTGAATGAATAGCCGGCTCTAAATGTAGGTATTGTGATATAAACTGAGTCTGTTCTACAGTTTCTCATTAGACTGAATGAATAACTGACTCTAAATGTAGGTATTGTGATATAAACTGAGTCTGTTCTACAGTTTCTCATTAGGCTGAATGAATAACCGGCTCTAAATGTAGGTATTGTGATATAAACTGAGTCTGTTCTACAGTTTCTCATTAGGCTGAATGAATAACCGGCTCTAAATGTAGGTATTGTGATATAAACTGAGTCTGTTCTACAGTTTCTCATTAGGTTGAATTTTTTTTTGTATCTGTAAAGCCTGTCTAACTTCACTACAGTACACTGTTAGAAATAAAGGTACCATGGAGGTACATGATTCGTTCATCAAGGTACAAACAGTGTAAACGTTCCCTCAAAGGCACACCAATGGTTTTAAGGTCCAATTGTGTAGCTTAAATAAGTAATTCCCAGTGGAAAAGTAGATATTTGTATCTTTTTATAAACTACTTTTTTTTTAAACAGAGTAAAATAAAAATCTAATAAAAAGTCTGGCGATGAGACGGAGTGTGTGGAGTCAATACACCTTAGAAAATATCATTTCAGTGGATTCTGGTGCAGTTATGTTCCCTGATTTAAGGTACTGAGATGTACCCCTGAGGGTACCACCACAGCGACAAGGAGGGTCCTGCCCCAGTGACAGTGTCCTACCTTTTTTCTGAGAGTGTAGCTACGAAAGAACACACTTGTGGGCGGAGCTATGGAGAGGTCAGCTGGTGTGTGAAGTGACTCTTGTAGCGCATCTGGTGTGTGAGAGGGTCACATGTCACACATGAATACAGAACAATCACTCTGTTTCTCTCTCTCCTTCTAGATCTCTCTGATTCAATTCTTTCTCTTCTGTTCTATCTATCTTCCACTGTTTTTTCCTTCCACTCCTTTCTCTCTGTCTCTCCCCTTTTCTCCTCTTCTTGCTCTCACTCTCACACTCCCTCTACCATCTCTCTCCTTTTGTCTTTCTCGTCAATTTTCTCGTTCAGTTTCTTTCTCTCTGTCTCTCCCTGTTCTCTCTCTACCCTACTCTCTCTTTCTTCTAATTTCACCCTTTTTCTTTGGCTCCCATCTCTTCCCTTCCTCTCCCTCTTTCTCTCTCCTTTTCTCCCTTTATCATTTTCTCTTTTCCCTCTTTTTCTCTCTCTTTTCTTTCCCCTTCTTGCTCTCTCAACCATCCCTCTCTCCCTTTCACTTTCTTTTTCTCCCTGTATCTCCCCGTCCTCTCTTCTTCTCGCTCCCTCAACCATCTCTCATTCTCCCGTTGTTTCTCTCACCCTCCTTTCCTCTATCATTTTCACCCTTTTCCTCTCAATCTCTCCCCTTTTCTTTCCCCTTCTCTCTCTCAACTCTCTTTCTCTCTCCCTTTCATTCTCCTTTTATCCCTGTATCTCCCCTTCCTCTTTCTCCCCTTACTCTTTCACTCTCTTTTTCTCTATCTCTCCCCCTTCTCTCTCTCATCTACTTATTCCCTTTCTGCTCCTCTCCATCTGTTTCTCTCTTTCTCCTTTTTCAGTCAGTCATTCAAACCAATGTATTCACTGGAGGGGCTCCAGCTGTATGGAGGCCTATCAGTCTGAGAGCAGGTGGTAAATTGCAGACACTCAGACAGTCTCTCTCTCTCCCTCTCTCTCTCTCTCTCTCTCTCTCTCTCTCTCTCTCCACGTACAGCAGTATCACAATGCCATTGTATCTCCGGGCGTGCTGTAGAACCCAACACCAGCAGACTGAGATACCTGTTAGATGAGCTTCTGCTGGTATTTGTGGCTTTAGAACATTTCATTTTTGTGTTCTCTGATTGTTTATCTGCTCTGCTGCGGTACGTTTTGAGTTACTGTCTCCGGATGTCCTAAAACCAGCATCTGGCTCTGCCATGCTAGTGTTTCGTCATCTCTTGTATTTTTTTTTTTAATTAATTAAAGTTTTTTTTTTTTTGGGGGGGGGGGGGGGGGGGGGGTTGGACTAAAGGAGTGTATTTATTTAGTTTTGGCAGCGAAGCTAATGTTGCTAACAAGTAATGGAAGGTCAGACTCCATCATTCACTGTATGATAAGATACTGAATTGAATTGAGAACCATTTGTCACTGTGTGTGTTTGCACACTGTGAAATTAGACCTCTGCATTTAACCCATCCGTGCAGTGAAACACCCACATGCATGCACACTAGTGAACACATACACCCGGGGAGCAATTGGGGGTTAGGTGCTTTGCTCAAGGGCACTTCAGTCATGGACTGTCAGCCAAGGGGATCGAACCGGCAACCTTCCGGTCGCAGGGCTTGCTCCCTAACCTCCAGCCCACGACTGATGTTTTAAGTATTCTGTGAACAACAAGGAAATAAAATGCTAAACAATAAGCTACAATGATCTGTTTTCATTATTTTGGTTTGATCTACACTTTTTAAATCTGATGAGTACTTCAGTTCCTGACATTTTGCAACTTTCTCTGTAATTTTAGACTCATCCATGGCTCTGTGCATCTAATGTTTCTTAATACCAATGTTAGGAGCATATTAGGTACATTTTATACATTTATCTGCAACCAAAGTGGTTCTACTGTATTGAAAACAGTAATTCAACCTTGTCACACAGCTAAATACAGTAGCTGTTATCTTCAAGCCAGAACTGTACATGCACTTTTGTCCATTTTCAAACAGAGGCTGGTTAGTGCCAGTATTAGTGCTAATCTTAATTCCATAAGAACCATGTGAGTCCGAGCACAAACAATGAAATTCCAGCACAAAGGTCACCATGAATGCCAAGAGACAACAATAAAGGAACTGTAACTAAACAAAAAGCCATATAAAGCCATTCCTCCAAATCAGACTGAACTGCGCTCACGCAGTGACACTCAGTGCAGCTCAGCAATTCAGACACTCATCAAAAGAATGCTTTTATGCTGACCGTATAATCAGCTATGCTACTGAATTCACCCATTTACGGACCCTCCCAGCTGCCCCATTCACCACTGAGCACCATATAACTCAGCAGAACACTGAAACAACCAAGCGTTTCCAATCAGCAAACAGGGTGACTTGTGTTTCCTGCTGTTAAGTGCAGTTTTTTAATGTAACATGCAATAATATGCATTATGTGGTTACAGTGCTTGAGACCCCCAGTCACTACTATCTCTCTTACATATTGTTCTGATATACTGAAAACACTGCATTTTAATATTGTGTCTACACTAATATTTAAGGTGGCAACGATGAGATGACAATGTCAATTATGAAAAAAAATAATTGTCAAAAATGAAACAAGTGTGCTTATACACATATATTATACATGCAATCTTAAAGATTGTAATACAGGAAGCGTAGGGGGCTTTTATTGTTTTATTTAAAAGGCGCTCTATGACGTTCATATGATTTACAGTCTTTCCGACAGACTAATACACTACAAGAAGCGTAGGGGGCGATATGGCTTCTATTGTTTCATTTAAAAAGCTCTATAATGTTCATATGATCCACACAGTCACTCTGACAGACTGTAATACACTGCAGGAAGCGTAGGGGGCGATACGGCTTCTACTGTTTCATTTAAAAAGCTCTATAATGTTCATATGATCCACACAGTCGCTCTGACAGACTGTAATACACTACAGGAAGCGTAGGGGGCGATACGGCTTCTACTGTTTTATTTAAAAAGCTCTATAATGTTCATATGATCCACACAGTCACTCTGACAGACTGTAATACACTACAGGAAGCGTAGGGGGCGATACGGCTTCTACTGTTTCATTTAAAAAGCTCTATAATGTTCAGCTGATCCACACAGTCACTCTGACAGACTGTAATACACTACAGGAAGCGTAGGGGGCGATACGGCTTCTACTGTTTCATTTAAAAGGCTCTATAATGTTCATATGATACATACAGTCGCTCTGACAGACTGTAATACACTACAGGAAGCGTAGGGGGCGATACGGCTTCTACTGTTTCATTTAAAAAGCTCTATAATGTTCATATGATCCACACAGTCACTCTGACAGACTGTAATACACTACAGGAAGCGTAGGGGGCGATATGGCTTCTACTGTTTCATTTAAAAAGCTCTATAATGTTCATCTGATCCACACAGTCACTCTGACAGACTGTAATACACTACAGGAAGCGTAGGGGGCGATATGGCTTCTACTGTTTCATTTAAAAAGCTCTATAATGTTCATATGATCCACACAGTCGCTCTGTCAGACTGTAATACACTACAGGAAGCGTAGGGGGCGATATGGCTTCTACTGTTTCATTTAAAAAGTGCTCAATAACGCTCTGTAATGTTTATATATTTATTGGTTGACTTTTATTTTTTCAATGCAATATAAAGTGAGAAACTGCTTGTTAATGGTGGCAGCACAATAGATCATTAATCAGACCATTATTAATAGATTAATCAATCATAGAAGACATATTACCATCTACACTGTCTTGGTGCTGCTGCATTGTTATGTGTACATAATGGCACATTTTTATGCAGCTCTATTGTAATGTTGGACTCTGTAATAAAAGTTGATTAAACTGCAGAGATTTTACAGTTAAATATTTATTTTGGAAAAAAAACACAACTTATTAAGAAGTTGTCATAAACAGGCAGGACATAAAGAGCCATCTGCCAGAGCACTAGCGGAACAGCAGCGGGAACTAATCGCCCAGCACTGACGGCTTTTCATGTTTGTGTGATGAATATGTATGCGTGTTATTTATGGATTGTGGATATTTGTTCTCTAAACAGCTGCTGTTTCAGCTCCTCCTGCAATTTAACTGCTTCATTAGCTCTTTGGTCTGAGTGTGGCGATGTGTCTCTATAGCCTACAATACCCACAATGCAGCAGATTTATGGCTTTGCAAGGTCATGACCTGAGCACCAGGCGAAGCCCCAGACTGTATAAGGAACAAAGTGATGCCGCCTGAATAACCAGAACAGATAAAGAGGCCCAGCTAATGCAAATCCACACGCATGGTATTTTCAGAATGTGGGCTCTTACACTTATGTCCTATACATGTTTATATATATATACGTAACTACCTGTGTGCAATAATGATCATCTGTCCTATCTATATTATCTATATATAAATGAATGTCTCCTGCACCTACTTATAATATCATATTTATGAACCATCATATGTATGTGTGTATGTGTGTGTGAGTGTGTGCAAGTTCCCATAAGTAATAATGAGTTTTACATTCATAATATAAATGTACTACATTTTTTACATATATAAGTATTCATGTGCACACACACCAAAAAGTAAATGTTTTGTTTGTTTTTTTAACAATGTGTATCGCTGTCAAATAAATGCCGCAAAGCAGCATCAGGGGCCTCATAAGTAATTGCTTCTTTATCTTCTACCCCCATTTTACTTTCCCTTATTGTCCTCTTCCCCCAGTGTGTCTGGGAGGATGTGTGTGTGTGTGTGTGTATGTTGGGGGGGTCGGGGTTAAGGGTTAGGCAGGTGCAGAGAGAGAGAGAGAGAGAGAGAGAGAGACAGAGAGAGAGAGAGAGAGAGAGAGAGAGAGAGAGAGAGAGCACAGAGAGAGAGAGAGAGAGAGAGAGAGAGAGAGAGGATGAGGGTTTTCTCTCCGTCTGTCAGTCGCCCACTGATGAGGCCACTTACACACCCACATCACTGTAACTGGGGTCACTGTGATCGCATTTGTACGGGTCACTATCAGGGTCAATACTTTCAGCAGCACCCAATCACCCGTCATCAGTCGGGGGACATCCTGCCTTCTGTTTACCAGTAACGTTCGATTTTCAACGTTACCTTTCAAATATTCTTCAGCTACAGACGTAACTGACAACAACAAATATTTTATGATGCTGTCAATTTGATGAAACTGTATTGTGTAAATTCTTTATATCCTTCACCTTTTGTAATATTCTACTACTGAAACAAATAGGAAAAAGTCAGAAATGCATAACATAAATGTAATGTAAATGTATTAAATTGAATTAATTTAACTAGCTAATTAACTAACTAGGGATGCATGATAATATCAGAATCATATCGCTAATTGGGTTAAAAAATCATCATCATATAGATCATATGAACAGAAGGGCAAAACAGGTGTACAATTGGGTTACTGCACTAAAACATCTGTGCTATCTAGGTAGATGGAAGCAACAGGAATCAATCAATCATTTATTAAGAATTTAAAATGATTAAAATCCTTTATTTTGAATTTTGTGGTCAGTGGTTAGTTGTTAGGAATCACATGAGTCACACTGAAATATCACTGCAAATGGGACACATGCAAGCTCACATTTATGAATGTCTTTCAAAAGCTTCAAATGTCTGGAAAATCTAGAGCAGCCAAAAACACGTTCATGTGACTTGCCGTTACATTAGCACTAACATACTGTTAGAATCCCATAGGGGTGCTAGCAGCAATTAACATCATTGTACTGGTGTCTGTTCTCTTGTTTTTTGAAGTTTAACCTTTCATAGCCCAGTGTATATTTGGTTTGTCCATCTGAATTTACATGACCAAATCTTAAGGCAAACTGCACTAAATAAATGCATATTTTTATTTTTTTTTTTTTTTGGTAAAATCACACGTATATGTCTACAATTTACAGTACATTTGGGAACCACCGGAGGAGTTTAAGAGGTTAAACTAAAGGCCTAGAATTGACAGTCACAGTTCACCACTGTTGAAAATCTGTGTCCTCAAACTTTTGACGGCCAATATATACTGGGAGCCAATAAACAGAGTCCATCCACCAATATAACACAATCCGCAACGACCGCTAAGCGCAGAGAGAAAGCAGTATAGATGCAAATGAGCCTCCTGCTCACAGCCTTCCATCATCTTCAAATCTGCATTGCTTTCAAATCTGATTCGCTCTACACTCTCAGAGATTAGGTTAAAGTTCATTAGAACGCAAACACAAAAGTATGAGTCCCTGGTGAAGAGAGAGAGAGAGAGAGAGAGAGAGAGAGAGAGAGAGAGAGAGAGAGAGAGAACCTACCTTATCAAACAGAGACTTCCACTGCTGCACGAGGAAATGAGCATAAGAGAAACGGGGAGAGAGCGGAAAGGAAATAAGAGTGAGCAGAAGAGGAATATGGAAGAAACTGATGAGCTCTGTAGATACTACAGTCTGTACAGTGCTCATGTACACTGCCTGGCCACTTTATCAGAAACCCCAAGAAACCACAGAGGGAGTTTCTGAAAAGGTGGTCAGTTAGCAAAAGGTATAAGACATGCGTTTCTATTAAAATGGCCAGTTGGTGGAAGCACAAGATAGGTGTCTCTAATAAAGTGGTCACTTGATAGAAGTACAAGGCAGGTGTTTCTAATAAAGTGGCCAGTTGTTAGACGTACAAGATATGTGTTTCTAATAGAGTACCCAGTGAGTGGAAGTACAAGACCTTTGTTTCTAATAAACTGGCCAGTGAGTGGAAGTACAGGTCAGGTGGTTGCAATAAAGTGGCCAATTAGTGGAAGTACAAGATATTTCTGATAAAGTGGCCAGTTGTTAGAAGTACCAGATATGTGTTTTTAATAAACTGACCAGTTAGTGGACGTACAATGTAGCTGTTTCTAATAATGTGGTCATTTTATTAGAAACACATACCACTTAGAAGTACAAGGTGGGTGTTTCTAATAAAGTGCCTACTTCATATTAGTACTAGATAGGTGTTTCCGATAAAGTGGCCGGTTAGTGGACGTACAAGGTAGGGGTTTCTGATAATGTGGTCACTTTACTGGAAACACCTACCTTGTATTCCTATCAAATAGCCTTGTGGCAGGTGGGGCAGCTGGGGGCAATGGGAGGGTAAAATAATCAAAATACAAGAGAAATGTGAGGTATGGGCCCTTTAATGAGCTGAAACTCTGCTGTAAAGTAATTTGACTACTTACATCTTCAGGTGCTGCTGGAAGAACCTCTGTGCTCTCCAGCACCTCGATCTCCTCTCCCTCAGCGTTGGCTGCCACCGCCGGAGAAGAGTGCACATTTGCCCCGGTGGGCATCCTCCCGAGCCCCCCCACTTTTCTGCCCCTCTGTCCACCTGCTTATGGCATCCAGACCCCTTCCTCCAGAGGCTGGCACTCAGCGGCCATTCCCTCGGCTTCAGCTGCTCTCTGCCCTACAGCCCTGCACTCCAACAGGCTGCACGCGCATATGTGGTGCTGCTTGGAACGGTTTCAGGCAAAAGTATTGGCACCCATGGTGACGGTGACGGCGGTAACGTCTCGCGCTGCTAACGCGAACAGCTCGCCAAGCCTTCCATATGTCACCATCGCAAAGGCAAGATTGGAGGGAGGGGAGGGGAGGAGAGGAGAGTGGGGGGGTTAAAGTTGAGTCCAAACGGTCGCAATGAGCGTCCCAAACCACCAACAGCAAGATCTCCGCCGCACGCGAGCTGGTGACGACACTCCTGGAAAAAAGCAAACGCAACATCCTCAAACCTCCTCACGCGAACCTGCACGAGCAGTTTTCCCCAAACACTGACACATTTGCAGAGACTACCCGTGAAGAGCAACTCTGGTGCAGTGAGACCGAGCACTGCGCCACGCTTTGGCTAAGCGTGCCAAACTGCTAGAAAAGCTGGTCATATTTTGTGGTGCGTCACTGTACCTCTCCGCCGCTGCTGCTGCTGTCCAGCTCCGTCCGCCTCCGCAGCTCCTCACTGCCCAAACTCAGCGCTCACACACACGGGCAGCATCCCCAATCACAGCCAGCCGAGTCCTCAGCGCACCGGCACACCGACCGCGCGGCGCTCTCCGAGATCACTGAGTCAGAAGACACGCCCCTTCACCGCGGACACGCCCACTTCGCCCCCCGCCCACTCGTTTTCAAACTATGAATATTAAAACAGCCTCAACTCGCGCACACAGATCTATCTATCTATCTATCTATCTATCTATCTATCTATCTATCTATCTATCTATCTATCTGTCTATCTATCTATCTATCTGTCTGTCTGTCTGTCTGTCTGTCTCTATCACACAGATCTATCTATCTATCTATCTATCTATCTATCTATCTATCTATCTATCTATCTATCTGTCTGTCTGTCTGTCTGTCACACAGATCTATCTATCTATCTGTCTGTCTGTCTGTCTGTCTGTCTGTCACACAGATCTATCTATCTATCTATCTATCTATCTATCTATCTATCTATCTATCTATCTATCTATCTATCTATCTATCTATCTATCTATCTATCTACCTATCTGTCTGTCTGTCCGTCTATCTATCTATCTGTCAGACATTGATGTTGGACGAGAAGGCCTGACTCACAGTCTCCGCTCTAATTTATCCCAAATGTGTTCTGCTGGGTTGATGTCAGAACTCTGTGCAGGCCACTCAAGTTCTTCAACACCAAACTCGTCACAATGCAGTCAGACAAGTACCGTCTCCTGGCAACCGCCAAACCCAGACCCATCCATCGGATTGCCAGATGGAGAAGTGTGATTCATCACTCCAGAGAACACGTCTCCACTGCTCTAGAGTCCAGTGTCGGTACTTTACACCACTGCATTCAACTCTTTGCATTGTGCTTGGTGATGTAAGGCTTGGATGCAGCTGCTCGGCCATGGAAACCCATTCCATGAAGCTCTCTACGCTGTTCTTGAGCTGATCTGAAGGCCACATGAAGTGTGGAGGTCTGTAGTGATTGACTCTGCAGAAAGTCGGTGACCTCTGCGCACTATACCCCTCAGCATCCGCTGACCCGACTCTGTCATTTAATGTGGCTGACCACTTCGAGTTGCTGTCGTTCCCAATCGCTTCCACTTTGTTATAAAACCACTGACAGTTGACTGTGGAATATTTAGTAGTGAGGAAATTTCACGACTGGACTTGTTGCACAGGTGGTGTCTGATCACGGCTCCACGCTGGAATTCACTGAGCTCCTGAGAGTGACCCATTCTTTCACTAATGTCTGTAGAAGCAGTCTGCAGGCCTAGGGGCTCGGCTTTATACACCTGTGGCCATGGAAGTGATCGATTGATCTATCTGTCTGTCTGTCTTACTAACAGTGAAAAATAATGAAATTGCCGCTAAATGGGTTTGGCACCCCCCGGTCAGTGAAATACAGCCTCGTCTTTATAAAGGGATCATGGGAAAATCTCAGTTAATGACTGTATTGCTGTGATCTTCTCAGACTGTGCCAGAAATAAAAGTAATAACACTGAAAAGAGCAATAATATCCAATTAAGGTACCTATTCATAAATTATACTCCTTGGAGACCAACATATCTTAGTTGGAACTAACATAATGAACTATTTCAGTCAATTTATTGTTGTAGCTACATGACGCTGTGCTAACGCTAGCTTGTTTCATTTAGATAGAAAAGCTGACCAAATTAAGAATAAAGCTACATTTTGTAGTTGCTGTACTCATTGCAGGTAAGGTAAAGTGCATTTTACAGTATTCATTGTTTTATTTATAATATAAGGTGCTCCAATTTAGTTTTGTGAGCTGTAGCTACAAGTTAGCAGGCTAGGGAGCTTGGGTTTCCATGTAGATGGAGACCTTGTTTCTTGTTTTGGCCACCAGATGGAGATATTATATATATATATATATATATATATATATATATATATATATATATATATATATATATATATATATATATATATATCCATCCATCCATCCATCCATTCTCTAAGCCGCTTCTCCGTCAGGGTCGCGGGGGGATGCTGGAGCCTATCCCAGCAGTCTTCGGGCGTAAGGCAGGATACACCCTGGACAGGTCGCCAGTCCATCGCAGGGCAGACAGACAGACACAGACAGTCACTAACACACTCACACCTAGGGGCAATGTAGCATGTCCAATTGGCCTGACTGCATGTCTTTGGACTGTGGGAGGAAACCGGAGAACCCGGAGGAAACCCACGCAGACACGGGGAATATATATATATATATATATATATATATATATATATATATATATATTAGTTATGGTGAATAATGAGTCATGTATGATGAATCTGATAATAATAATATTGAGCACTACTTTAAATCAATATATTGTAAAATAAAGGTAAAAGACAAATTTTATTAGTTTTTCTTTTAATTCTTTACATACATAGATAGATTATCATCTTCTGAAGAAAAAAAAAACACACAGAGTGCATTTCTGTGGACAGAAGAGCTGAGCAAATTATGAATGAAACTATGATTTGTGGTATATGTGCCATACCCTTTGCTGGAAAAAAGTAAATTAATCATCCATAAGTTTATGTCCATGTCCTGGAGGGGTGGGATGACCCCCTCCAAACATTACATATGTGTTTGTCTCACTGCTGGTGGGCATTTCGTAATGGAAATGGATCTTATCGGACAAATCTGGGCCAGTAAACACTCTGAAGCGCCTTTGCTGTTGCACAGAAGCTTTCAACCAGACTCAAATACAGATGCATGCTTTCTATGATTTTCAAAATGCAGCACGCGTCCACACAAGCTACAAAGTTAGCTTGCTTAACCTCACTAGCAAGCTAGTAACCTAAGCAAGTGACCTACAACCTCTATATGGCTCACAATTTGTCTACCAGCTCAAAACATACAAAATTTGTCCAATCAAACATTCTCTCCAAATCTTAAGTCAAAGCCAAAATGAAAGTCAAATTTATTTATATCTGCTTTTACATACTGCAAAAAATAATATCTAGTCAAGTGAAATGATCTGACTTCTGGCCAATCTATGTAATCTTTCTTATTTTGAGATGGTTGTGCACTTAAGATAAGATTATCAAGTTTACTTCTAGACATTTTACCTGCTTTAAGTAATTTTATCAAGAAAATGATGTCACTATACTGGCAGATCATTTTACTGGCTTTAAGCATTTTTCATAAAACAAGTAAAATTATCTGCCTATATATTGAGATAAATCTACTTAATAAAATCACTAAACACAAGCTAAAATGTTTGGAAATAAGTTAAATGATCTTGAAATAAGCTTTTAAGAATCTCACCAGGAGACATATTAGATTTATTGACTAGATTTGAGATCATTTTACTTGACAAGATGCAGTTTTTTGCAGGGCAAGAGTTGCTTTATAGAAAATCCAGGTCCAAGTCCCAAATGCTACCACATCGTAAACCATCATGCACCACACGCCATGCAGCAGAGCTCTCCGCTGTAATGAATAGGATGCACTGAGATGAAGTTTCTGGGGGGACACATGGGAATTGACATCCCCCAAATAACAGAGAAGCATTAAAACAGTGAATGTGTTTATATGCACTCAATAATCCGATTATAATCAGTTTTCTGCAGTTTTCTTCAAATGGTCGTGTAAACACCATATTCCTATTCAGAAATCAGATTAAGTGTCCTGATAAAGTGGCTGGATTTTAGCTCAGTAATCAGATTTTTCAGTGCATGTGAACTCTGATTTCTTTCGGATTTCTCAGTCTGCGCATGCGTGAAAACAGGCCACAGTACCAGAAATAATCAAGCAGCGTTGCCACGAGACCAAACATAAAGCACTGGTTTTAAAAATTCTTCACCTACTTGCGTATCTTCATATTTTCAGGTAAAGTGGAGTGGAAAAAAAAGCTGCAGCATGAAGTTTGAGTTTTACATTACGCTTATTTCATGTCGTGTTCTGTGAATTTATTGGCTGGTTGTAAAGCAGAAATCCAGTTACTGCTTGACTCATGTAGACCTGAGGTTTCCCCATTATCTGATTACTCAAATGTTAATTGGATTATTGACAAAATCAGATTTTCTGCAGTTTCTGCATCGGATTATTAAGCACATGTAAACACACTCACTGTTGATTCACTGTCGTTTAGTTCATCACAGACCTGTTGAATCAACTTTGATTTCAAACGTTGATTCAACAAAAAAGTGCACATAAGGATCAACACCGCATCACTGTTGAAAATCCGCTGAAGCCAGACATCGACTCAACTCTAGTTCAACCTTCATCTGAATATTGATTATAGTGAGGCTGTTTCAGTGTTAAATCACACATTTAATCCAGTTTTATGTACAACAGGATTTCTAAAAACACATGTATACGGTTTGCATTACTGTAAAATGTTGTTGTAGCAGTTCAGTAACATTCTTACCCACTCAGGAGTGAGATCTTCACTGTTGATTTGTGTTATAGATATTTGGTGCTGTTGTATGGGAGGTTCTGCCTATTTAAACAATTTGAAAACGGCTGTTTGTTTGTTTCCAGGTCACACCACACCTGGGCCAGAGATCCAGTACAGGGTTAAACTGTGTCAGGTAATGGATGGAAACACTGCAAGTGGACCAGTGAGCAGTTGATGTCGAGTGGCTGCACTGGTGAGTGAAATATACGTTTACACAAACCCAACACTACTGTTTGTGACTTAAGGTTCTTCAGGCTGATGATACCTCACTGCGTCTGTTGGCAGAACGCCTATTGATGCATTTCCATGGTAATTTATAGGCCTCAGTTATTTATAACACTGTTGTGATGAAACACCTGCACAGCACTTTTAGCTCCAGATCCCTGCAGTGCAGTCGAGTGTCCATTCTGACTAATACATCCTCCATACATACTGACCATCAGAAGTTACCATGTTTGCTCAATTCATCCTTTGGAATCTTGGTCTTTTTCTGGATTTGTGCATATATATTCTTTAATTCTCCTTTAAAGGCTCTTCATATAACACGATTCATATAAAAATGCTCTGTTATCTTCATCACTTCAGCAGCTGTAAACTCTCTGCACACATGTGTCTCCAATGTGGACTGAATGAAGAATGAAGGGTTTCTGATGTGATGGGTCAGTTCTTATTGCTTTCCTGGGTGTCCAATGGTCAGTTTGACACAGAATGCACATAGACACACAAATCCCCAAGTTCCAGATGGTGAGAGGCAGGTGACGTGTATCTCAGCCCCTCTTCACAGCCTCATAACTCTAGATGTGAATCATGTATGATCTCATGATAAGATGGAAAGGAAAGGGTGACTCTACAGATTCAGGAAATGTTTGAACTGCATTTATGTGCTGTATTATTGCAAAGATAGAGAAAAATATGTTGGAACATCAAATTGTACATGTGAGTGCATTTGCAGACCCCAAGGGTTGAAGAGGAATTCCAATTTAGAAACATTCTACAGGGCGTCGACTGGGCATGTAAAGATTTGGGGCACAGTACAGTTCATTGAGTTCTTTTGGAATATCATCCCCCCATACTTTTTAATTGACCTGTAAAATCTACAGTTGCTACATTGTATTTAGTAATAGCATTTATACATCAACAAAACACACAGTGGTTTTGTCAAATCTTATAAACAAAATTGTCAGAAACAAACAATATAATAAGAAACCACTGCAGGCCTGACGAAAACTGAATAAATGAATAATGCCAGCATCAAAGCCCTCAACATGATCCCTCTCTTTCTATATCAAGCTCTTCTACATGACTTCTCTTTAAACACAGAAACATTTTATTTGAAGTTTTTATATAAACATCTATATTTTAGAAGCTGGGCAATTTTCCGGTAAAACTGTTCTTGCCAAAAATTAAACAAGAAGCAATATTTTAAATATAAAAGATCATGCTGAAAAAGAACATTGCATTTGGGTATTTTAGTGTCATGATAAACATTGTAAAAGCTCTGCAGCCCAACGGGCAAGACAAAATATTGAGGTAACAATTTCTCATGTACAGCATTGGGCTCTGGAAAGGCTGGCATTTAAATGAGTGATATTTTTATGTACATTGTAAAAACTCTGGAGTTCTAACTTAAAATGGTAAGTACATTTGGAGTTTTAATTTAAAAAGGTAAGTTAATATCTAACTTAAGAAGGTAATTCATTTGGCTGCCTTACATATTAACTTTTAAGATGAAAAAACCAACAAAACTAATGAGTTAACCAGATTTAACGCAAATGATTATGTTAACAACTGCACTATTATATGGCTGCATATTATTTTTCCACATTTATGAATATTTCAACATCATCAATACTCCATATAAAACTCAGAAGACACATGCAGGTTCACTGGACAGTAAATGAAGTGTCTATATTTGTGCTGTAGTCATGGTGACCCTTGGTTCCTATCACCACCACTGTAAAGACATCTGAACCATCACCAAACCACCAGGAATCACTGTTTTCATCACACACACTGAATTATGGAGCCATTTAGAAAAATCTATTTTTATTTTAAGGGAAAAAGGTTTGTTAGCGTATACTTTATTTAAAGATCATGCAGCAGCGCAGTAAGCTTTACAGTTAAACAATTAAAAAGCAAAATCATACAGAATAAATAGTAGGAAAATTACATGAAACTAAGCTCCACAGCATCAGTATAAGATGTGAAATATTAGGTAAATCCTCCTGTGAAAATACCAAGTGCACACCAAGATGACCTCAACAGTGCTGAATCCACTTCTGATCATCTAGTTCATCATCGCCCTCTAGTGTATGTTGAGTGTATATGTATATTAGAGGGTCCAGTAGGATTGATTTCTTTTCTGCTTTACAATTGTCATTGCAGATTATAAACAAAAGGCAGTTTGGTCACATCTTGCAACACCTGAGAGAACAGCTCTTCAAAGATGTGTAAAACTATTTATCTGGAGAATTAATGTCTTTGTGCCCAGTAGACAGGGTGCAAAATTTTAGGCTTGTGTCTTTATAAGTTTCTGGGATATTTCAAAATTACACATGGATTTTTGCCATAAAATGTTTTTGGAAACTGCGCAGACTTTAATAAGTCATTTATAAGGCATCGCTCTTGAACTATTGACATTAGTTACATTAGAATTTCAAACATTTTGGTTTCAGATGCGTTTAACTACCAAAACAGAAGATACTGAGTGTGATATTTTTCATTTCACACCAGAAAAACTCAGGTCTTTCATTACGTATATTAAACTCTCAGGTCTATTTATCACATATATTATAGTACAGTACTTTTTGAAAATGTTCCATTTGTCTCATAATGTTAATTGTTTCCGAACAATAACAGTTAATTGTTTTATGAACCATAAAAATAAATGGAAAAATGACAAAATTCCCAATATACAGTGTTTTGCTCTACATTTCTGTCTAATTCACAGTGTATTTCAAACTTTAATACGTATGGTTTGGATTAACATACCAACTTTGAATTTGGTGTATTTGTTAATTAAACTTAGCTTTTCTTAGTGATACATTATTTTATAGTAGATGGATTCAGACAAAAGCAGTTAGACTCTGAATGTAGGCATGATGAAACAGCTGTCATAAACCAAAAACCTTTATCACTCTAGATTATTTGTGTCAAGCTTCAGTCCTTACAGGCCAAAACACTGCAGACTTCAGCCCACAGCCTCATTAAACACATCTGATTCAGCTCATAAGCTAAATAGCAAAGCCTTTATGAACTGAATTCAGAGCATTAGATGAAGGTTAACGCTGATCTCCACAGCACTTTGGCCTCGAAGGTCCCCAGTTTGACATGCCTGCTTTAGACTAATACCCACAAAAAATCACTGTAATAAAAAACAACATATCAAATATTGAAAGAGCTGATGTTCTTTAGTGTGAAGATATACATGGCCATGTGGAAAGTGTAAAAAAACCAAGATATTCTGTAAGCCATCAAAGTAAAAACATGCAAACTATTCTGTGTAGATACTTAAGCACAAAGAATAAACCAAAGCATAACCCCTAAAAAATTGCATGCCTTGATTCGATAAGTTAAAAGGTTTTAGAAATTGCACTCTTTTCTCTTTAAGGCAAAAACAGTAACATTTAAAACATAAATTTCTTTGTACTTGTAAAGACGCAGGGCTATCCCTGGTGGTCTAGTGGTTTCCCTGGTGGTCTAGTGGTTAGGATTCGGCGCTCTCACCACCACAGCACGGGTTTAATTCCCGGTCAGGGAATGACGTTGGGGGACAGTCGTGGGCTGGAGGTTAGGTTAATGACTGGAAGGTTGCTAGTTCGATCCCCAGAGCTGACAGTCCATGACTGAGGTGTCCTTGAGCAAGACACCTAACCCCCAATTGCTCCCTGTGCATTGGGCTGCCCACCACTCTGGGCAAGTGTGCTCACTGCCCCCTGTGTGTGTGTCTTCACTACTGTGTATGTGGTGTTTCACTTCACAGATGGTAAAATGCGGAGGTGGAATTTCCCCGTTTGTGGGATTAAAAAAGTATCATCCATACATCCATCCATCCATCCATCCATCCATCCATCCATCCATCCATCCATCCATTATCTTCCGCTTCTCCAGGGTTCGGGTCGCGGGGGCAGCATCCTAAGCAATGAGGCCCAGACCTCCCTTTCCCCAGCCGAGGTGCTCCCAGGCCAGCTGGGCGATATAGTCGCGCCAGCGTGTCCTGGGTCTTCCCCGGGGTCTCCTCCCAGGTGGACTTGCCTGTGACACCTCCCGAGGGAAGCGTCCAGGAGGCATCCTAACCTGATGCCCGAACCACCTCAGCTGGCTCCTCTCGACGTGAAGAAGCAGTGGCTCTACTCTGAGTCCCTCCCGGATGACCGAACTTCTCACCCTATCTCTAAGGGAGAGTCCAGACACCCTGTGGAGGAAACTCATTTCAGCCGCTTGTATTCGCGATCTTATTCTTTAGGTCATTACCCAAAGCTCATGACCGTAGGTGAGGGTGGGCACATAGATCGACCGGTAAATCGAGAGCCTTGCCTTATGGCTCAGCTCTTTCTTTACCACAACAGACCGGTAAAGAGCCCGCATCACTACTGACCCAGCACCAATCCGCCTGTCAATCTCCCGCTCCCTTTCACCATCACTCGTGAACAAGACCCCGAGATACTTGAACTCCTCGACTTGAGGCAAGAGCCTATCCCCAACCCAGAGAGGGCTCTCCGCCCTTTTCCGCCTGAGAACCATGGTCTCGGATTTAGAGGTACTGATTCTCATCCCCGCCGCTTCATACTCGGCTGAAAACCGATCCAGCGAAAGATGAAGTTCGTGGCCTGATGTCCCCAATAGGACCACATCATCTGCAAACAGCAGCGATGTGAAAAAGAAAGAAAGAAAGAGCTGAGCCATAAGGCAAGGCTCTCGATTTACTGGTCGATCTACGTTCCCACTCTCACCTATGGTCATGAGCTTTGGGTAATGACCAAAAGAATAAGATCGCGAATATAAGCGGCCGAAATGAGTTTCCTCTGCAGGGTGTCTGGACTCTCCCTTAGAGATAGGGTGAGAAGTTTGGTCATCCAGAGCCACTGCTTCTTCATGTCGAGAGGAGCCAGCTGAGGTGGTTCAGGCATCTGGTTAGGATGCCTTCTGGACGCCTCCCTCGGGAGGTGTCACAGGCAAGGTCACCTGGGAGGAGACCCTGGGGAAGACCCAGGACACGCTGGCGTGACTATATTGCCCAGCTGGCCTGGGAGCGCCTCGGAATCCCCCTTGGAGAGCCAGTGGAAGTGGCTGTGGAAAGGGACGTCTGGGCTTCATTGCTTAGGATGCTGCCCTTGCGACCCGAACCCCGGACAAGCGGAAGATAATGGATGGATGGACTTCATTGGGCCAACAAGCCTGTGTTGAGTGGACACTTGCTTTATGGTCTTTATAGTGAAGGGGGCTGCAGTGTTGGTATAATTGTGGATTCAGTATTCTGGTTGATTGTTGTTGTTCTATATCACCACAGGGTGGAAGTGTGGGAGTAGGCAAGGTGAGAACTGCACAGCTGTCAGGAATAGGTTACAGCCTGATGTAATTAGATTAATGGACATGGGTGTGTTTGCAAACTGTATGTGCCAAATTGGCCTTGATAAATATAAAAACGATTCATCTTTCAACCCTTCCCAGAGCATGAGGTGCAGAAAAGTGTAGCCTGTATAAATGGCAGTTTACCAGCTCTGTGAAGCACATAGACTGGCTGCAACACCCCAATAAGTGTGCTGATCACCAGACTAACCATTAATGCCAAGCCAGATACATTCTCTGACAGAGTGTTTCGAGTGCCAAAAGCCACACATATAGGGATATTTTGAAAAATAAATACAAGCAAATTAACAGAGACTATCTGAAAGGCCTTCTTTTTGGAGGCATTCATCTCACCAGCATCACTCCCCATGTCTCTCGGTCCTGGATGCCTCAGCTTTCTCAGGATTGACACACAACAGAAGACGTCCACAGTCAAAACAATGACGTAAAGTGCTGTGAGAATGTTGTAAGGCAAATTCTTATATAGGTTTGAGGAGATCATTCCAGTTGCCAGTGAAAATATCCAGGTCATGATGGAGCATACAATCCGATAACGGAGTGGCCTGTACCTAAGGAAGGTTACAGGGTGGACCACGGCCAGGTAACGCTCCAAACACACACAGCACTGGAACAGAGAGCAAGAACACAAACTGGTGCCAAGTAAAAAACCCACAAACCCAGAGATGCACAAGTCAATGTTTACATTACACAGGCTGGTAAACGACCCCAAGAGCACAAATACAATCTCAGAAATTGCCTGATTCCAGCTAAAAACATCAGAGGCGTCCATTACACCACGCCTCGGGAAGAGGAGGAAGATGACATAACCATTCAGAGGAAGGACCAGAAAGACACAGATGGCATGGATGGACATCATGAAGATGGAAAAGGCTGAGAATTCAAAGCTGGTTGAGTTTGTGAAGGTGGCATTCATGTTTAAGTCCTAGAAAGAGGAAGACAGAATGACATTTGTACTCAGTTTCACATATTTGCTCAGTGGAGATGAAATGACAGCGTTAAATTCACAGAGTTAAAAAAGACATTCCATGTGTTTAATTGGAAACAGACAATAGCATGTAGTTTAGCTCCAATGTGAGTTGTACTGTAGCATTATCAGTAAAAAAAATACAACAGAAGACAAGGATAAAAAAAAATTATTTTGAGGGTATGTTTTGCAATTTTTGAGTACACTTTCCTTTATTCCCTGAAACTGTCTGACAGGTTGTGGTGTGTTAGACTGATGTGATAATAGACAGATGCGCTCATTAGGTCTGATTTTGATTCAGGGGTGTTATGAGGACACTGTAGCTCCTCTTTCAGTGGTGGACAGTAACTAAGTAAATGTAATTTGTTACCCTACTTAAGTAGTTTTTTCGTGTATCTGTACTTTACTTAAGTATTTCCATTCACTCCACTACATTTCATAGTCTAATATCTGACTTTTTCCTCCTACATTTTGAGAAATCTGTGGTTCCTTTTGGTTTCTGTGTGTATAAAAACGTAACATGTCAAAACAAAAGAAGCACAAAGCCAGAGCACCAATCAGGGCCCAGCGGTCACTTTGTTTAGAGCTGGTTTTGACCTGTTGGTCATACCGACCCAGTGCAGCACACGGTTCAACGTCAGCACAGCAGTGTAAAATTTGGGAGCACATGAGTCACCTAAATGATGAACTAACCTAACTTTGTGTAAATAGAGCACAATATAGAAATATGTCCACATATGCAGTCGAGACTGACGCGGCTTTTTTCTGAATTTCTACAAACACCATTTCATTTTATAGTAAATTAGTTTGGGCTGGTTTATGTTTATAAACAGACGCCTACAGATCAACATAGTAAAGGAGCTCATCTGTGATCCTGAGTTTAAAGCCAGTTTTTATTCAACTTAAACTTGGAACTAAGTTGTAAATAAATCTGAAACTGAAACTTTGCCTGTGTGTAAAAAGTGATTTCAGAGCCACTCGGTTCTCCCTGATGGAAACTGTTTACCTTCAGTGTTTTGTGCTTCTGATAATTTTAATAGACAGTGTCACTAATTAATGACGTTCTATTAAAAGACTGGTTTACCAAGAGAGACGCTGGAGGACTTTCACCTGAAATGAGTTCATGAAGCCAGTCTGGTTATAAAAATGATAACAGGACATCAGAGCCAGAATTACTCTTTTAGTACTTTTACTTTATACTTAAGTACATTTGAAGGGAAATACTTTAGTACTTTTACTCAAGCTGAGCTCTAGAGTAAGGACTTCTACTTTTACTGGAGTAATATTTTACCTTATTTATAATAATAATAATAATAATAATATCTAGGGTATCTCTACTTTAAGTCAAGTACATGATTTGTGTACTTCGTCCACCTCTGTCCTTTTCACAGCGGAGCTTTAGAATCAGCAAACAGCCGTAGATTCATCAGTGCAGCTGCAGTTTGGTGGTGAAATGAAAGAAGAAAATAAACTACAACAACAGTTTTCAGTAAAAAGACTCTAAACAGAGATGAAGAACTGTTTTTTGCTCTCGCGTCACATGAAGGAACATTTAGCGTCAGTGATGTTGGCGGCACGTGGCTGGTTCTACTTTGGGAGAACTGCACGGAGTTGGAGAAGCTATATCTTAGCCCCTGCTAGACTCTTTTAGGTCTAGGTGCCAGGGGTGGGCTTTTATTAATTTTATTTCCTTTTGGATAAAATTGTTCTTGTTCTGTTAGTTTCTTCGTACGTTAATAAAGGTCATATTGTTAAAAACCTGCCTCCTTGAGTTGCTGGGCTGTCTGTTTCTCCCCCCCAAAGGAACTTTGTGTCCACCAAGGGTAGAGGTTAATATATTTATTTAACTTCTAATAAACTCGGGTGGGCGAGGAGACGCAGCTACTCAGTGAGCAGTGACTGGTTCCCAGCTGACCTCAGAGCAGCTGTGGTTTGGCCATAGACTTCACTGCCCGCTCTGTTTATCTCTGTATGTGACGTCATGCTGCACAAAGAAGTCAGCAGGTACATTAGGCTTTATTTTGTCTCATTTACTGTGCGAGTAGCTGCCTTTCCCTTTAGCTGGGTTTGGTACAGCCAGCCTTTTATAGCATGTATTTAATGTGTGTTTATTCAGTTATCGGTGAGGACCGAGGCGTAGAAGGATAAAGAATCAAGCAAAGGGAGAAAGAGGCGAATGAAATAAAATCAATTTGAACCTTACTTGATTTAAGAGAAGATTTCAACAGGTATTTTTTAGCTGAAAATAAATATAAACACACAGGAAAAATGATTAAAGTGTAGATCCATCCTTCCATCCATCCATCCATTCATCCATCCATCCATCCTCAACCGCCCATCCGGGTCTGGGTCGCGGGGGCAGCAGCCTAAGCAAAGAGGCCCAGGCCTCACTCTCCCCGCCACCTCCTCCAGCTCTTCCGGAGGGATACCAAGGCATTCCCAAGACAGTCAAGAGATATAATCCCTCCAACGTGTCTCCTCCCTGTCGGACATGTCTGGAACACCTCCCTAGGGAGGCGTCCAGAGGCCATCCTTACCAGATGCCCGAACTTCCTCAACTGGCTTCTCTCAACGTGGAGGAGCAGCGGCTTTACTCTGAGCCTCTCCCGAATCTTCTCAAATCCCGAATCCCGAGCTTCTCACCCTATCTCTAAGGGAGAGCCTGGCGACCCTGTGGAGAAAGCTCATTTCGGCCGCTTGTATCCACGATCTCGTTCTTTCGGTCACTACCCAAAGCTCGTGACCGTAGGTGAGAGTCAGAACATAGATTGACCAGTAAATTGACAGCTTCACCTTCTGGCTCAGCTCTCTCTTCACCATGATGGACCGGTATAGGGTCCGCATTACTGCAGACGCCGCGCCAATCCGCCTGTCAACCTCTCGCTCCATCCTTCCTTCACTCGTGAACAAAATCCCAAGATATTTAAACTCCAGTGCAGATGTTCTCACATTTTAAGCAATTTTAAGTCTGACATCATGTAACAGCCAAAAAACAAATAAAAAAGATCACATGCTATTAAATTGTGACAATCAAGAATTTAATATTAGTTTAAAATCAGCGTGAAAAGAGAAAGGAGGTTCTTACAGGTTCCGCAGGGCTCGACCGTCAGAGAGTTCTCACAGTCTTCTCTTTCAGCTGCAAGTGTGTGTTTTGTGGTAAATGATAGATGGAACCTCATCCTCTCGTGTTATTGTTGTCCTGTCACAGCCGTCACCATATAGCCTTGTCTCTAATGCAAATCTCATGCAGTCAAAATGTACACATACTTGAACAGCTTCTGAACACAAACTGGAGATTACAAATAAAAATAAATGCAGTTCTCTAAATATTTAGCACTAACTAGCAATAGCAAAAATGACTGCTTGTAATGTTTCCGACTAAATAAGCTTCAGTCTAGTTCCAGTAGGTGCTCAGTTTGTAGCATCATGAAATCAGCAGGTACATTAGGCTGTATTTTGTCTCACTAACTCTATGAGTAGCTTCCTTTCCCTTTAGCTGTGGTTTGGTACAGCCCTTTATAATGTATGTTTAAAGCGGGCTTTTTCAGTAATCAGTGAGGACAGAGATGCAAAAGAGACAAGCAGAGAGAGACAAGCAGAGAGAGAGAGAGAGAGAGAGAGAGAGAGAGAGAGAGAGAGAGAGAGAGAGAGAGAGAGAGAGAGAGAGAGAGAGACAGAGAGAGACAAGCAGAGAGAGAGAGAGAGAGAGAGAGAGACAAGCAGAGAGAGAGAGAGAGAGACAGACAGAGAGAGAGAGAGAGAGAGAGAGAGAGACAAGCAGAGAGAGAGAGAGAGACAGACAGAGAGAGAGAGAGAGAGAGAGAGAGAGAGAGAGAGAGAGAGACAGACAGACAGACAGACAGACAGACAGAGAGAGAGAGAGAGAGAGAGAGAGAGAGAGAGAGACAGACAGACAGACAGACAGACAGACAGAGAGAGAGAGAGAGAGAGAGAGAGAGAGAGAGAGAGAGAGAGAGAGAGACAGAGAGAGACAGAGAGGGAGAGAGAGAGAGAGAGAGAGAGAGAGAGAGAGAGAGAGAGAGAGAGAGAGAGAGAGAGAGAGAGAGATGAAAGTTAAATGAAGTTAAATCTATTTGAAACTTGATTTAATGTAGGTTTCAAGATGTATTTTGTATTTTCAGCAGAAAATCAACAAATACACAGTTCAGGGATTAAATAAACTTACACAGGGCAGCTGGGGTCAAATCAGTTTATAGAAGTGTAATAGCAGAAAGAATGGAGGGACGGGGAAGGAACAAATGAAAGGAAAAGGTGCATAACAGGATCAATGATTTGATAAATAAATAAATAAAAAGCTCTAAAGTAGAAATGTACTGCCGGTATGCAGCTCATATTTGGCAATTGTTTTGTTTACTATGAGATGTAGGTCATATTTCAGCAAAATGGACCGCACTAAAATTGTGACCCTGATTACAGCCCTGATTACATTATAATATTTTCATGTTAATTTGATGAGTCAGTAAAAGTAACTGTATAGAAATATCTGCAATGTACAACTGGACAAATGAGTTCTTGCTTTCTTTCAATGGTTACCCATTATAGCTACCTATTATTGATCATAGCTTAGATATTATATTGAAAATGTATAAATCCTATGATCTAAAATGTTGTTACAGTATCATAAATGACATAAGCTACTTGAGGCTGTGCATTATAGTGATTTAAAGTTGATTTACTCCATTATCATTATCATGAGGCTCAGAGAACTGGATCTGTACACTTTGCTTTAAGAGATTTTTGAAGCTTTAACTCAGTCAGGCCAAACTGACTTATCCAGGTTAACTCATTTAGTCATTTACATTAAAGCCTTTATTAGAAAGTAAGCTTTAAGTACTGCACTGCTGAACAGTGCAGATGTCCTCACATTTTATGCAGTTTTAAGTCTGGCATCATATAGAAACTATAAAAACTTAAACCAAAAAATGATGATAACACGCTGTTTGGTAGTGACACTAATCTAAAACATCTCATTTTGGTGAGAGTTTCAAATCAGGGTTCAAAGAGAAAGGAGGTTCTTACAGATTCCACAGGACTCGAGCGTCCAAGAGCTCTCACAGTCTTCTCTTTAACATACAGGTGTGTGTTTATAAGGTACATGATAGAGATGAAACCTCATCCTTTCGTGTTATTGTTGTCCTGTCACAGCCGTCACCATACAGCCTTGTCTCTAATGCAAATCTCAGTCAAAATGTATGTCATTGTATAGCTTCTGAACACAAACTGAAAATCAGGGATAAAAATAAACACAGTTCTCTAAATATTCAGCACTATCTAGAATTCATGTGAATAAGTATTACATAGTGCAACTTTAAAGTAATAGTATCTCATATTATAATAATCATATTTAAATGTAAACATTTAAAACAAATAAAGAAAAAAGAAAAAAGCTTTGTAGACTGTGGCCCAGAACTAGGGCTGAACAATTTGATGAAAACATCTAATTGAAATCTTTTTGATATTGGTTTAAATTTCAATAATATTCTTTTATTAAGCATCAGTCCTTTTTTTGGTTATTAAGCATATCCATTTATAGCCGTTGTTTCCTAAATTGAGGCATGAATGCTGAATGTCGTGTGCTCGACTTCCAGCTAGCTGTCACTGTGTTCATGGCATCACTCATGTCCGCACAATCAAACTGGGAAAGAATATTTCTTAAACTGATTTTTTTGGGGGATCATATAATTTGATTTTATTTTTGAAGGCTTTCTTTTTATTATGAACAGTAAAATCATTAGACTCTCTGCCAAGCTCAGCCCCCCAATCACTGGATAGCAACTGTTGCTGTCTACCATTGCCTCAAGCCCTCAGTTTGTTATCAGCTCAACACTGTTTGAATTTGAAGCTCCAGTTGAGTTCAGTATTTTTCTTTACCAGTCCAAAGCCAAAAATAAAGGACTGACACAACAGAAAAGAAGGAGGAGCAAGACTGCGGAAAATTTGTTAGGAATCTTATGAGACGTGCATGAAACCCGACACGACTGTGTTGGGTCTCAACAGCAACAAAATGCCATAAACAAGCCAATGACCACTATAAAGTCATGGGTTAACTGAGTCAAGTCACTACCATGAGACAGAATTTGTCAGAAATGTATTTACAAAATGAATTCCCATAAAATGCTCCGTTTTCAATGTAAAAATGAGACTTAAAAGGGCAATCGGCTCTGTTGGTCTGCTAGGCTTGAGTTTGATCAGCTTATTTACTTGATGTCATTTGAACCATTTGAAGTGAACAACAATTTGGATCGTTAAGAAAATGCTTGTGTTTAAAACTTTTTTAGTAGAGCAGCTAAAATTAAACTGGAGTAATTCAAAACCAGATTTTTTATAGGAGTAATTTCAACAGAGTTCTTATTAGCTGAATATTTTTTTTATCAAGACTGGGAAACAATGCTAAGTCCCTTTTCCTTGGGATATTTGGCCCTTGTCCTACACACACACACACACACACACACACACACACACACACACACACACAAGATACTGAGTTTAATATTTTCCATTTTGTGATTTGATTAAAAACCATACCTGAAAAAACGGCCTCATTCACCACACCTGTTTCAGCTCATAAGCTAATTAGCAAAGCCTTTATGAACTGAATTCAGAGCGTTAGATGAAGGTTAACGCTGATCTCCACAGCACTTTGGCCTGGAAGGTCCCCAGTTTGACATGCCTGCTCTAGACTAATACCCACAAAAAAAAATCACTGTAATACAAAACACACACACACATTATCTAAGCCACTTCTCCTTCAGGGTCGCGGGGGGTGCTGGAGCCTATCCCAGCGGTCACTGGGTGGAAGGCAGGAAATACCCTGGACAGGTCGCCAGTCCATCGCAGGGCTAATTTAAAAGAAAATATCAAAAACTGACAGAGCTGATGTTCTTTAGTGTGAATATATAGACGGCCACATAGAAAAAAGACAATAAAAATCCAGATGTTCAGAAAGCTGTCAAGGGAAAAATGCTCCTATATATACACTGATCACAATAACATTATGTCCATTTTATCAGCTCCACTTACTGTATAGCTGCACTTTGTAGTTTTACAGTTACAGACTGTAGTCCATCTGTTTCCCTGATACTTTGTTAGCCCCCTTTTACCCTGTTCTTCAGTGGTCAGGACCCCCATGGACCCTTATTGGGTGGTGGATTATTCTGCAATAACACTAACATGGTGGTTGAATGTTCCTGTGTGTTGTGCTGGTATGAGTGGATCAGCAGTGCTTCTGGAGTTTTTAAACACTGTGTCCACTCACTGTCCACTCTATTAGACACTCCTACCCTGTCAGTCCGCCTTGTAGATGTAAAGTCAGAGACGACAGCTCATCTGCAGTTGCACAGTTTGTGTTGGTCATCCTCTAGTCCTTCATCAGTGGTCACCTGCTCTGTAAGGGTCCATGGGGGTCCTGGCCACTGAAGAACACTGGGTACTGTCTGCTGGATACAATGCCTGTAATTCATGAAAATCTCAGACGGTCAATTTGGAGGCCATTTAATTTTACTCAAACTGTTGCTCTGTTTTTTTCTTCATTTTCTTTCTGCAGACTTAGGCAACACTAATCACAAACAGTGACTTACTCCCTGAAACTGCTTCTTGGATATAAATGCTGTAGCTGTACGTGTACTGTGAACATCGCAGGGCAGACAGACAGACATACACATTTTTACTTAAAACAACATAAACTTTTTAAACTGTTTAGCTTTTTCCAGTCATTGCACGATGTAAGCTTTGGGGATTTGGAGACCTCCCTTCCCTGAGTGTGTTGAAAGAGAATTCAAAGAGAACTCTGTCAAAACTTGGTGAAGGACCCGCTTTTCAAAGATGTTAGTCCATTATCTACTATTGTAATTATAACTTCAACAGTAGGATGTTGATTTTGATGTTAATATGTATATTTTTACATCAAAAGCATAAATATTGAGCTTTAAAGGATTATATCAGGCTTTAAAGGCCTTAGTGTATATCAGCTGTCTGATTTTAACTCTGTTATTTGGTCTTCATTGGGCCAACAAGCCTGTGTTGAGTGGACGCTTGCTTTATGGTCTTTATAGTGAAGGGGGCTGCAGTGTTTGTTGCATTAATGTGGATTCAGTATCCTGGTTGATTGTTGTTGTTCTACAACCCCAGTTCCAATTAAATTGGGACGTTGTGTAAAACATAAATAAAAACCGAATACGATGATTTGCTAATCCTTTTCAACCTACATTCAATTGAACACACTACAAAGACGAGATATTTAATGTTCAAACTGATAAACTTTATTGTTTTTGCAAATATTCACTCATTTTGAATTTGATGCCTGCAACACGTTTCAAAGAAGTTGGGACAGGGGCGTGTTTACCACTGTGTTACATCACCTTTCCTTTTAACACTCAATAAGCGTTTGGGAACTGAGGACACTAATTGTTGAAGCTTTGTGGGTTTCAGCTGCTCAGCAGTCCGGGGTCTCTGTTGTCGTATTTTGCGCTTCATAATGCGCCACACATTTTCAATGGGAGACACGTCTGGACTGCAGGCAGGCCAGTCTAGTACCCGCCCTCTTTTACTACGAAGCCACGCTGTTGTAACACGTGCAGAATGTGGCTTGGCATCGTCTTGCTGAAATAAGCAGGACGTCCCTGAAAAAGATGTTGCTTGGATGGCAGCAGATGTTGCTCCAAAACCTGTATGTACCTTTCAGCATTAATGGTGCCTTCACAGATGTGCAAGTTACCCATGCCATGGGCACTAACACACCCCCACACCATCAGAGCTGCTGGCTTTTGAACTTTGCGCTGATAACAATCCAGACAGTCCTTTTCCTCTTTGGCCCGGAGGACACGACGTCCATGATTTCCAAAAACAGTTTGAAATGTGGACTCGTCAGACAACAGGACACTTTTCCACTTTGCGTCAGTCCATCTCAGATGAGCTCGGGCCCAGAGAAGCCGGCGGCATTTCTGGGTGGTGTTGATATGTGGCTTTTGCTTTGCATGGCAGAGTTTTAACTTGCACTTGTAGATGGAGCGACGAACTGAGTTCACTGACAGTGGTTTTCTGAAGTGTTCCTGAGCCCATGTGGGAATATCCGTTACAGAATGATATCGGTTTTTAATACAGTGCCGCCTGAGGGATCGAAGGTCACGGCGTTCAATGTTGGTTTTCTACCTTGCCGCTTATTTGCAGAGATTTCTCCAGATTCTCTGAATCTTTTGATGATATTATGGACTGTAGATGATGAAATTCCTAAATTCCTTGCAATTGCACGTTGAGAAACGTTCTTAAACTGTTGGACTATTTGCTCACGCAGTTGTTCACAAAGTGGTGAACCTCGCCCCGTCCTTGCTTGTGAACGACTGAGCCTTTCAGAGATGCTCCCTTTATACCCAATCATGACACTCACCTGCTTCCAATTAACCTGTTCACCTGTGGAATGTTCCAAACAGGTGTTTTTTGAGAATTCCTCAACTTTCCCAGTCTTTTGTTGCCCCTGTCCCAACTTCTTTGGAACGTGCTGCAAGCATCAAAATGAGTGAATATTTGCAAAAAACAATAAAGTTTATCCGTTTGAACATTAAATATCTGGTCTTTGTAGTGTATTCAATTGAATATAGGTTGAAAAGGATTTGCAAATCACCGTATTCTGTTTTTATTTATGTTTTACGCAACGTCCCAACTTCATTGGAATTGGGGTTGTATATCACAACAGCGTGGATGTGTGGGAGTAGGTAAGGTGAGAACTGCACAGCTGTCAGGAATAGGTTACAGCCTGATGTAATTAGATTACAGGACATGCCTGTGCTTACAAACTGTATGAGCCAAATTGTTCTTGGACATAAACAGTTCATCAACCCTTCCCAGAGCTAAAGCAAGAGGTGGAGAAAAGTGTAGCCTGTATAAATGGCAGTTTACCAGCTCTGTGAAGCACATAGACTGGCTGCAACACCCCAATAAGTGTGCTGATCACCAGACTAATCATTAATGCCAGGCCAGATACATTCTCTGACAGAGTGTTTTGAGTGCCAAAAGCCACACATATAGGGATATTTTGAAAAATAAATACAAGCAAATTAACAGAGACTATCTGAAAGGCCTTCTTTTTGGAGGCATTCATCTCACCAGCATCACTCCCCATGTCTCTCGGTCCTGGATGCCTCAGCTTTCTCAGGATTGACACACAACAGAAGACGTCCACAGTCAAAACAATGATGTAAAGTGCTGTGAGAATGTTGTAAGGCAAATTCTCATATAGGTTTGAGGAGATCATTCCAGTTGCCAGTGAAAATATCCAGGTCATGATGGAGCATACAATCCGATAACGGAGTGGCCTGTACCTAAGGAAGGTTACAGGGTGGACCACAGCCAGGTAATGCTCCAAACACACACAGCACTGGAACAGAGAGCAAGAACACAAACTGGTGCCAAGCAAAAAACCCACAGCTTCAGAGATGCACAAGTCAATGTTTACATTACACACACTGTTAAACGACCCCAAGAGCACAAATACAATCTCAGAAATTGCCTGATTCCAGCTAAAAACATCAGAGGCATCCATTACACCACGCCTCGGGAAGAGGAGGAAGATGACATAACCATTCAGAGGAAGTCCCAGAAAGAAAGAGATGGCATGGATGGACATCACGAAGATGGAAATGGATGAGAATTCAAAGCTGGTTGAGTTTGTGAAGGTGGCGTTCATGTTTATGTCCTAGAAAGAGGAAGACAGAATGACATTTGTACTCAGTTTCACATATTTGCTCAGTGGAGATGAAATGACAGCGTTAAATTCTCAGAGTTAAAAAAGATATTCCATGTGTTTAATTTGAAGCTTGTAACAGATATTAGGATGTAGTTTAGCCTGAATGTCAGTTTTACTGTAACACTTTCAGTGAACAAAGTATAGAGCCCCAGAGAGGACAAAGGTAAAATTTTGTGTACATGTGATGTGATAATAGACAGATGCGCTCTGTGGTCTGGTCTTTTGATTCTGGGCGTTATGAGGACACTCATAGCGGCGCTTTAGAATCAGCAAACGACCGTAGATTCATCAGTGCAGCTGCAGTTTGGTGGTAAAAAGAAAGAAGAAAATAAACTACAACAACAGCTTTCAGTAAACTGCACTTAAGACTCTAAACAGAGGTGAAGACTCAGTCGCTGTTTCTTGCTCTCGTGTCATATGAAGGAACATTTAGCGTCAGTGATTTTTAGTCATTTGCAAGATTTTATGTCCAGTTTTCATCATATATAGTTACATAATACCTTGCTCTTTACAGTAAAGAGTAGAAAATGTCATCTCCTCAGAACTGGGTTCTTACTACATCAGTTTAAAGAACTCAGCTAAAAACTAGCAAGCTAGCTATGACAGCTAGCTAGCAGGCTAAATGACTCCCCCATTAATATTTAGAATAATTTGCTGCAGAGCTGCAAATCAAAGGCTAAAGAATGTGTTATTTGATTGTCTTACATGCTTTAAATGTCTGTTTTTGATAGACGTGCAAAAAGTACAGTTAAACCAGTTATGCCCCCCTCAGTTGTGTGGCACCCTTTAGCTTGATGCTAACCCAATACATGTAATCACATTGGGGAGCTAATGGTAAAGAGTGATATTGTTGCAGAGGGAATTTGGTGAGTAAAAGTGACACAAAGCGAATGTTTCTGCACTAAACTCGTTACGTTCGTGCTCGTAACTAGCTGTGAGGACACCGAGATGAACAATAATTAATAAACAATATGTTGCAGTCTCTGTATTACTGCCAAACAGAATCTGCCAGGCTCCGCCTTTTTTACCAATCTCCCACAACTGCTTAGCATTGTTTCATACATTTCAGAAGGGTTTAAGATTCAGTCCGGAAAGAAGCGACATAACTACCCAGTGAGCAGTGACTGGTTCTCTGCTGACCAGTTTGGCCACAGACTGCCCACTCTGTTTATCTCTGTATGAGATGCTACGCTGCCCAGAAAAGCAGGAGTAACTTCTTGAGATGTTCAGGTATGCAGCAAGCTATGCTATACAGTCACATATATATCACAATAATCATACTATAGGTAACTAAGGGTTTAAGAGCACAATTAGCACATTCCTTTTGTAACATGCATACAGTCTATTTCAGTTCTTTTGTTTGGACTGCTTTTAATGTTGCTGGCTAAATAAGCTTTACTCTAGCTCCAGTTGCTGCCCAGTTTAGGCTACAGGCTCCGTAGCTGGTGATTTTAATATTTAGAATGGAAATGACAGTTTTATTGTGTTACCTAGCATGTTGATGGTATAACATCATGTAGCCAACATTAAGAAATCAGCAAGTTGTATATTGTCTCACTAACTATACGAGTAGCTACCTTTCCCTTTAGCTGGGGTTTGGTACAGCCCTTTATAATGTATTTACTCCACTCCTTTTTGCATTATCCCCCTTACCGGTTACATAATTATACTGCGTTATTTTACTACATCTTCTAATGGGGCTCAGAGAACTGGATCTGTACACTTTGCTTTGTATTTAGTGTTTAAGTATTTATTGGACATTTAAGCTTTAAGTGCTGTACTGCTGAACAGTGCAGATGTCCTCACATTTTAAGCATTTTTTAGTCTGAAATGTAGAAACCATAAAAAGTAAACAAAAGTGAAAGGAGGTTCTTACAGATTCCGCAGGACTCGAGCCACCGAGACTTCTCAGTCTTCTCTGTAACATGCAGGTGTGTTTATGTGGTAAATGATAGAGATGAAACCTCATCCTCTCGTATTATTGCTGTCCTGTCACCATATAGCCTTGTCTCTAATGCAAATCTCATACATTCAAACTCTACCTGTTCTTATACAGCTTCTAAACACAAACTGGAGCTTACAGATAAGAATAACTACAGTTCTCTAAATATTCAGCAGTAACTTACATTCAGGTGAATAAGTACATAGTGCAGCTGTAAACTAACAGTACCCCAAAGTAATAAAAGGTAAACATTTAAATAAAAAGATAAAAAGCATGCTTTGTAGACTTTGGCCCAGAACTAGAGCTGAACATTTGGATGAAATTATGTAATAGCAGTTTTTTATCCTATTCTCTTGTGTCCATTTTTTTTCTAAACTGAAGCATGAATGCTGAATGTATTGTGCCAAACTACCAGGTAGCTGTGACTGTGTTCAGGGCAGGGCCAACCCAGATTTGTCGCTCAATCAAACCGGGAAAGATTATTAATTAAACTGAATTTTTGGGTGGGATAATATAATTTGATTTTTATTTTTTAAGGGCTTTCATCAGTAAAATCATTAGGCTCTCTGCCAAGCTCAGCCCCCAAGTCACTGGATACAACTGTTGCTATCCACCATTGCCTCATACCATCAGTTTGTTATCAGCTCAACACTGTTTGAATTTGAAGCTCCAGTTGTGGTTTGGTATTTTTCTTTACCAGTCCAAAGCCAAAAACAAATTTGAATACATAGTCATCAGTTTTCTGTAAATCTGGAAAACTGTGTTTGTGAATCCAGTATTACAGTTGACTGCTACTGTTTTGGGTCACCACAGGGTGAAAGTGTTAGAGTAGGCAGGATGAGGACTGCACTGCTATCAGGATTAGGCTACAGCTTGATGCAACTGATACAAAGTTGGCTTCACCACTCTTTCTCAGCGCTGTCAAATATTTTGTTTGTACCTACGCCACTGTTTGATGCTTCACAATCGCAATTCATCCCTAGCCAGAGCTAATACGAGAGGTATGGGAAAGTGAAGACTATTGTGACACATCAGACTTGGAAACCGAAGAAGGAGCCATGTGCAGTTTTAATAGTTAAAGGGGCAATCCAAAACTTGTGGTCAAAAGGCATAAAAAACAGGTCAAAAACAGTGTCCATCCAAAAACCAAACATCCAAAACACAGGGGCAAAAGGCAAAAATCCAAAAGCCCAGGCAGGGAGTAATAAACACAATATAAGTGGTCATTCCAAAAAATGCTCTGTATGCAGATGCAAGGGAACTGGCATTACTTCACACTGTTTGGCTGAAAGAGAGGAGTATTTAAGCTGTGGCTGATTACAGAAATTAGGCACAGGTGGTTTGGTGGGAACAAGGCTAGTAGAGTGAGACCTCTGGTGGCCATACAACAAATCGCTGACAACTGAACATAGACTGGCTGCAAGACCCCCAAAACTGTGTTGATCACCAAACTAGCCACTGTTATCACACCAAATCCACAATCAGACAGTGTTGTAGATGCTAAAGTGTATAGATAACAGGAAAAAAATTCATCATCAAAAAAATTCATCAAAATCATTCATTTCTCTCGGTCCTGGATGCCTCAGCTTTCTCAGGATTGAGACATCCACAGTCAAAACGAGGAGGACCAAAACTGCAAAAAAGTTCATGAAGCCAGTCTGGTTATAAAAATGATAACAGGACATCAGAGCCAGAATTTCTCTTTTAGTACTTTTACTGTCAATACTTAATACTTAAGTACATTTGAAGGCAAATACTTTTGCACTTTTTCTCAAGTGGAGGTCTGAAGGGAGGAACTTCTACTTTTACTGGAGTAATATTTTACCTACTCTAACTCAAGTACATGATTTGTGTGCTTCATCCACCACTGTCATCTGTGTTACATAAACATTAGATGCCTTTAATAAAAAGCATAAAGCGTACTCGTTCATGTTGACTTTTCCTAACTTGATGGGATCATGGGGTGTCGGCCTAGCCACACTGATCACAGGCCCACTAAACCGAGGAAAGAATATTTATCAAGCTGAATTTTTTACATTTATGAAACTTGATTTGTTTTCTGAGTGCTGTCATTGTACTATGATCACCGATATCATTACACTTTGGTTAATGGTTCACAATTGCAAATTTAACATGAACAATTCATCTTTCAGCCCTGCCTAGAGCTCATATAACAGGTGGAGAAAGGTGTAGACTGCATTAATGATATGAGCCTGCAAGGATATTAAGAGACATCAAGAAACATCTAACTTGACATGGTACATTCATTGATTAATTTAATTATCTACAGAAAATTAAGCATTAGGTACTGTACTGTTGACCTAAACAGACTTCACGTTTTGCAGAGTACACATTCTTTACAAATACAAATAGTCAGATGCTACGTGTGATTGCAGCAGTATCTGACTCATTAGGTCAGAATCAAACTGAAAAGGGATAAAGGAGATTCTTACAGATTCAGCAGCACTCTTGACTGTCCAAGGGCTCCCACAGTTTTCTCTCTCAGCTGCAGGCATGTGTTTGTGTGATAACTACCTTGATAGAGATGAAACCTCGTCGACTGTTATTGTTATCACATCAGTGACCACACAGCTTTATCTCTCATGCAAATCTCAGTCAAAACGTGCCTGTCCTCTAAACACAAACTAAAGATTACAGATAAAAATCGATCCCACTGTCTAAATATTTAGTACAAATACTAGCAGGTGAACAAATCTTACAAAGTGCAGCTTTAAACTACTTGTACATAAAATTAATTTAAAAAAAAAGAAAAGAAAAAACATTCTTAGTAAACTTTGGCCCAAAGCCATGGCTGAACAATGTGGTGAAAATACCTGATAGGAGTTTTTCTGATTGTGATTTAAGTTTAAATTATATTCTATAAATTAAGCATCACCCCTGTTTTGTAGGCCATGAATCATATCCTTTTAAATCAATTTTGCCTAATTTGAGGCATGACCGGGTCATGGGTCAAGGCCATGGGTAGTCCTGAGTCAGCCAGGACCTCTGGTTTGAGCACAGGCCTACCCAAATGGGGATTTATTAAGCTGATGTTATGGTAAATACATAAATGTTTATTTTGTTTTGTTGTCTAAGTGCTGTCATTGCATTCTGATCAATGACATCATTAAACTCTCCACAAAGCTCCACTTTCTTTTCCTTAGTTCTCTGATCACTGCTAAGTAACTGTTGCTATCCACCATTGCCTCAAGCTTTCAGTTTATTATCAGCTCACCAACGTTTGAATTTGAAGCTCCAGTTGCGGTAAAGTCATTTCTATCAGTCCACAGCCAAAAACAAATGTAAAAACATACTCATGTTCATTTTGGTTAAGCTGCCTTAATGCATCAAATAATCACAAGTAAGCATAAAGGCCAGGTAACACTCCAATAATACACAGCACTGGAACGACAGTGAGAGGAAAACTGGTGCCAAGGAAAGAGACTAAGAGAGAAAGGCAAAAACACAAAAAAACAAAAACAAAATACGTGTTTACACATAACACGCTCACAAAAAAAAAGTTTACAGAAAGTGGGAACAAAACACTTTACATGTTACAATTTGATCAGGAGAGGACAATTTTAAGGGCCTATGAATGGGTCCTGAAAATTCCTGTTTTAGGAATTTTAGGAAGATGTTGTTGAGTGTGAGCATGAGAACGGACTTATGTTTGATAATGGTGCAGCTCAAGCAAAGTCACAGAGTCCCTTAGAGAGCTGATCTTACTTAAGAAATATAAACATATTTAAATGAGTTTCTATGGCGTCTCAAGCAGCGGTTCTTGCGGATGAATTTGTTCTTATGCATAAACAAGTCTTTAAACCAGTTCAAGCAGAAGGCAGAGTTAGATCACAGAACAGTCGATCACCTCCAAGGTCTCAAGACAGAAGACAGTGTTTTTGTTGTCGCAAGCCTGGACACATCACTATTAACTGTTTGTAGCTAAAGATGAACTAGACAGACAAAGTAAACAAAATACAGGTTCCAGTCAGCTGAAAGGTCTGGCACTTGCAGGTTCTTAATGTTCTGATGTGTCTACTGCCCTACTCCCTTGGAAGAAACTGGTTTAGATCCCTGCTACCAGCCTTTTATTTTAGATGGCCATGTCTGGTTGACTGGAGACCATAATTTTAAACCTGTGAAGATTTTAAGACACACTGGGGGTGCTCAGTCATTCATTTTAGCAGGCGCGTTACCTTTTTCGGATCAGTGCTGTATGTCAGGGACTGAAAATGGGCTACGTTAAGGCACCTTTGCACACAGTTCAGATGTGTACTGAGTTGCTTTCTGGAGAATTCAAGGTTTGTAGTTCTTCCTCTTTACCTGTTAAAGGGCTTAATTTTATTCTGGGAAATGATATAGCTGGAGAAATGCCTATTTTAGTTCTGCTTGCTCCGAGATGTGTAGGGTTGTCTTCAGGTGATCAGACACTTATATTTCCAGCATGTGTGTGCACACGAGCACAGTCCCAGAAGTTGAGGGATGTTGTAGATTTATGTTTTGTGATGAAGGGCCGGCTGAGGTAGAGTGTGAAGGTACAGCTAGCTGTAAACAAAACTTAGAGAGGGAGTAAGAATGTAGTAAAGTTACTGACAACCAGCAAATAGGAGGATAACTGCACTAACATCAGACTGTAGCTTACAGAAATACTTTTCTATGCTGAGTAGTAAGGAGCAAAGCCTTGATAAAGGTGTAGCTTATTTTTTTTTGAGAATGAAGTGTTGATGCACAAATGGAGCCCACGTAACACTATCTATCAAATTTTAGTTCCCACTGTGTACAGACAGCATATCTTAAATCGAGCTCATGACAGCCCCTGGTCAGGTCATTTAGGAGTGACAAAACCTTATGGTCGTGTTCGTTGACCTTTCTTTTGGCCTGGAATGAAAACAGATGTTTCTCATTATTTTCGCACATTTACATTTACAGCATTTAGCAGACGCTCTTTTCCAGAGCGACTTAGAAGAAGTGCTTTGTCTATCTAGAGAAAGTATCTTTGCTAGTTACCAATAGCTTAGACATAAACAGAAACCAAAGGAAGTAAAGATCAGGACAGTGATGCATGATTCCACCGCACACCTGGTGCTGATTTAAGTAATGTTCTCTAAGCAGGTGTGACAGGTGCAAATCAGGCAGGGAGCACAGATCGTGTACAAACACCCTTCTCTTGAGTCACGTGTGCTGTGGCCTGAACTTGGGGAGTGTTCAACAGATACTTTGTGACATGCATACACTTTAAAACATAGTGGAAAATGATGTGTGCTTTCCCTAAAAAATACAAGATTTTTTAAAAATCTGAGCCAGGATGCTCTTCTGCTCAGGCTTCAACTTCCTGGCCCATTTCCACCCCCTGCTTGCATGAACCACTATATGAACATATGCAGTTAAGACCTGGTTCTGTTTAACCTGAGGAACTGACAACTTACTGTAGCTTCCTGCTACTGGCTTACCCTGCCAGCCCAGGAGGCATGGCAAATGTGAAATGGGCAAAAAGGTCAATTAAACCAAGTATGCAAAAACAAATGTGTGGCACTATTAGCTTCAAGCTAACATTTCATATTCATGTAATCTCATGGCGGTGGTAAAGAAAATTACTAATATTGTTGCAATGATAATTTGGTGAGAAAAAAAACTTTAAAAGGTGAATGTTTCTGCACTAAACACTGTTAAGTGGTGAATTTTTCATGATTGAATGACATTGAATCATTGAATGAAAAGCAAATGAGTTACTGAAAAGCAAAAAAGTTACTGCCCTTCTTCAGCAGTTGCTCGGCAACAGTAGCTTAAAAGCTAAAAAAGCAAAACAGTGAAAAATTTATTATTTAATTAAACAGTTTTATTAAAAATGTGTGAATTCCATTCTAAACTTTGCATTTTCATAAATGATATTAGCCACTTGAGCCTGTGCAACACAATTATTTTAAGGGTTACTTTGCTTCATTACTCCCGTTTTGTGTTGCACGACAACCCCTTACTCATTATATAATCAAACTGCTTTATTCTACTACAACTTGGAATATGACTCAGTTAAGTGGGTCTGTATGCATAGCTTTAAAAAAGTTAAGCTTTAATTCTAAAATTCAATTAATTCTAAGGCCAAGCTGGTTTAATTTGGTTCAACTACTTTAGTCTTCTGCAAAAAAACTATGTTGGCAAATTAACTACTGTGCTGCTGAGAAGTGCAGATTACTGCACGTTTTATGCATTCATAAATCTGACATCATGGAGAAGCAATAAGTAAGTAAACAAAAAATAAATAATCAGATGATTTTGATTGTTGCAATAATATACACTCATAGGCCACTTTATTAGGTACAGTTCAGTTTCTTGCTAACACAAATAGCTAATCAGCCAATCACACGGCCGCAACTCAGTGCAGTTAGGCATGGAGAGGTGGTCAAGACAACTTGCTGAAGTGCAGGCCGAGCATCAGAACGGGGAAGAAAGGGGATTTAAGGGGCTTTGAACGTGGCGTGGTTGTTGGTGCCAGACGGGCTGGTCTGAGTATTTCAGAAACTGCTGATCTACTGGGATTTTCACGCACAACCATCTCTAGGGTTTACAGAGAACGGTCAGAAAAAGAGGAAATATCCAGTGAGCGGTCAGTTGTGTGGACGAAAATGCCTTGTTGATGTGAGAGGTCAGAGGAGAATGGGCAGACTGGTTCCAGATGATAGAAAGGCAGCAGGAACTCAAATAACCAACCAGAATCTCTGAGGAACGTTTCCAACACCTTGTTGAAAGTATGTCACGAAGAATTAAGACAGTTCTGAAGGCAAAAGGAGGTCCAACCTTTTACCTGCAAGTTACCTATCTAATAAAGTGGCCGGTGAGTGTATAAAACATTAACATAAGTTCAAAATCAGAGTGAAAAGAGAAAGGAGATTTTTGCAGATTCAGCAGGACTCTCGAGTGTCAGAGTTCTCAGTCTTCTCTTTCAGCTGCAGATCAGTGTTTGTGTGGTAAATAATATACATGGAACCTTATTCACTTGTGTCATTGTGGTCTCGTCACATTCGTCAGCATATATGTCTCTAATTCAAATCTCATCTAGTCAAAATATACCTGTTCTTGTACAGCCTCTAAACACAAACTAGATTTTACAGATTAAAATCAGTACCAAATAAATAAACATCAAAATGTCTAATTGAGGTTTTACTGATTTTAATCGCTATTTTTTTCTATTAAGTTAAGCATCAGTCCTTTTTCTCTGGCATAAAGCAACTTTTATATCCCTTTTATATCTGACGTTTATATCCCTTTTTTCTAATTTGAAGCTTGAATGCTGAATGTAATGTGCTTGGCTGCCAGGCATAAACCCATCCGTTTAAATGGGGAAAGAATATCTGTTACAATATATATATATTTTTTATTCCTAGCTCCAGCCTGATCTAATGAGATGAAATATGAGCATGTTTGGAAACTGTAGCTACCAAGTTGGCTTACCCCCCCTTTTTTTACAGGATTGCCCGTTGATTTATTTCTACCTACACCACTGACTGATGGTTTACAAGTGCAATTGTGACATAAAATCATTTTTCAGCCCTTCCCATAACTAATACAACAGGTGGAGAAAGGTGTAGCCTGTATAAATGGCAGTTTACCAGCTCTGTGGAGCACATAGACTGGCTGCAAAAGTGCAATAACTGTGTTGATCACCAGACTAACCGTTGATATTAAGCCAAATTCATACTCTGACAGAATGTTTTGAATACCAAGGGCTACACATATTGAGATATTTTCTAAAATAAATACCAGCAAATTAACAAAAACTACTTGAAAGGCCTTCTTTTTGGCAGCATTCATCTCACTAACATCACTCTGCATGTCTCTCGGTCCTGGATGCCTCAGCTTTCTCAGGATTGACACACAACAGAAGACGTCCACAGTGAAAACTATGGCGTAAAGGACTGTGAAAACTTTGTAAGGCAAGTTAGGAAACATGCATAAGCAGGTAACACCACTTCCCAGGGAAAATATCCAGGCCACGATAGAGCATGAGACCCGATAACGAAGTGGCTTGTACCTCAGGAAGGTTACAGGGTGGACCACGGCCAGGTAACGCTCCAAACACACACAGCACTGGAACAGAGAGCGAGACCACAAACTGGTGCCGAGGAAGAAACCCACAGGTTCAAAGAAGCACAGGTTCATGTTTATGCTACACAGACTGTGCAAAGGCCCTAAGAGCACAAATAAAATCTCAGCAATCGCCTGGTTCCAGCTAAAAACATCAGAGACCTCTGCTGCACCACGGCCAGGGAAGAGAAGGATGGTGACATAGACGTTCAGAGGAAGGCCCAGAAAAAAATAGATAGCATGGGTGGATATTATCAAGATGGGAAAGACTGTGAAATCCAAGCTGGTTGAATTCGTGAGGGTGGCGTTCATGTTCAAGTCCTAGAAAGAGGAGGACAGAATGACATCAAAAAGTCAAACAGTAATCCACAGTAGGATAAAGGCTGTTGTTATGCAAAATCATGGCACACGGTGTGTTTAGAAGAAGGCCCTAAATTTGGGCAATAAATGTCTTAAAGGTATTAAATGATATCTAAGCTTGAGTATATCAGTTTTACAGTGATTCTTTCAGTACAAAGTTCTGGCATAGAGATACTGCCACTGTTTTCCATTTCTAACAACCACCTTAAACCTGCTTAGAATAGAGCTCACACGCACAGTCAACACAGTAACAAATCTAGAACCTCCAGAAGGACTGCAGTGAATTTTTTGAAAATTTGTTACAATTATTCACCGATTCCTTTATCACTTTCTAACTATGTTGGAAGTTAATCTAACTTGTCAGGTTTCGGTCCTGCTTTCACCATTCTGTGTTGATGTAAACACACGCCTCCTCCTGCGAGGAACATGGATGGTATAGCAGGTCGGTTATGGTTAGTCTCTAGCCCAACAGTTCAAATGTCTGTTTTTGAACTGTTGGTGTGGCACCATTTCCTGGATACTAACACAAGAATATGAAATCATTGATGCCTGAAAAAATTAGGTGTGAGCAATAACTACCTACTAGAAGTTTATTCCTCCTTTAGCAGTTCATAGTTGCTTGGTCCAAGTATCCTACTTTAAATAAACTACATTACATAGCTTGTTGTATTATTGACTGTAAAAAACCATGTAATTGAAAAATTGTACATGCCAAATTTGATGTTTTTTGGGGTTTATAAATGGCATAAGACTTGTGAAAACATGCATTTCGGTGATTTTACCACAGGTAAGGGGTTTTACTTTGCATTTTGTGATGCCAAGTTATCCACTGATATCCTTAAGCTTTGACAGTTATTTTTTTGCTGTAACTCTGAGTCTAGACCAGCCTTACATAAGTTAGTCGGTCACATAAAAGACTATATGCATTAGAAATTAGTCATTAAATCTCCACTGAGAGAAGAGATGACTTCACATATTATAGATTGCATATCCATAAGTCTGGCATCATAGGCACTAAATAAACCGGACACTGACAAATAATCAGACCCTACATTTGATTAATCTATTGTTTAATTGAATAATATATAACATCATTTCAAAAGCAGACTGAAAACAGAAAAGAGTTTCTTACAGGTTTAGCAGGACTTTCTCTCTCAGCTGCAGGTGTGCGTTTGGGTGGTAATTACCTTGGTAGAGATGAAATCTTCTCCACTTGTGTGATTTATGTCCTGTCATATCAGTGATCAAACAGCTTCGACTCTAATGCAAATCTCTCTCTACAGTCAACATCTACCTGCCTTTGTACAGCCTCTAAATATGACTTAAAGATTACAGAATCAATGTCATTGTTGACAATCAATGTCATTCTGTAAACATTTAGCGCTGATACTATCATTCAGGTGCTTTAACAGTTATTATAAAATCAAATAAGCAATTAATTGTATTTCATGCCTTGGTCATTGCATTTATATTTATAACTGGTATTGCTTTAATTCATGAAAGAGTGACTCGTTTTCATCCGTTCTGATCTCCAAGCCTTACTGTGAACCACTGGGACACCTGAGCACAACTGCACTCAGTATTTCCAAAAATGTGCTTCACTGTTTGATTTCTGTACAAAAACAATAAGAAAAGTAGGGAACATCTGATTATAGTTTGGGAGATGTTTTGACCCTGAGGGATGACTATTCCTGTATAGATTACTGATTAGTGATAAGAAATGATCTAACTAAGTAACTGTAACCTAATCCAAAGGATTTCTATATTAAAGTAATGTAATCTAATTACTTTGTCTTGGGTTACAACTTTAAAGATGGTTTCACCTAAAATGTAATTTAACACAAGTCAAACACAAAAGCAACTGTTTTTAGAAACAGAATGATAGATTATAGGTAACTTAAATATTATGTCTCACACAAAGGGTCACTGATCGCACATTTGGCAAAATGGCTAAATCTAAGTGGAGCAATATATTAAGTGATACTTTTTTTGATCCCACAACCGGGGAAATTCCACCTCCGCATTTAACCCATCCGTGAAGTGAAACACCACATTCACACTAGTGAACACACACACTAGGGGGCAGTGAGCACACACTTGCCCAGAGCGGTGGGCAGCCCTATCCACGGCGCCCGGGGAGCAGTTGGGGGTTAGGTGTCTTGCTCAAGGACACACTTCTCTATCCACAGAAAAGACTACATGCATTGGACATTAACCTTAGCACATAGTGAAAAGATAACAGATTACAGCTTACATATTTATTACTCTGAGGTCATGGCCAGGAAATAAACAGTTAAACAAAAATATATAGAGAATCAGATGTTATTTGTGACTGAAACCTATGAGTGATAAGTTCAAAATCGGACTGAAAGGAGAAAGGAAATTCTTACAGATTCAGCAGGACTCTCGACTGTCTGAGAGTTCCTGTGGTCTTCTGTCTCAGCTGCAGGTGTGTATTTGTATCATAATTGCCTTTATATAAACGGAACCTGGTCCACTACTGTTATTGTAGTCCTGTCACATCGTTGACCATACAGCTTTATCTCTAGATGCAAATCTTAGAGTCAATATGTCCCTGTTCATGTACAACCTCTAAACACAAACGAAATTACAATTACAAATAAAAACCAACATAAAACAGAACCATTTTCTTTCTGTAAATCTCTAAATGTTTATAATTCTCAGGTGGAAATGCTGACACTTAGGCGCTTTAACCCTCCTGTTGTCTTTGGAGTTAGTTGGACCACATTCAGTGTTGCATCTTCAAATGTTTTACACATAAACCATTAGAAATATCAACATTTTACTCATATTTGGTTGTTTTGGATGCTATTGAGGTCATTATAACATGCAATTTTAATCTTCAGAAAACAACTCTGTTTTAAGGCCCTAACCTAACAGAGCCAGATCTGTAGTAGTGTGAGAACCAGTGATATTTCACACCATATGGGGGAGGCGGAAATCGAATTCCCACAAGTACTTTGATATTTCCTGGGGATTTATATTGATGGAGTGAAATTGACACTATGAATAAAAGATTGAGAATAACAGACGGGTAGACAATTATTCAAAGATGACATTAGCAGTTTGTAATACATTCTTAATTGTAATTGTGTATGTTCTACTGCATGTTAGAGGAGTGTCATCCATTCTGATCATGATGCCTTACTCTGTGCATCACTATGACATTTAAAGACAGGTGTACTCATATAGATATGAGCAAATGAGCTGTTTCAGAAACTGGCTTTGAAAATGATTTTCCTTTAAGAAATCTACAACATACATAGCCAGTTGCTTCTAATTACTAACTACATATTCTCTCCAAGAATGACAAGAGAAATAAAACATTTTCTTAATTGCTAATACAAGTTAATATAACAATATTTTCTTCTACATAATTTTAGAACAATTCTGTTGCACAATTTGTCAAGAAATTATGACACAAAAGTCACATTTTAGTTCTGCGTTTCAATTAGGTACACAATATTCCTGCATTTCCTCATTTGAGCTCCCACTTATGGATGGCTGGGGCATAACCAGGGTTCAAACTCACAACCTCAAATATATGTACAATAACAACAAATTATGAGGGAATGGAATGCTGGTAAGTTTTTTTCACCATGGTACCGCAGAAGTTATAACTACTATAACTACTCTTATTCTGAAGGAAGATTAAAGGAAATAGGATTAGTCGTATTTGAGAAAAACCATAGGCAAAACGCCTCTGATGTAGATGTTTTTATGAATCTGGTTGAAACTCATGGTGTAGCTTCAAAAACTGCATACAAAAATTAATATTTGATAGGTTTTAGAAATAGATAACAGAAATTTAAAAGTACATCAAAAAATAAATTTGGAAATTTAATTGAACGATTCAGTTGATTGGCCCACCATAAATTACCCAACCAGGGAAATGTATTAAATGTATAAGCTTGATGGGGCAAACTTTAAAAACCCTAAAAAAACCTCAGTGCTAACCAGCGCAGGTATCTGTTGGCTGATGTAACTGAACAGGCAATTTCCACTTTCCTCCAAGCACGCTGAACTGTCCAATGATGTTGTTAGCCTCAGTCCGAAAAGATGCAGTGGGGCTTCGTAGGACTTGGAGGAAGCCTTTGCTTGCTTTCACCCTCCTAGCACTGGTGGTATTGCGTGATAACTAGTGGTGAATTGGATTTGTCTAAATTGGAGAGAAAATGGGGGGAAACATCCTAACTAGAACCTTTTTGAAAGTTTTGTTAATTGAAAAATCATGAGGTGGTCTGCGAGATGAGTTATAATACCAACTTACCATGTGTTATTCTAGTGGGTGCCAGATAATATTCATATGGTTCATGTAAGCAGCATGTGATTGTAGTTTGGGATACATTCTGACCCCAAGACCTGCCCTCTGTCTGCAAATCCCCAGCTGTGATCCTTAGAGATTCTTTTACCACCATCCTCCTCACTGTGCATTAGAAATATGTCCTCTTCCCAGCGGATTCCTAACATCTCCAGATGCTTAAAACTTCTTAATTATTGCCCTAATTGTGGAAAAGGGCATAAAGTAAACTTTAGAATGTAAAATATGAATGGGAACGCACTCCATCCTTAGGCTTTAATCCATGTCTATAGAAAGGACAGTTCTGCAGAAAGTTCCACAGTATAATGAATTATGCAATCCTTTAAAATCCCATTGGCTGGGAATCTGAAACTGAGGATAGCTGACACTCAAAAAGCAAGAAAAACTATGAAAAATATCTAAACACTTTCTCCCTTTATTTTGCATTTTGCATTGAAAATGTCCACATAAAGTCAACAAAAGATCTGGAAGACAAACTTTTAGAAATAATTATGGACTTGTCAGGTATGCAAAGTAAAACCCCCACAGCACTGCTACATGACTTGTGATGCACTGGTCCACTGTACATTGTTACACATCCACATGAAAGAGTTATCAGTAACAAATCTTAACTGTAAACTTATTACAAAGGTGAATAGGTGATGTATTCAATGACATTTATAGATAAACCCCAGGCATTTTGGAGTTCTGTGGTGTTATGAAGTGAAAATAAAAATCTTATATGTTTGAGAGAAAAATAGAACCATTTGATGAAAATAACACCCTGCCATCGGTTAAGCATGGAGTGGATCTTTTATGGTTTGGGGTTATGTGGCAGCCAGTGATACAGGAATTATGGGGACAGATAAAAGAATTAATCTAATAATAAACAAACAATGGAGCCTAATGTCCACAGTCAGTGAAGAAACCAAATAAGACAAAGGTTGAATATTGAAACCACTAGTTCAAGAAATGAAAGATTTTAATTTTGAAATGATCCTTATTATTTCCATACTTTAATAATATTAGGAAAATGTGTGGTAAGATCTCAAAAATACAGTGCAGAGATGCAACAGTAGCTTTTTTCAGTGTACAAAAGCCTTTCACTTCCACTAATTATTTGTTCACACAGTTCTAACACTATGCAGATACAATAAGTCACTGAAACATTCAAAAATATATTAAAGGTGTTGTTTATAATGCAACAGTATGCTGTGCAGGCTTTGTTGGCCCAGAACTAATACAGCAGGTGGAGAAAGGTGTAGGCTGTATTAATGGCAGTTTACCAGCTCTGTGGAGCACATAGACTGGCTGCCAAAACTCTGTAAATATGTTGATTGCCAGACTAATTGTTCCGTAGATGTTGAATTCATAGTCAGACAGGATGTATTTAATACCATATGTTACCCATACTGGAATATTTTGAATAAGAAAAGCCAGCAAGTTGAAGGAGACTACTTGAAAGGCCTTCTTTTTGGCAGCATTCATCTCACAAGCATCACTTTCCATCACTTGTCTTGGTCCTGGATGCCTCAACTTTCTTAGGATTGACATGCAACAGAAAAAGTGGACAGTCAAAATGAGGAAGTAAATGACACAGAAAACACCGTAGGGCAATTTAGGAAACGTGCATGAGTAGGTAAAACCCATTGCCAATGAACAGATCCAGGCTATGATAGAGCATGCAACCCGATAACGGAGTGGTTTGTATCTCAGGAAGGTTACAGGGTGGAGCACGGCCAGGTAACGCTCCAAACACATGCAGCAGTGGAACAGACAGCGAGAGAACACACTAGTGCCAAGCAAAAAACCCAGAGCTTCAGAGAAGCACAATTTCATGTTTATGCTACACAAGCTGTGGAAAGGTCCCAAGAGCACAAAGAACATGTCCGAAATCGCCTGATTCCAGCTAAAAACATCAGAGGCCTCCATTACACCCTTCCTGCAGAAGAGGAGGATGAGGATGTAGACGTTCAGAGGAACGCTCAGAAAGAAATTGAGAGCATGAACGGATGTTATAAAGATGGGCAAGAATGTAAAATGCCAGGAAGCCAATTCGGTTGAGTTTGTGACGGTGGTGTTCATGTTCAGGTCCTAGAAAGAGGAGGACAAAATAATATAAAAACAAAGTAGCAATTCACAGTATGCCTTGTGTTACAGTTGTTTCCCCAAGGTTAAGTGCTGTTGTTAGGCACAGTCTTTTATTTTGTACAGCTTGGCCTTGAGTTTGGGTCATAAATGTCAACAACAAAGAAAAGATTTGCGCTAAACCAGCAATTCACGTGAAAAATGTTTGGTCACATGTTAAACCAGAAATTTGAAGCTTGGCAAGAAGTCCTGTTCAGTTGAGTTTGTCAGGGTGACACTCATTTTTAGGTCCTAGAAAGAAGAGAATAGTGACATAAAAAATAAAGCAGTAATCCACTATAGGCCTTGTTTTACACTGATCTGTTTTTAGTGAATCACATTTTATAGAGCTAATTACTATATAGATCCTTTTTGGGAATCATTTATTACAGGTCAGCACCTGTACTAAAAGTGCTTTTAATATAATATGGTTTATGCTATTCATTGTCCATGTGGTTTGTTTTATGTTGGAGGAACATCTCGGGGGTTGCGAGTTGCTTTTGACAGTTGTACATAAACAGTTCTGAGCAGCAGCTTGGAATTTTTGGAGCATTAGTGTAATATTCATTTGTATTATTTTATATATATTTCTTAAATTTAACAACAAAACTTCAGACATTTGATACCGTGCCGCTGGGCTTTAAGTAAGAATTGAATTAACTTACATTTGTATAAAATTGGCATGTTACTCAGGGCTATTTACATTATACACTATTTCAATAACTTTCAAGCCTTAGCTTTAACAGGTTAATTAAAGTCAGACCAAGCTTATTTATCCAGCTAACTTGTAAATTAATCTTTAAATCCAAATGAGCAGAGAGCTTCACGTTTAACAGATTGCATCAGTCAAAGGTAAAAAATAAGTAAAGAAACCTAAAATATCAAATTATGAAAGGCCATTTTTATATTGATACGTGGCAATAATCTCTAACTCATTAGTTCAGAGTTAGAAAGTGAAAGAAGGTTCTTACAGATTCAGCGGCACTCTGGGCTGTCAGAGTTTCTCACGGTCTTCTCCCTCAACAGCAGGTGTGCGTTTGTGTGGAAAATTACCTTGTTATAAATGGAGCCTCGTCCAAGTGTGTTATTATTGTCCTCTTACACCAGTAACCATACAGCTTTGCCTCTAATGCAAATCTCGTACTGTCAAAATGCCCCTGCCTTTGTACAGCCTCCAAACACAAACTAAAGATTACATATAAAAGTCGATACAAAACGGGGAATGTTTATAAATCTCAAATATCCTGGCATCCAACTTTTCTAAGATGAAATTAGCAGTTCATAATACAATTTTAATTGTAACTGTTATCCATAATTGTTCTAATGCTTGTGAGAAGAATGTGCCGTCCATTCTAATCACCAAGTCTTACGCTATGCATTACTTTGACAAATGAAGACAGCTGTACTCCTCTCCAAAGCAGTGACTTTACAAGAGAAATAAAAAATGTTCTTTCAATGCAGTTTAATGGAATAACATTTGGTAACACCTTACAACACTATACAGTTTGATAGTTAATAAGTAACTAATCAGGAACTAAGCAAGGATGAATAAGTAGTGCTGTACTTAAGTAACTATGATTAACTCCCAGGGACTACGAGTTAATTACTTAGTAGGTAATAGCGACCTAATGAATTGAATAGTTCACTATTATCTAAACAATAACTACTAAGTCTCATTAAGAGTTACTTAGTAACTATTGTTTCTTGGAATACCTACTTCTAAATTATTGGTTAATTCAACATTTGCTCAATAGTGGAGTCTTACAAGGTTCCTGGTGAACTAATGTAGTGCACTCCAACGATTCTAGAAGTATTGAAATGCACTACATGGTGTGCCATCTCTGCAATATTAAATGAAATATGATAAATATAAATATAAAATTATATCCTCTAGTATTATTTACAGATCAGTGGGATGTGAAAGGCACCACACTGAACTGACCGCTGTCCCTCATGTGCTTGTTTTGATCAGAAACCCCAAAAGGTTAATGCAAATCTTCATATTTGGTAGAAAGAAGCAGTTTGCACAGCAGCCTAGAAATGGGATGACTGTTAAAACTCTACAGCATTCAGTAGATCAGTCTGTTTACCTCTCATCTTTAGACTAGAAAACACCATTTCTTTCTGCAGAATTTACGTGTTGTTGATCTAAGACAGCACAGTTACTAAATCATTCTCAATGAGATTCAATAGTGATTATTTAGTTAATAGTGAACTACCCTAATTATTAGTTCACTATTACTTACTACATAATTAACTAGTAGTCCTTGATACAGGGAAATTCAATCAAAAGAGGCCCTGAGTACTTTGTAATAACTCTTGGAACTCTCTAGGATGAATCAATCTGAATGATGTGCTCCTCAGTATATGGAGCTTCAGACAAGTCAGGAGCCCCTGTGTCAAAGCGATGAGGTAGGTGCCGGACAGCCCGATGCAATGTTTAACTTACATTTGAAACTTTTGGGTTCACACCCCCCACGTACCCCTTATTGTGTCTGGCAGAAAACGCAGATCACTTCCAGCATCACGTTATACAATCGATTACACATACATCAAGGTATGCTGCGTGGCTTTTTGGTTCAGATTGCTTCATCCTAACTGGGGTTACAGCAGAATATACAGGGCCTCTTTCAAGTGAATCTCCCAATATTTAATAGTAGTGATTATTATAAATGAGTTTTATTATTACTATAAATACGTGTTAAAGCAGCACTACTTATTCATCGCTGATTCAGTCCGAGTTAATTATTTATTAACCATTAACAATATTGCAAAGTACCCAAGATTGTATGCTATGCCATTTTAGATTGTTCTATTGGTCTATTTGTCATGAAATTTTGACAAAGTTTTCATGACTTACATTTTCAGTGCTCAGACTTTTTTTTTCACTTATATTTCCATCAAACAGTCCTTTCAGGTCATTTCTGACAAGTGTCGGGTTGGTCTGGGCAGATGTATTTCCAGCTCATGTCAGATTGGAGTAAGCCCTGAATATCTCCTAAAGTGGAGGCTTGGTGTGGTGTTCCCTTATACAGGAGCTCTCCTCCTGTGTATGGGAGGCAAATCTGGACAAAAAAGAAAATTGAAACAATAAAATGCAAAAGCTTTTTTTGCCATTTCTTTTTCCTAACATCATATTGATTTCTTGTAAAATTGCATGATAAACTTTATGCTCAAATAAACCATTTACAATTTACTGCATTGTCATTGATCTGTAATGATTTACAAGTGAAATAAACCATTTTGAAATAGGATGAATCACCCTGTGTTTGTATACACTGATCAGGCATAACGATCCTACCTTGTCAGGCCACCTTGTTGATGTAAAGTCAGAGACGAAGCTCATCTGCTGCTGCACAGTTTGTGTTGGTCATCCTTTAGTCCTTCACCAGTGGTCACAGGACGCTGCCCACAGGATGCTGCCCACAGGACGCTGCCCACAGGACGCTGCCCACAGGACGCTGTTGGCTGGATATTTTTGGTTGGTGGACTATTCTCAGTCCAGCAGTGACACTGAGATGTTTAAAACTCCAGCAGCGCTGCTGTGTCTGATCCACTCAGACCAGTGCAATACACACTAACACACCACCACCATGTCAGTGTTACTGCAGTGCCCAGAATGATCCACCTGACCACTGAAGAACAGGGTAAAAGGGGGCTAACAAAGTATCAGAGAAACAGATGGACTACAGTCTGTAACTGTAGAACTACAAAGTGCAGCTATACAGTAAGTGGAGCTGATAAAATGACAATGAGCATTGAGACAAGGGGGTGGTCATAATGTTATGCCTGATCAGTGTATGTAGTATAGTATATATCGCTGCTGTCAGAACAAGACCTCATATCCCTAAAATGGGGACTTTAAAGGAGAAAGACCTGTAAAAAAAACTTACATTACTTTCAATGTAAGCCAATGGAACCAGACTTTTTTTCAAGTCATTTTTGGCCATTTATGTCAGTATAAAGTGTACAGTACAACAGGCCAACATGCATTTCAAAATCGTCATAGTTTTCATAGACATAAAATATTTCAGGGACTGGGTGTGTAACTCACTCACTTATTAAGATTATTAGCACGCAAATTGTAATTATAAGGGAGGACACCCATACCAGCAGGAGCTCACTAATACGCACATTTTTACAAACTGTATGTATATTGATTAAACACACAAAGACTTTTTCATTAAAATGACAGTTTTGTGTATAGTTATGCAGTCTTCTCAGAGCTGGTTAAACCTGCCTATGGCTCCCTCTGATGCCAAGCTTTGATTTTGTCCTTGTTGGAGTCTTTAGACATGTCTACTCTTAGAAGTGTTACAAAAGCAGGATGAACCAACATAACAACACAGCTCATAAAACTTTAGCAATTTATGTCGATTTTACTGTACCGGACCTAAAACAACAGGTGAACACCTGATAGTTTACCAGCTTTATGGAGCACAAAGACTGGCTGCAAAAAACCTGTAGCGGTGTTGATCGCCAGACAAATCATTACTGCTGTGCCAAAGTCATACGGAGACATGTTATTATGAAGGCCAAATGCAATAGCGATTGGAATGGTTTGTATAAAAAACAGCAGCAGGTTGATGGACACAACTTGAAATGCTTTCCTTTTGGCTGCACTAATCTCTTCTTCACTTTCCCTGCCTCGAGGCCCTGGATGCTTCAGCCTTCTCAGGATCGACACACAACAGAAGACGTCCACAGTCAAAATAGAGAGGTACAGGACTGAGAAAACATTGTAGGGCATGTAAGGATATGTATATGAGCAGGCAATCCCAATTGAAAGTGAAGCCATCCAGGCCATGATGGAGCAAATGACCCGATAACGGAGTGGCTTGTACCTCAGGAAGGTTACAGGGTGGACCACGGCCAGGTAACGCTCCAAACACACGCAGCACTGGAACAGAGAGCGAGAGGACAAACAGATGCCGAGGAAAAAACCTATAGATTCAAAGATGCACAATTTAAAGGTACACAGGCTGTGGAAAGGCCCTAAGAGCACGAAGAATATCTCAGCAACAGCCAGGTTCCAACTGAAAACATCAGATGCGTCCATTATTCCATGTCTTGGGAAGAGGAGGCTGATAATGTAGATGTTCAGGGGAAGGCCCAGTAAGAAATTGATGCTGTAGATGGATATGATGAAGATGGGTGAGACTGAGATGTACCACCCCTCTGGGTAAACTGTTGAATTTGTGAGGGAGCTGTTCATTTTTCTGTCCTGCAGAGAGAAAGAGGAGACAAGCAAAGTGGAGAAAATATCCTAAAGGCTATTACACACTAGAAGCTGACCCAGAGTCAGGAACCCAACTCCTACAGCATATTTCATAGAATATGAACACCGAACACTGAGAAATTCAGAGAACAGAAGTGCGTATAAAAAGCTTTTTAGATTTTTACCAGTTGTGTGCTCCTACAACTAGAACTATCAACACCAGTTTCCACGCCATCAGATCCAATGTAGCTAGATGTACTTACCGACTATTTACAAAATACATTTCGATCTACTTAAAAAAATGTGGTGCCACTTAAAATAAAAAGGATAAGACAGAAAAAGGTCACCCCAGAGTACAACGATAAAACCTGTACCTTAAAACAAACAGTACAGAGATGGCGATCAACCAAGCTAGAAGTCTTCCACTCTGCCTGGAAGGACAGCCTTATAGAGTATAGAATTGCTCTCACTAAAGCTCGCTCAGCTTATCTGGCCTCACTGCTCAAGAATAATAAATACACTGCTCAAAAAAATAAAGGGAACACTTAAACAACACAATATAACTACAAGTACATCAAACTTCTGTGAAATCAAACTGTCCACTTAGGAAGCAACAGTGCAATCAATTCCACAGCTGTTGTGCAAATGGAACAGACAACAGGTGGAAATTATTGGTGATTAGCAAGACACACTCAATAAAGGAGTGGTTCTGCAGGTGGGGACCACAGACCACTTCTCAGTACCTTTCTGGCTGATGTTTTGGTCACTTTTGAATGTTGGTGGTTCTTTCACACTTGTGGTAGCATGAGACGGACTCTACAACCCACACAAGTGGCTCAGGTAGTGCAGCTCATCCAGGATGGCACATCAATGCGAGCTGTGGTAAGAAGGTTTGCTGTGTCTGTCAGTGTAGTGTCCAAAGCCTGGAGGCGCTACCAGGAGACAGGGCAGTACACCAGGAGACGTAGAGGAGGCCATAGGAGGTCATACAGGCACGTGGAGGCCACACACAATACTGAGCCTCATTTTGACTTGTTTTAGGGACATTACATCAAAGTTGGATCAGCCTGTCGTGTGTTTTTCCACTTTAATTTTGTGTGTGACTCCAAATCCAGTCCTCCATTGGTTAATAAATTAGATTTCCATTGATGATTTTTGTGTATTTTTGTTGTCAGCACATTCAACTTTGTACAGAACAAAGTATTCAATGAGACTGATATAAAACATAATGTAGTTGCAGAACAAAGGAAACCTTTTATCCACTCCCACAGCTAGAACTAGAGAAGATTATCTCTTCTGCCAATTGTACAACTTGCACACTTGATGCAATTCCATCAAAATTACTCAAAAAGTACTGCCAGTCATTATAAACCCTCTTTTAACTATAGTAAACACGTCCCTTAGCCTGGGCTATGTACCCAAAGCTTTTAAACTAGCAGTTATTAAACCTCTGTTCAAGAAACCAAATCTTGATGTTAGCATATTTTCTAATTACAGGCCTGTTTCTAAACTACCATTTATATTTAAGATCTTAGAAAAAGCTGTAGCCCCACAACTTCATATCTGCATAAGAACCACAATTATGAAAAATTCCAATCTGGATTCAGGCCACACCACAGCACTGAGATGGCTCTAGTTAAGATAACTAATGATCTTCTTCTTGCCTCTGATCAAGGCTACGTATCCCTGTTAGTGCTACTTGACCTCAGCGCAGTTTTCGATACGATAGACCACAATATTCTCCTAGAAAGGTTAGAAAGCATGGAGTCACAGGGACGGCCCTGTCGTGGTTCAAATCTTACTTAGTACAATGTTATCAGCTCGTAAAGGCAAATTATTTATCTTCCAATTATTCAAAGATAAGATTTGGGGTTCCTCAAGGCTCTATTTCAGGACCATTTCTATTTACACTATACATGTTACCGTTCAGTTATAAGTAACCATGGCATTAACTTTCATTGTTACGCAGACGATACGCAATTGTACATATTAGCCAAGCCTGATGACAAATACAGATAAAAGAAAATAGAGGACTGTGTAAAAGACGTGAAAGGCTGGATGTAACGTAATTTCCTCCTTCTAAACAGTAAAAAAAACCAGAGGTTCTCCTTCTGGGTCCAAAAGTGGCAAGAAATAAATTACTGGCTCAGCAGCTAAAAATCTTGGCATCATAACTGACTCAGATTTATCATTTGATCAACACATAGGCAGCATCACTAGGACAGCTTTTCTGCATCTTCACAACATTGCAGAGATAAGAAATGCCGTGTCCCTGCGTGATGCAGAAACACTAGTGCATGTCTTTATTACTTCTAGGCTAGACTACTGTAACGCACTACTGTCAGGATGTACGAGCAGGAATTTAAGTAAACTTCAACTAGTCCAAAACACCAGGGTCCTCACTAAAACTAGAACATTTGATTATTGTGTATTATTTGATTAAATTCCGTATTGATTACAAAATTCTTTTATTGACGTATAAAGCCCTACATGGGCTCATGAGTCCTGAAGACCTTATTTCCTATTACAAGCCACCACTATTACTCAGATCACAGAGTGCTGGCTTTTTAATAGTTCCCAGAATTCAGAAGGTTTCAGCTGGGGGAAGAGCTTTTCTTATAAAGCCCCCAAACTCTGGAATGATCTTCCAGAAAATGTTCGGGACTCAAATCTTCAAATCTAGGCTAAAAAAACTCACCTGCTCAGTTTAGCTTTCGGTAGTTAATTGTTCCCCCTTTGATAAAGGCAGCAGATCCAGGGGTCCATGGACACAGGGAATTATAGTAAACTGAGTGCTGTCGTCCCGCTGCTCGCACGCGATCACTCAGGTTTGTGGACGGTGGACTGGAGGGGTGCCAATTGTTTCAGGGTGCTCCTGTGTCTGTGTGTCCTTCTGGTTCTCTCCTTTTAGTTAAGCTGTTATTAGCTACAATCTGGAAATGTCCACATTCTCTGTTTTACATACACCCAAACAGAACAAAACTAATTCCATCTCCTTACCTTTTTTCCGAGTATACAACCGCTCACTTGTCCGGGCCGGACAAGATGAATGACTGACTGTTGAGCTCTCCTGCTACTCGCTTCAGACCAGCTGCCCACGCCCCAGCTACCGCCATTTGTCCTCTACTAGCTGTCCACCCCACATTGAAGTTTCTCATGAACTCCTAACTATTACTACTACTACTACTACTATTATTATTATTATCATTATTATTATAATTATCATCAACATCATTGCTTACATTATATATACTATGACTATATCAGTACACATGAGCATAACAGCAGACCTATGTGATGTATAGGGTCCTTCTTTTGTCAATAATGTGTAGGTAGTTTGACCAGAGGAGGATGGGTCCCCCCTGGTGAGCCTGGTTCCTCCCAAGGTTTCTTCCTCAGCTCTGAGGGAGTTTTTCCTTGCCACTGGTGCCCCAGGCTTGCTCACCTGGGGTTTTTACATTAATGTTAAAACTTTGTCTTTACTGGAATTCTGTGAAGCTGCTTTGCGATAATGTCAGTTGTAAAAAGTGCTACAAATAAATTTGATTTGATTCCTAAGAAAAAAATATAAATTCAGCAAAATTTTACATCTGATTAGAATGAATAATTAAGTGAAAATATGTTAGCACATCCTGTCAGTAAAAACAGTAATTAAAATGTGCAGGTTTTTTTCTTTTCTGCAGGGCCCCTGTGCTGCTGAACACCATGTCAGACACACTGTCCTGTGCCCTCACATACTGTGGTCAGTTAGTGAGATCCAGAATCCAGTTTGGTAGGTGGTGACCCCTGTGTTCTCCAACTTGTCCCTCAGGAACCTAGTCTTATGGTGTTAAAAACACAAAGGCTGAATAGTAGAAAACCACTATTAACACTCGGTGGCTCAACAAAACCAAAAAAGAACAATAAATAAAAAAGGAAAAGCAGCAGCGTACAGGCACCTTGGCCTTGAACCACTATAAGAAAAATGTAAAAAGCACAATACTTTAATCTTGAATGGCATTTACAAAATATTGAAAAATATTCATATTAATTCCAGCTATCCTTAATACATAGTACATATACAGGTTCAAACACATAAAAAATATTCAAATATAACTTCAATCAACTTCATTGTGCCCATACATGCTCTTTGGCAACTTTACACTCAAAATTCATAGTTTTAAGTTCATAGTAAAGCATCAAACACATACATTCACGCTGGCGTGTACCTAACTAATACACAGTGGTGCACACAATGGAGCAGTGCCTGGAATGTCAACACCAAACTCCTGAGCGTGTTGCTGTCCACAGAATGGCATCGCTTTCTCACAAGGATGGCTAAACATTTCCCAACGTTGCTTAATGCAATTCAAGCAATCTCGCAAAATATAACAGACAAAGTGAGTCACTTTCATTTACCACCACAAAAAGCAATCGTGATAACATGACGCCTACCAATAATCCAGCCTAGATGTCAGTATGTATTCCATCCACCGAGACAAGTACTCGTATAATAATCATCTGAAATGAACTTAAGAAACCTACTAGATTTCATTCCTCCTGTTTCAACCGCAACCACTGGCCAAACTAGACGACAGGTACATCCATCTCAGTACAGGGACTTATCTTCCTTGTCAAACTCTGTCCGGAAGGTAATTTCCTTATAATTCCACCAGATAGCAGCACTGATTCAATTTAGTCTTTCCCACCGACCCTATCACAGCACTAAATACATCCCACAGCAGTACGTTCCTTCAACGTATTATTAAGGACATTTTTGTGTGTTTTCAAAATAAATAAAACACATTTGTGTATCTCAAAGTGCACATAACCAGAAATGCAAACTATTTCATGTTCAAATTGGAACAACTCCAATTCCATGTGTTGTTGATAACTTATCAGGAAAATGAATATTTATTTCTAATTTTATTTGCGAGGCTATTGGAGGGTTCCCCAGGAAGAGTTGCCTGCGGTCCAACACCCCTGTGGGTTTATCTGTGGTTTTTAAACCTATATGTTCTAAATTAAACTCATTTACTTAAAACAATTTATTCTTCTTGCATTTTCTTACCTTTTCCATGACTTTCACCTAACACGTTAAAGCTGCACTTTGTATGTTTTTGGGATTTGCAGGCATGTCTGTTGGAAATGTGTAACTGCACACAAATTGCAGATGAACATTTAGTATTGTGGGTCATGCACCGGACCCCCTTGCTGAAAGAATAAATCTGATGATTGAAAGAATTCAAAGAGCGCGTGTGTCCTCTGAGAATTTGATTGTGTTCATATCTTTATCAGTATACTGTTATTGTTTCCTCCGGTTTCTCTGGTTTCCTCCCACAGTCCAAAGACATGCAGTCAGGCCAATTGGAGATGCTAAATTGCCCCTGAGTGTGAGTGACTGTCTGTGTCTGTCTGTCTGCCCTGCGATGGACTGGCGACCTGTCCAGGGTGTATCCTGCCTTCCGCCCGATGACCGCTGGGATAGGCTCCAGCACATCCCCCCCGCGACCCTGAGGGAGAAACGGCTTGGAAAAAGGATGGATGGGTTTCCTAGGTCTATCGAAATTGATCACAGATCTGCCCACTCAAATGGAAAAAGAATATTTGGTATGCTGAATATTTTAAAATAATTTTTTTCTGTGTGCTGCCATTTTATTATTCCCAAGGGAATCATTACACTCTCTGTCTGTTCTTTTGCTACAAAGAAATCATATGGGCTTTGTAAAAATGTGCAAGGGTCACATGGTAAGCAGACATACATGCTTTGCTGTTATGGGGGCTGCAGTATTGTCTGTGTTAATGTAAATCCAATATTCCAGTCAACTGCTATTGTTTTGTATCACCACAGAGTGCCAGTGTTGGAGTAGGTAGGGTGATGACTGCACTGCTGATAGACTGAGGGCATTTGGAAATTCTATCTATCAAGTTGGCCCTCACAGTGAAGGCCTTCACAACAATTTATTTCTGCCTAAACCACAGTTCCTTTGGTAACAATTGCAATTTTAACTCCAAAATGATGCATCTTTTCGTTTAGCAGCTGTAAAGCATATATAGACTATATATATATAGGCTATATATATAGGCTGCAAAACCACTAATAACTGTTGATTGCTAAACTACTCACTGCTACTATGCCCAATACATACTCAAATGGTGTGTTTTGAATACCAAAGGCTACAGATAATATGATATTTTGAAAAAGAAATGCCAGTAACTGCTTAAATGGTTTGCTTTTTGCCAACATTTATCTTGCTAACATTGCTTTCTGCATCCAAAGAAGCCTTGGGCACCGTCCCTGTGCTCCTTGTGGCTGTCCTCATTTTCCTGCCAATTCTTACAGCTGACATCCTCGTCCTGCTGTCACTCGTGGCCGTTGGTGGAGTTGGGCGACTGGCACAGATGGAAAATATCAAGATCTAAAAGATGGAGAAATCCAAACTGATTTCATTGGAGCTTATTCCAGTGCTCATGGGTTGGTTTCTGCAAGTTTGCACATTTTCATCATACAAGCCATCAGAGTTAAGTTGTTGTGTGTGTGTGTGTGTGTGTGTGTAACACATTTGTCAAACTGAGGCACATACATATTTTGCCTTTTGTGGATTGACAGCTGACATGTTTTCCTTTAATATTGTGAAAAATGTGAGCAGAAACCAAAGCTCAGGATGGTGATGTATGATTTGACCGCACACCAGGTGCTGGGTAAAGTAATGTGCTCTCAGGTATGACAGGAGCAAATCAGGCAGGGAGCACAGCTCAGGTAGCAACACCCCAGCACATTAGCTAATATGACAATTCATCTCAGACATTTCAAACTAAGCACAATGATGGACATTTTTTAACAGAAACACATGAATCTACACATTTTTTTTGATTGGACTACATATTCAAGCAAATGCCACCAAGGTTAGATGAAACAACTTTTCTTTCCAGTAGAGAAGTTTGTCAGCTACTTTCACATTCTTAACACACCGCATGCATTGCCCTGGAGACTTGGTGGGCAGACTTTGGCTGAGCTTGTTGTATGCTGTACTTGATGTGCATTCAACAGATACAGTGTTTTATGCACACACTTCAAAATCTGAGCCAGAGCACCCTTCACTCCAGATGTCTGGAGTGGAGCTCTGACTCCACCAACTCATTTCCACTCCTGACTGCTCACCTCAAACCATCCAGTGAAGTGATGTATTAATAACCCAGTTCCGCTTAAACTGAGGAGCTGACAACCAATTTTCTAAAGAACTAAAAGAAAGATGGCTAAATATTAAAGATATTACATAAATCCCACTATCTATAAGGTGACTATAAGGTTTCTGCACTAAACACTGTAATAGGATATGACAAATAACTAAAAGCTATTAAAATGAACTGATAGAAATTTCCAAGCAATGAGCATCTGACTGCTTTTGCCCTTCTTCAGCAAGTCATAGTGCTTGGTAACAATAGCCTAAAAACTGCATTTATTAGTGGAAGAAATATGTATTATTTATTCTAACAAACATTTATTGAAAATGGGTGATTTCTATGAACATTGCAGTTTTATAAACAAGCTGCTTGATGCTGTGGATTACAGTGACTATATATAATCATATTGCTTTGTTTTAATGTCATTTTTAACATGGGTCAGCCAGTTAGAAGTGCATGTTTATCAGGTGTTTATTAGGTGCTTTAAATAAAAGTCAGACCAAGCCTATTTATTAAGTTTATCTAATTTACTCATCTACAAAAAACTAAGCTTTAAGTACTGCGCTGCTGAAAAGAACAGATGACTTCATATTTTATGCCGTCTTAAGTATGGCATCGTGTAGAAGCAATAAATAATAAACAAACAAAAAATGACAATGATAATAATTTATAACTCATTAGTTCAAAATCAAACTAAAAAGACAAGGAAGACTCAGCAGGACTCTCGACTGTCTAAGAGTTCTCACAGTTTAATCTTAGCTGCAGGCATGTGTGTGTGGTAATTACCTTAATATAGATGGAGTGTGGTCCGCTTGTGTTGTCCTGTTATTAGTGACCATACAGCTTTGCTGCAATTGCAAATTCAAAATATACCCATCTTTGTACAGCATATAAAGACAAACTAGATCACAGATCATCATCATCATCACTTGTATTTATATAGCGCCTTTCCAATGCTCAAAGATCAAAGAGCATCAACACATTAAACATCAACACATTAAACAAAAGGACACACAGGTAAACAGTCAAGTATAACGATGACACAGTGAAAACAAGTAAGTCTTTAACAGAGACTGAATGTGGAATGTAATGTGCAGCCAGTGAAGACTGAAGAACAGGCGTGATGTGGTCATTCTTCTTGGAAAAAGGTGACAATCCTAGCAGCGTCATTTTGAACATAGTGTAACCTAGTGAGGGTTTTGACAGGGAGGCCAGAATAAAGAACACTGTGATGTGGAGCGAGGAGGTGGACGCATGTGCTGAGATAAGCGACTTTTCCTGTGGGCAAGTCCAGGGTCATAGTCATAACAGTCCAGGGTCAAACAGCCAACATGGAGAGAAGGAGGGACCGACGTGACAAAATGAAAACAGGATCAACAAACAATGGAGGCCGGAAGAAACAAACACCAAACAACATCAAAAACTTCAAACAGTACAACCATAACAGTACAAAGACCAGCACTAGACTAAGGAAAACACAGGGCTTAAATACAAGAGGGCTAACGAGGGTTCACAAAACACAGGTGGAAAACACAGGTGGGAACAATCAGGGGCGGAGTAACCAAACAAGGGGCCGGACTGGGATCAAAACAAAAAGCACATGGACTAAAACACAAACCAAACCAAAAACAAGGACAGAATTGCAGTGAATTTAAACCAGTTGTGTAGTCCTAAGGAAAAACAGATGAGTTTACTACAAATTAGTGCCAGCTTAAAACATATATCATTATGAGACACACTGTAATTTGCAGAGTTTGATGTATTGGAAGGAAACTAAACATAAAATGTGCCGTAACTTTTGCACAGGTCACATTTTATTGTTTTTTTTTTTTTTATCAATATGTTAAATTCAATAAATAAAGACTAATTGTGCATTAAACTGTGCAGAAGTGTGTTCTCTGTAGAGGACGTATTCTCTTATTTTCACTGAAAAATCAACAACAACATGGAATTGGACCATGAGTACCCAAATATTTGCATTCAACCTTATGCAAAATGTTCAAGACAGTTTCAACATTAGAATAAATACTAATGACCGTAAATACAGTAAAGTGGAATCTTTTTAAAAATAAATATGTGAACTATTGAGGAGAACAAAGGTTTGGCAACCCTGGCTATTACATTTGTCCAATGTCATCAACATTTTGACATCATGAAGAAACAGTGAATCAGTAAAACAGCAGAATTCCCAAATAAAGAAATGCTACGTTTGATTATGGAAATAATCTCCAATTCATTGGTTCAGTGTTCACCATGGACACTACAAAGCTAGACTGAACAGAGAAAGGAGATTCTTACCAGCTCAGCGGGTCTCATCTTTCCTTCTTTCACACCTGCAGGATTTGGTGTTTGTGCAGTAATCATTTTGAAACAGAACCTCTGTGATGTAGGGCACTGTTGTCATTGTCCTGTCATATTAATCAAAATGAAGCCTGGTCTCTCATGCAAATCTCACACAATTATAAATACACCCATCCTCATAAACAGGCCTGAAAATGACACAAAATATATTTAAAAAAAATAGAAGCACCCTATTGTGAAGTTCTTTCTTTTGTTGTTTGTTTGTTTCCACTGTCCATCAGAGGGACTTGGATATTCATTAGTCAAACACTGATATTTAGCAACTTTAAACCATAAAAAATGACCTTATATGCCAAAAAAGACAAAACAAGATGCCATACATCAAGTGATGGAGCTGGTTGAGGAGTGAGGCTGTTTAGGTGCTGTTGTGGCTTATATAACCACCAGACAGGTTTAAATACTATTGAGATTGTGTGGGACAGTGTAGGGAAATGTTCGGAGAAGGGAGATTGTAGCTACTATAGGAGGTCTGCGGACAGCAGCGAAGAATGTGTAGGAAACAGGCCATTTAGAACATTTTAATAAAACATGAAAATTTGATAAAGAGGTTTGAAGCAGACATCAAGGCGAGTGAAGGATGTACAAAATCCCAATAGACACTTCTGTTCTGTCTGTTTACAGTCTAACAGTAAGCAATTTGTTTTTGACTGCCAGTAAACTTCAAAGATATTCTGGCCATGTGTTTCATACTGGGCCATGACAAAGTAATACTGCACACAAGTGCATGCATCGGCCACAAATACGTTTTATGTGCTGACAAAGAAAACGCTTCATTCCTACAAGATGCACACTTGATCCACACATTTAAATGTTATTTAGACAACTGATTTTAATTATGGGGATGTAACCCAGACCACAGCTTCACAGCTCAGTAAAGCAGCTATTGTCTGATAGATCCAGGGTTTGTTTGTGTTTTTGACTTGACACATACATTTAATGATTCCAGTGTAGACATCTGTTGCGATGTGACGCAATACTAAATTTGTATGCTAGCTAGCTGTTAGGGCAGATTGTAAGTGGATACGGTGTTTAAAATCTCCAGCAGTGCTGCTGTCTGATCCACTTATACAGTGCAACACACCACCACAAGGTCAGTGTCCCTGCAGTGCTCAGAGTGGCCCACCACCCAAGTAATACCTGCTCTGTGGTGGTCCTGACTATTGATGAAAGTGTAAATATGGTCTAATTATTGTTTTTATAATTATATTAGATGGACTACAGTCTGTAATTGTAGAACTACAAAATGTATCTATATGGCAAGGTGAGCTGAAAAGAAAAGTGTAGACAAATGCAGATACATGGTAAGTGTATCTAATAAAGTGCCCAGTGACTGTATGTATTGTTTAACTGTGTTTTTTTTTTTTTTTTGTAAATATATGCTTATTCTTAAACTCATGCCTGCAACATATTTCAACAAAAGTTGGCACTAGAGCAGTTTTAGACTAGGAACATTTATAAACTGTTCAGAAAACATTTTAAAAGAGGCAACGTAATCATGATTGGGTATAAAATAGGCATCCAGAGAAGACAGAGTCCCTTATGAGCGAGGTTGGGTCGAGGTTCCCAAGACTCACTTTACCAAAAAAATACATCAGCAAATAGTCCACCTGTTTAAGAACAACAACCATTAGCAAGGATTATATTGTAGGTATTTCATCATCTACAATGCACAATGCTATCAAACGACACTTAGAATCTTGAGAAGTATCGGTACATAAAGGGTTACGTAAAACCACAACTGAATCCCATGACCTTCGATCCCTCAGATGGCTCTGCATAAAAAAATAGCATGTATATCATCGCATGAGCTCAGAAATACTTTGGCAAATTGTGCTGCATGCATAAAGTTGCAAGTTAAGACTGTATTGTGCATAGTGGAAGCCATATTATCGACAACGTCCAGAAAGGCTGCTGTCATCTGTGAACTCGTGCTTATTTGATATGGACTGATGGAAACATGTATTGAGGTCAAGTATGTAATGGCATGAAGTGGTATTAGTGGTTAATCTGCCGATCTTTGAAAGCACCATTGTTGCTTTTCTGGCGTACCACATGCTGCCTTTTAGATGCCGTCTTTTTCAGAACATCCTTTCTTACTTCAACATGACAATGGCCAAAGACATTCTCCACACATTACAACAGCAGTGCAGGTGCAAGTTCCTATTTAAATTGTGTGGCGCGCTGTGAATTTCAAAATATGTCAAAGAAATCCTTGCACAGATGAAAACTTTCAAAACTGGATCCGTTTGTGTCTTCAATCTGCAAGCAATTATTAAGCACTGTTTAAAGGAAAAGCGATGTAGCCCAATAGTAAACCTGCTTCTGTCCCAATTTTTTTGCTTTTTTGTGGCATCAACTTTGAAATGTACATATATTTGCAAAATACAAAGATCATAGATAAAACATCATATCATGTCCTTTTTTAATCATTTTCTGTGTTGCACCATGGGGTTCACCTGGAGTAAGAATCAAACTCATAACCCTTATTTTAGTAGTTGGCAGCACTGTGAGATGAACCACCTGGTGGACACTAGAGGACCTCAAGTGGAGAGCAGCTGAGAGTTGGGAGAAAGGTGCAACGCAGCTTGCCACTAAAGGGGATAATGGCTGTGCTCACTGAAGACTTAAAAGGATGACCCAAACTTAGAGCTCCCCAAAACTGAAAAAACTCCCTTCTTTAACCCTCCTGTCCTCTTCATCTCCCACCCCTTACTATAGTGTTCCTGGTCAAAATTGACCGGTCTGTTTTAACTGCTCTTAAATTAGCACAGAAAACATTTTTCACCACTATATTTTTATTCAACATTGTTTAGCTGTGAACAATGTCTCAAAGTAGTGTTTAACATGAATTTATAGAATTAGACATAAAATAACGAAAATACCAATAGAGTGAGTGAGTTGGGGGGGCGTGTATGAGGATGTTTTCTGTCTGATGGATGGATACAGACTGGATACCCATTCATTTCCTATGGTGGTCACGGGTGTAACAACTGATTGATTAAACACTCAAAATTCAATGAAAGAGGTGATCATTGCTTTTATATGTTCAAGTGCACAGTGTGGAGGAGATCATAAGGCCTTGAGGCGATCAGATGTAAAACACAATATTTATGAGTATTTTAAGTTGTAAATCGGTCAGATTTGACCCGAACACGACAGGAAGGTTAATTTTACCCTCACCTCTTCCTCTTCTAGTGTCCGGAGGTGGCCTAGTAGGTTGCCTGAACATTACAATTTTCAGTTTAATACACGTCAAAGAGAACGTTCTAATCACTGCTTTCTATTTTTATTACCGTTTCACAAACTGTCCCATCTTTTAAAATTGTAATTAATTACAAGAATCCCAGACTAGCCATAAACTCTGGATCTCATCCTTTTGGTCAGTGAAGCTCAATGGTTCACTGACCACACAAATGGTTCACTGACCATAGATTCAAGGTTTGCCATGGTCATCCCAGGCACCTGATGTAAACCCTATAGAAAACCTGTGAGATAAGCTGAAGTGGAGGGTCCCCAAGCGTGAACCTTGTAATCAGATGGATCTGAAGAGATTCTGGGTGAAGGAAAGTTCTCAGATCCCTTGTCATCTGTTCTCCAGTCTCATTATGCATAGCAGGAAAATACTCAGAGCTGTTAACTTTGCAAATGGAGGCTGCACAAGGGAGTGCCAACAATCATGGTACATATAGATTTGAGAAAACTCTTTATTTCATTTTTTTTTTGCTTTCAGTCAAAGTACCTCAAATAAATATAGATTTTTATTACTATTTGAAATCAAAGATCAAAAGCAAAAAACAAACAAACAATAAAAATTGCATAATTCAATTGGAAACCAACATTCTTGAATAGAACCATTTAAATTCTCTCCATTAGTAAAAATTGATTACTTTGGTTTGTTAAGCTTAGATGTAAGATATAGGCATAAGGCATAAAACAATTCAACTTTCAGACCTACCCAGAGCTGATACAACAGGTGGAGAAAGGTGGAGACTGTATTGAAGGCAGTTTACCAGCTCTGTGGAGCACATAGACTGGCTGCAAAAGCCCAATAATTATGTTGAGCGCCAGACTAGTTACTGCTACCATGGCAAATGCATTTTGAGGCACATTGTACTGAATAACAAAGGCTATACACAGTGGTATAGTTTGCAAAAGAAATGCCAGCAAATTAACAAAGACAACTTGAAAGGCCTTCTTTTTGGCAGCATTCATCTCTCCAACATCACTCTCCTTAGGTTTTGGACCTGGATGCTTCAGTTTTCTCAGGATTGACACACAACAGAAGACATCCACAGTCAAAATAATGATGTAAATGTAGAAGAAAACTGTGTAATACACATGACGGTCAATGCATGAGCAGGTAACGCCAATTGCCAGTGAAAGCATCCAGGCTGTGATGGAGCATGCGACCCGGTAACGGAGTGGTTTATACCTCAGGAAGGTTAGGGGGTGGACCACAGCCAGGTAACGCTCCAAACACGTGCAGGACTGGAACACACAGCGAGAGCACAAACTGACACCGAAGAAAAAGTCCAAAGCTGCAAAGATGCACAAGTTCTTGTTTATGCTACAGAGGCTGTGGAAAGGCCCCAAGAGCACAAAGAAAATGTCAGAAATTGCCTGGTTCCAGCTAAAAACATCAGAGGCCTCCATCGCACCACGGCAGGGGAAGAGGAGGACGATGACGTAGATGTTCAGTGTAAGGCTCAGAAAGAAATTGACAATATGGATGGATGTAATCACAAAGGGAATAAAATCCAAGCTGCTTGAGTTTGTGAGGGTGGTGTTCATTTTCAGGTCCTAACAAGAGGAAGAAAGAATGACAAAAAAATAAAGCAGTAAAGCACTTTAGACTTCATGTTGCAGTGATTGACGCATTTGTGCTTTTATTTTATAGAGCTAGGCCTTGAGTTTGGGCCAATACCACTTCTATGATAACGCCAAGTTCTTCTAGTGGCCTTATGGAAGTCTAGTACTATGTTAGCAGTAAACTAACAATGATTTGCATTAACATTTTTTTTCCATTCTAGATTAAACACAGACATTTAAAGCTTGTAGAAGACATTCCATACATTTTGCTTGAAGCTTGTAACAGATGTTACCATATATTCAAGCCTCAAGTGTCTCACTTTTACAGTGACGCTTTCAGTAAGGATTCCTGGCAACACCCAAGTGAAACGTTAGACTATATATTCAGTTACTTTCGTGTCTAGAACATCCAGAAGGACTAGAGTAATGATTTTTCAGAAAGTTGGTCTCACTTTCTTTATTATCTTGGTGGTTAACCTAACATTTAAGGCCTTTAGTACAGCTCCTGAATTCCTATTAATGGGAGAGCTTGATTGGCCTTATCTATCTAGACACCACAGAGATAATAATCCTGATTGGATAATTTTAGGTTTAACCTTGTGGTAATGAGGAGCGATGAGGAGGTGGACGCATATGCAGAGAAAAGCAAGATTTATTGGGCAAATCCAGAATCAGGGTCGAAATGGTCCAGGGTCAGAGAGCCAAAACGGAGAGCCGGAGGGACAGACATATTAAACAGAAACACAGAAATCCAAGCAATATATACACCTCAAACACCAAACAGCACAAACAAAAAAACAGCATGAGAATACAATAAACTTCAAACAATACAAAGACCAGCAAACTCACAGGGGAAAACACAGGGCTTAAATGCAGGGAAACCACAAGGGTTAACAAAAGTCTGAAAACAAGGGGGCAGGACCAGGAAGAACTCAATGAAAACAAGAGCACATGGACAGGACTAGAAGGTAAACAAAAGCACATGGAGGACAGGGAGGGGCCAATCGTGACACCTGAAACTTTTTATTTTGATGGTTCACTGCCCATCCGAAATAAAATTAGAGTATTACTATTTGCACAGTTTAAATACAAAATGCATGATGACTCTATTAAACAAAATAACTTTTTTTTGTCTCGTGGATTATTACTTTATTTTACTTTAACAGGTTTTTTAGCTTTAACTCTGAGCCTAAACAAGGCTTAACTAACTAAGTTAATCACAATAGCCCTGACTCTACACACTGCCCTCTCTCATCTGGACAAAAAGAACATGTATGTAATGCTGCTGCACTACAGCTCAGCATTCATCATCACCATACCCTCAAGGCTCGACATTATGCTTCGGGATCTGGGTCTGAACAGTTGAACAGCTCTGTGCAGCTGGATCCTCCTCCTCCTCACTGACCCTTTACACCGGAGCTCCTCTTGTACTCCCTGTATACCCACAACTGCTCAGTCAGACACAGCTCCAATATTATCATCATATTTTCAAATGATACCACAATTGTTGGCCTGATCTCCAATGACATCGAGGAGGCCTACAGAGATCAGCTTTCTGACACTCTGGTGCCAGGAGAACAACCTCTCTCTCAATGTCAACAAGAACAAGGAGCTCATACTGGACTTCAGGAAGCAAGAGAAAGTGCGTACTCCCCATCACCATCAACAAAGCCAGGGGCAGCAGCTTCAAGTTCCTCTGTGTTCACATCTCAGAGGAACTAACATGGAGCAAACACACACAAAACACAAAGCTGGAGGAGGTACAGAAGCATAAAGTCCAGAACCAGCCAGTTCTGAAACAATTTCTTCCCCTGGGCCACTAGGTTGCTGAACAGCCAGTAGTGCTGGTGTATTGGACTATAGGCCTGTCAGTGCATCTCCACGGACAATCATCACCTCATCCACACCTCAACAGACTCACTCTGATCCTCTGCCCCTTCAATTTAGCAAATCTGTATTTGCACATATAGATTGACTTCTTGTACATCTTCTATCTATATCCTGTACAATCTGGAAGATTTTTTATCAATATTATATCCCAGTGTACCTGCATTTCATTTATTATTTAACTCAAATTAACTGCACATACGGAATGTGAACAGCAGCACATTTCATATTTTTATTTCATAACTTATTACTGTTCAACTGTACATTGGAAAAGTGCAATACTAGTCTATACTGTGTATATTCAGAGTCAGTATATATATATATATATATATATATATATATATATTTCTGTTTCTTCTTAGAAATTTCTATATTTTTGGTACTTAAATTCTATAAGGGGGTTAGGCACCTAAGATTTTCCCCCACTTTCCACCTGTATAAATGTGATGTGAAAATAAAAATTATTTGATTTGAATTGCTGGTCATCCACATAAAAGGCTACATGCATCAGAAATGATTTATTTAAATCCACATGGAAAACAGAGCCAATTTCACATTTTTCAGATTTCATATACATACGTCTGACATCGCAGGCAAAATGTCAAATAATCAGACGCTACATTTGATGTGCCAATATTTCTGTAACTCATTAGTTACAGATTTTCAGACTGAAAAGAGAAAGGAAATTCTTACAGATTCAGCAGGAATATTGACTGTCCGGCGGTTCTTGCAGGCTTCTTTCTCAGCTGTGCGTGTGCTTGTGTCATAATTACCTTTATATAAATGGAACCTCGTCTACTCATGTTATTGTTGTCCTGTCACATCAGTGACCATATAACTTTGTCTTTAATGCAAATCTCACACAGTCAACATCTGCCTGTCCTTGTACAGCCTCTAAACACAAACTAAAGATTACTGATAAAAGAACAAATCCAACTCTCTAAATATTTATTTAGCGCTAATACTATCATTCAGGTGCTTTACCAACAATTCCAAGAAGAAATAAGCAATTATTTGTATTGATGAAATGTTCTGGTCATTTGTTGTATATTTGAGTGATGCATGTGAGATTGTTTTAATGCATGTGAGAGCAATAAATGTTTTACTGTTCTGATCTCTAAGCCTTACTCTATACATCACTATGACAACTGAAGACAACTGTAGTCAGTATTTGCAAAAACGTGCTTCAACATTTGAATTCTGTCTGACTTTGAATCCAGAGGATTGTTGTATTAAAGCGATGCAGTCTGATTGCTTTCTGTTACTTTTGGATCACTTGTCTTTTTAAACTTGTATAGTTAAGTACAGACAACTATAAATAACACAAGACAAACATTGTTGCACTATTTTACTTCTTCTAGGTGAGCAAACGCTGGCCTAGATGTCTGCTGCTGCTGCTCTTTAGTGTTTGTTTCTGTTAAAAATGTTTGTGTTGATGGATTGACACCATTTTTTGAGATCAAGCAGACAATGTATACTCTAGACGCCTATGAGCTGGACTACACAGCAGAATCTTTGAAATATTTACATGAATTTCAGAATTTCTTATTTGGTGGTGTGCCTCCCTTTTAAGATTAAAAGACCCTTATTAGTCCCACAACAGAGAAATTCCAGCTCCGCATTTAACCCATCCGTGAAGTGAAACACCACATAGACTCTAGTGAGCACACACACACTAGGGGCAGTGAGCACACTTGCCCGGAGCAGCGGGGATTATGTGTCTTGCTCAAGGACACCTCAGTCATGGGCTGTCAGCTCTGGGGATCAAACCGATGACCTTCCGGTCACGAGGCTTGTTCCATAACCTCCAGCCCACGACTGCCCCCACCTCATTTTGCGTACATGAGGTGGCATGTGCTCCATACGTTTGTGCAAAAGCCTCTGATGAGCAGATCAGATCCATCTGAAAGTCGTCTGAACGGAAGAGATAAGGAATCTGACTTTACAGTGTCAGTGTCATGAAGCTGCTTCAGTTTGAAGAGAGACCTATAAATGTTTTAAAATGTTCTCATTTTCCTCCTGCGGCTCTTTTCTGGGAAAGTTAGTAAAGATGAACACCATATTATGCATGACCAGTAGAGGGCAGCAGTAGTGTGTTGACTGTGTGCTTCAGCAGAAAATACATGTTCAGACAGTATCAATACAACTATCAGCTTTTATTGACTTGGTAGAGACTCTGAGTCATTAAACTGGCCGAGTAAATGCTGGAATATCACTGACAACAGTGTAAGATATTTGGCCATGTTCTACATTTTTCTTGTATTTTAGTTTTTTTCCCCAAGGTTAACAACATTTGTGTGTTTTATGTACTAATTAATAGGTGCACATCTGTAAAAATGTTACTTTTGTGACAAAAGCAATGAATTCAGAACAAACCGTTTCATTTAGTGTCCACAATAGGACAGTTTGGTCTGTGAAGAGTAAGTTTGGGAACAACGTTTGCATCAAACTCTAATATAATATAATATAAATATAAAATGAATGAGCCTTCTGATGATTTACTTCTTACAGAATTTTCTGATGTTTTGATTTTATGTAAATATTTAATGAATAGGCAAAAGTTTGAGCACTGCAGGTCAAATGACCCGTTTTGTTGATCTTCTAAGTGAAAATAAGTCGTAAACACATCCTGGAACAAACTTACATCTGGGCTTTTTCTGCAAGATCTCCTTCATAACTTTTCTTTATTTGTTGAGATTAACATATCAGAAAAAAATGTACCATAACCGTAAAATTTTACCACTGGATATTTTTATTCAAGCTTCATTAAAGCATCATTTTATTCTATTCGACACTAGATGGTGTAGTAGTCTAGTTTAAAAACCTTAAACCTGTCTTAAAAATCAGCCTCATATAAATAACAAGTTACTTATCTCGTTATCTTGAGATAACGGGTTAATTATCTTGTTACCTCAACAACAAAATTGTAACAGCTCATGGTTTCTCTGGACTTCCATAGAGGTGCCCAAACTTTTAAATATATTTATGTTCACCCGCTGCTTATTTCCTGTTTATCGTAAAGTTTTAAAGTGGTTTTGAAGCAACAGCCAGATCTCCTCCAGAACTCTCTCCACACCTTCTTCTCCATCTCCAGCCTCCATGGTAGAACAAATATTATCATTAAATCTACTTGACATAATCAGTCATTAATAATTGCAACACATTTTAACTACTCGTGTTTGGAATTGAAGACGTCTTAAAAAAGTAAAGAAATTAACTTCATTTCATTCCATTGAATCTGTTCAGCTTCAACGTTGTTTGTAACTGTGAATATTGTTTGTCTGTGGCCAGTCCTGATATTACTTTCTGTGGCTCATCCTTCTGTAATTTCAACAGTTCTTCTCTCAGATTATGTACATGTATCTATTTTGTTTATAAATCATTCTACTAAATGAATTCAAACTGCAGTCCAACTGTAAAAAAAACATAAAGAACCCAGTGAATTTTTCAGAGCTTCTGATTTATTTAAACCCAAGACATTATTAGAGATAGCAATAAGATTAATATATGCAAAATCATCTTTTATAGGCTTTCTTTAGGCATCTGTCCCAAATAATCATTTTGTTGATCCTTTCCAAAGTCGTGCTAATGCTCTTAGTGAGATCTGAGATCTCTTTATTATCACACAGCAGTAGACGTCACCCTGATCTCTGCGCTCACAGACCCGTGTTCTGCTTGATCCAGTTTCTGTACAATGGGTAACAGATATCCATGAAGTACCGTGGACTGCGATTAAGATATGGAGAGCCACCTCGAAGAACTCCATACAGCGTTTTATTCCAGACGAGGCTCCCACCAGAATCACCCTGTAAATACAACAAAAGAAGTAGTTTCTGGATCACCACCATATTAAAGTCAAAACACATGACTGATGTAAGATTGTGAGCAAACATACTGCATTGGTTGAAACATCTCGACGCCAAACACAAACACACTGATGAGCTATTAACGTGCTGTTAAATCTAGGGCATGTATTTAGTTCTCCATCTTGACACTCCACAACTTCGCTGTCTCCAAAACGAAGCCGTGTTGCAGTGAAGGATACTGTGGGTTGAAGATGAGATGTTGGTAATTTGGTTCTACAATCTGATTCATTTGAAAAGCACATCTAAGTGAATCTTACTCATCCTTTGTCCATCTGTTGCATTAAGCTTTGCATCCTTCCAGCCATAAAAACGAACTTCTGTGTTAGCAGGAGGTGCGTTGCACTTTTCAGGAGGGAGATGAATGGTGGTTAAGTTTTCGCGGTTCCCCTTTTTCAGTTTCAGTAACATGAGATCATGATATGTATTGTTATCACGAAGAATCTGTCGGTCATCGATCCCCCGCTCTTCTTCTTTTGTACGGTTGGGATGAGCGTTCACAAATACCTTTAAGCCCCTAACAGCACAGAATGAGAGAACAAGATGGATGATATCAGAATCATATCAGTATTGGCAGATAATGTAACTGAAATTTGACAGGGCAGGCATTTAGATTTAGCTGATATTTGATGATGTCATTACTCTGAAAGACCAGGATGTGTAGGTGATGCTGGACTACAACTGCAGTGTCAGCTGTTTTATTTTACAGTATTTGTTAAATGAATTAGTGAATGTAAACTAAATAAACATATAAATGTTATTTCTCTGTAATGCTAATCCAGTATATCCAGTATAATCCAATGTATTTAGATTCACTTTCTACATTTTAAAAATGTTCACACTACTGTACAAAAGTCAGAGGACCGTTCATTAATTCAGTTTCAAGTCAAAACAGCCACAAAGTAGAAATCATTTATTTTCCAGGAAATATTTGTGAGGAGATTAGATATAAAATAGTCCACTAAGTCACATAACGAAGGGAAAAGGCAGAGTGAAAATAAGTGAAAAAAACAAGAGCTTCCAAAAATTTAAATATACAGTTAAATATGTTTTGGTGAAAGTAAATAAACTTTCTTGCAAGTTTCTTCTTATTGAAAATTCTCACATCACAATACCATACAACTACAACATATACTAATACTGTAATTTAGTCGTAGAACCTCACACATATATATATATAGTCCTCCTGTTGTAGTTCATGCTTTTCATATGAGGACAATGCATAAATTAATTAATTAATTAATAGAGATAAATTAACAGATTAAAAATTCCAGTTAAGAACTTGCACAAAAATATTAAATACAAAAACTTAAATATATAAATAAATATAATTGTAAGCTAAAACAGTTAGAAGTCCTGACCTTCCAATAAAATTAGGTTGACACTTTCTCCATACGAAATCTATCTATCTATCTATCTATCTATCTATCTATCTATCTATCTATCTATCTATCTATCTATCTATCTATCTATCTATCTATCTATAATCACAAATGAGAAATCATTCTGTTGAGTAGAGAGAAGGGAGGGGGGTGTAAAGATCATACAAATGAAGTTTTATATGTAATGCTGCTCGTGCAACTGAGGGGACTCATTGTGATGGTGATGCTGTTAACAAGATCTTTAACCTTAACTAGTTTTTAACTCAAGGCAAGGGGGCTTTGTATGATTTTAGGGGTCCTCTCTCCAAAGCTTGCACATTTACATGTTTAAATAATTCAAGTTATCTGTAAAAATCAATCTAAGACTTGAAATGCTGAAATATCTCTGTAAAAAGATACTATATGATATCTCTCGTGTTAGAAATAGCTAAGTAAGCTAATAACTTACACAGTAACAGAAACAGCCTGTTTCATTGTAAGAGATAAGGACCATATTTGGTACAAAGCACCAGACAAATGCTGTGGACCTAAAGAGGAAAAAGCTAAAATACAAGAAACATGTGAGATTTGAGGCCTTTAACAGAGAAGACTGACACCAAGCAGAGCCGTCTGTAAGACTCTGAGTGACTCATGAATAATTCTTCTGTCTTCCAGAACCAGCCTGAGGCCTCCTGCCTTTCTGGGCACTAGCAGAACTTAGCATATAAGTAACATCCAGTTACAAAGCAAATTAAAGTATTTATTAAATATTGTTCTTACGGGCAGTCACAGTGAGCAGCAGTGATGACCCAGTCTTGATGAATCAGAGAACCTCCACAGAGCACTTCACCAGGACAGCCATGAAGTTCTAGAATCACATGATGCTGACCTTCATTGTTAGACGCATTACCTCCTGGAGCATTATGACCCACGTAAACCCTCTTCTGAACTTCCCCCAGTGCAGCACCTTACAGAGAATTACAGAGAATAAGAGTCAACTGGACTGGAACTTCATCTAAATATTGCTGTAGTAGATGCTTTGATCTGTTTGGACTGAACATCTTTGTAAACCTACATGATCAGGATTTCAGATCAGCACAAACTTCAGTAAACTTTGAGTAATAAATGCAAATGTAGCTGTTACAGATGAAGATCTTACTAACAGATTCCTCTCACACTTTCAACACACACTGAACTTACACCAGCCTCTTGAAGAAGAGTGAAGAGTGAAGAGGGAAGCGTGATCTGACATGCTGAGATTCTGATTACATGTTCAAACTGATTTTATTACAGCAGGTTTTAGCTTTTAATCCCTGTTTCTCAATTTACAGTGGAGTTCAATATTCACACGTGAAAATGACATTTCTATTTTTTTTCCAAGTCAAATCTGAATTTTTACTTCTCAATATTTAATATTTATTAGTGGAATTTTAATAATCTAAAATGATCATCAGAATTTCAGCACAGTGATTTAATTTGTGATTGTGTGAAGGAATGTTAAACTTTAATTAGTAAAATCATGGTCAACATTTTTTTAAAAAATGGTACGAGTGTTATAAAGAAGAAGCAATTGGAATAATTTCCAATGAAAAATGTAGTTTTACTTGCTAAATTATCATCAACATGTTATAATTAGCTTTTTATATACAAGCACAAACATTTTACAGTAAAGAAAGATGATAAAAGCATATTTATCAAACAGTTTTGCATTATTTTTTAGAAATTCTTTGCTTCAAATGAGTTTAAGTTATAGTGTTCATTTGGTCAGCCAATGGAAGCTTCACTTGGCGGGTCTTTAATATGTAGAGCACAGTTACATGTGGGCTTTGATCGACTCTTGTCTTCAACACAGATTAAATACTAGAGCTTTAAAAGACACTGAGACATGAATCGCCACCAGGGGCCTGGACATGTGGGCTACAGCCACTAATATTTTAACCAGCCCAGAACACACACACACACACACACACACACACACACACACACACACACACACACACACACACACAGATAGATTTTTTGATTACTAATAACCCTGTAGAGAATTTGACTTGCAGTGCTCTATTACAATTTATAATATTATCTTTCTCTTATGTGTTTCCTGTTAACGGCTTGGCAACAAAGCAACAAAGTGTATTTTATTACATTCATGCCAATAAAGCACTGTTCAACTGCACTGTGAGAGAGTGAGAGAGAGAGCGAGAGAGAGAGAGAGAGAGACAGAGAGAGAGAGACAGAGAGAGACAGAGAGAGAGAGAGAGAGAGAGAGAGAGAGAGAGAGAGACAGAGAGACAGACAGAGAGAGAGAGAGAGAGGGTGACAGAGAGAGAGAGAGAGAGAGAGAGAGAGAGAGAGAGAGACAGAGAGAGAGAGAGAGAGAGACAGAGAGAGGGTGACAGAGAGAGAGAGAGAGAGAGAGAGAGAGAGAGAGAGAGAGAGAGAGAGAGAGAGAGAGAGGGTGGCACAGAGAGAGAGAGAGAGAGAGAGAGAGAGAGAGAGAGAGAGAGAGACAGAGAGAGGGTGACAGAGAGAGAGAGAGAGAGAGACAGAGAGAGAGAGAGAGAGAGAGACAGAGAGAGAGAGAGAGAGAGAGAGAGACAGAGAGAGAGAGACACACAGAGAGAGAGACAGACAGAGAGACAGAGAGAGAGAGAGAGAGACAGAGAGAGAGAGACAGAGAGAGACAGAGAGAGAGAGAGAGACAGAGAGACAGAGAGAGAGAGAGAGAGAGAGACACAGAGAGAGGGTGACAGAGAGAGAGAGAGAGAGAGAGAGACAGAGAGAGAGAGAGAGAGAGAGAGAGAGAGACAGAGAGAGAGGGTGGCACAGAGAGAGAGAGAGACCGAGAGAGAGACAGAGAGAGGGTGACAGAGAGAGAGAGAGAGAGAGAGAGACAGAGAGAGAGAGAGAGAGAGAGACAGAGAGAGACAGAGAGAGAGAGAGAGAGACAGAGAGAGACAGAGAGAGAGAGAGAGAGACAGAGAGAGAGGGTGGCACAGAGAGAGAGAGAGACAGAGAGAGAGACAGAGAGAGGGTGACAGAGAGAGAGAGAGAGAGAGACAGAGAGAGAGAGAGAGAGAGAGAGAGAGAGACAGACAGAGAGACAGAGAGAGAGAGAGAGAGAGAGACAGAGAGAGAGAGAGAGAGAGAGAGAGAGAGAGAGAGAGAGAGAGAGAGAGAGAGACAGAGAGAGGGTGACAGAGAGAGAGAGAGAGAGACAGAGAGAGAGAGAGAGAGAGAGAGAGAGGGAGAGAGAGAGAGAGACAGAGAGAGAGAGAGACACAGAGAGAGAGACAGACAGAGAGACAGACAGAGAGACAGAGAGAGAGAGAGAGAGAGAGAGAGAGAGAGAGAGAGAGAGAGAGGAGAGAGATTTATGTAATAATATATATATTATGGCAAGCCAAACAGGAAATATTTAATGAACACTGATATATATGGAATGAACACTGATATATATGGAATGAACACTGATATATATGGAATGAACGTTGATATATATAGAATGAACACTGATATATATGGAATGAACACTGATATATATAGAATGAACACTGATATATATGGAATGAACACTGATATATATGGAATGAATGTTGATATATATGGAATGAACTCCGATATGTATAGAATGAACGTTGATATATATGGAATGAACACTGATATATATAGAATGAACACTGATATATATAGAATGAACATTGATATATATGGAATGAACATCGATATATATGGAATGAACACTGATATATATGGAATGAACTCCGATATGTATAGAATGAACGTTGATATATATGGAATGAACACTGATATATATGGAATGAACACCGATATATATGGAATGAACTCCGATATCTATTGAATGAACGTTGATATATATAGAATGAACACTCATATATATGGAATGAACACTGATATATATAGAATGAACACTGATATATATGGAATGAACGTTGATATATATGGAATGAACACTGATATATATGGAATGAACTCCGATATGTATAGAATGAACGTTGATATATATAGAATGAACACTGATATATATGGAATGAACACTGATATATATGGAATGAATGTTGATATATATAGAATGAACACCGATATATATGGAATGAACACCGATATATATGGAATGAACACTGATATATATGGAATGAACACTGATATATATGGAATGAACACCGATATATATGGAATAAACACTGATATATATGGAATGAACGTTGATATATATGGAATGAACGTTGATATATATGGAATAAACACTGATATATATGGAATGAACACTGATATATATGGAATGAACTCTGATATATATAGAATGAACATTGATATATATGGAATGAACACTGATATATATGGAATGAACTCTGATATGTATAGAATGAACACTGATATATATGGAATGAACACTGATATATATGGAATGAACATTGATATATATGGAATGAACGTTGATATATATGGAATGAACGTTGATATATGTAGAATGAACACTGATATATATGGAATGAACACTGATATATATAGAATGAACGTTGATATATATAGAATGAACACTGATATATATGGAATGAACACTGATATATATAGAATGAACACTGATATATATGGAATGAACACTGATATATATGGAATGAATGTTGATATATATGGAATGAACACCGATATATATGGAATGAACACCGATATATATGGAATAAACACTGATATATATGGAATGAACACTGATATATATGGAATGAACTCTGATATATATAGAATGAACATTGATATATATGGAATGAACACTGATATATATGGAATGAACTCTGATATGTATAGAATGAACACTGATATATATGGAATGAACACTGATATATATGGAATGAACGTTGATATATGTAGAATGAACGTTGATATATGTAGAATGAACACTGATATATATGGAATGAACACTGATATATATGGAATGAACTCTGATATATATAGAATGAACATTGATATATATGGAATGAACACTGATATATATGGAATGAACTCTGATATGTATAGAATGAACACTGATATATATGGAATGAACACTGATATATATGGAATGAACATTGATATATATGGAATGAACGTTGATATATATGGAATGAACGTTGATATATGTAGAATGAACACTGATATATATAGAATGAATGTTGATATATATGGAATGAACGTTGATATATATGGAATAAACACTGATATATATGGAATGAACACTGATATATATGGAATGAACTCTGATATATATAGAATGAACATTGATATATATGGAATGAACTCTGATATGTATAGAATGAACACTGATATATATGGAATGAACACTGATATATATGGAATGAACATTGATATATATGGAATGAACACTGATATATATAGAATGAACGTTGATATATATGGAATAAACACTGATATATATGGAATGAACACTGATATATATGGAATGAACTCTGATATATATAGAATGAACATTGATATATATGGAATGAACTCTGATATGTATAGAATGAACACTGATATATATGGAATGAACACTGATATATATGGAATGAACACCGATATATATGGAATAAACACTGATATATATGGAATGAACGTTGATATATATGGAATGAACGTTGATATATATGGAATAAACACTGATATATATGGAATGAACACTGATATATATGGAATGAACTCTGATATATATAGAATGAACATTGATATATATGGAATGAACACTGATATATATGGAATGAACTCTGATATGTATAGAATGAACACTGATATATATGGAATGAACACTGATATATATGGAATGAACATTGATATATATGGAATGAACGTTGATATATATGGAATGAACGTTGATATATGTAGAATGAACACTGATATATATGGAATGAACACTGATATATATAGAATGAACGTTGATATATATAGAATGAACACTGATATATATGGAATGAACACTGATATATATAGAATGAACACTGATATATATGGAATGAACACTGATATATATGGAATGAATGTTGATATATATGGAATGAACACCGATATATATGGAATGAACACCGATATATATGGAATAAACACTGATATATATGGAATGAACACTGATATATATGGAATGAACTCTGATATATATAGAATGAACATTGATATATATGGAATGAACACTGATATATATGGAATGAACTCTGATATGTATAGAATGAACACTGATATATATGGAATGAACACTGATATATATGGAATGAACGTTGATATATGTAGAATGAACGTTGATATATGTAGAATGAACACTGATATATATGGAATGAACACTGATATATATGGAATGAACTCTGATATATATAGAATGAACATTGATATATGGAATGAACACTGATATATATGGAATGAACTCTGATATGTATAGAATGAACACTGATATATATGGAATGAACACTGATATATATGGAATGAACATTGATATATATGGAATGAACGTTGATATATATGGAATGAACGTTGATATATGTAGAATGAACACTGATATATATAGAATGAATGTTGATATATATGGAATGAACGTTGATATATATGGAATAAACACTGATATATATGGAATGAACACTGATATATATGGAATGAACTCTGATATATATAGAATGAACATTGATATATATGGAATGAACTCTGATATGTATAGAATGAACACTGATATATATGGAATGAACACTGATATATATGGAATGAACATTGATATATATGGAATGAACACTGATATATATAGAATGAACGTTGATATATATAGAATGAACACTGATATATATAGAATGAACGTTGATATATATAGAATGAACACTGATATATATGGAATGAACGTTGATATATATGGAATGAACATTGATATATATGGAATGAACATTGATATATATGGAATGAACGTTGATATATGTAGAATGAACACTGATATATATGGAATGAACACTGATATATATAGAATGAACACTGATATATATAGAATGAATGTTGATATATATGGAATGAACGTTGATATATATAGAATGAACACTGATATATATGGAATGAACACTGATATATATGGAATGAACTCCGATATGTATAGAATGAACGTTGATATATATAGAATGAACACTGATATATATGGAATGAACGTTGATATATATGGAATGAACGTTGATATATGTAGAATGAACACTGATATATATGGAATGAACACTGATATATATAGAATGAACGTTGATATATATGGAATGAACACTGATATATATGGAATGAACGTTGATATATGTAGAATGAACATTGATATATATGGAATGAACACTGATATATATGGAATGAACATTGATATATATGGAATGAACGTTGATATATGTAGAATGAAAATATTAAATATTAACATTATAAATATTAACATGAAAGGCACATTTATATATACAATGAACGCTGACATATCTATTATGTGACAGACATATCTATTATCTGACAGCATTAAATATTTCCTGTTTGTTTATATATATGTATTTATATTTATATATATAATAATTATATACATAAAATGTTTTTATTCATCTGCAACAATGAATGTCATAATTACTATGGCTGATCTTGGTGTTTCTTTGTTGTTGTTTTTTTTTCTTTTTCTTTTTCTTTTTCTTGTCAGTAACCGATGCTGACAGTTTTTTCACAGACAGCTATTTGGTTCCAGCTATATGCTTAACGTTTTTCCAAATGAGTTCCTGCCTGATGAACTTCATTGCACCAAATTTATGATGAACTGGCTCACAATAAAGATGATTTGAACGTGCACTAAAGATTATTTGAGTGTACACTGGAAGTCATTTGAATTTACTCCAGACATTATTCAAAGGCATGGCAGCACTGGTCATCTGACAGCCTGGGTGTTCTCCAATTGAGTGGCATAAGTGTCTTTTTCATGGCTGACCTGTCCATATACCATTTAACAGTTCCTTCAAATAACTTGTAGATCTCTTGAAGCAGCAAAATGCCAGGGCTGATTTTTGTCCCAGTGCAGCCCTTTTACAGTGGTTGCTCAAGTGGTACAGGGGTCCAAAGTTATTTGAAAAAATAATATTTGTTTCTTAAACATAAAGATGAAGCTGCAGCAAATAAACACTGATTTCAGAGAAGAAGAGAGTTTTTGCAAAGGCATTTCACCACAGACTGAGGGTAGCAGGTGAGAATATGAATTGTGAAGAAGAGAGATGATGTTTTCCTTTCTACACTGGAACACGAGCCTCTTTAGATAATGCAGCTCCATACATAGTATAATAGAGTGCAAATGCATGTAAATTACATCACACACACACACTATTATTGCATAATCACATGAAGCATAACAGAACTAGAGTTCTATACAGCTGTTTTTAAAAACTGCATTTTTGAATAAAACTATTTGGAGTGGTCCTTTGAAGATGACTGATAAACTCTTAACAGATTATCAGTAACACATCAACAACATCTGTAACATCTGAATAGACTGAAGAAAATATCTTGTAGCTGCATTGTTGATACAGTACTTACATTAAGTAGATATGTTATTAATATTTAACATCTATTACACACAACCCATCTTTACCCAGCTTACCCAAAACCTAACCCTGACCCGAATCCTAACCCTGACTTAACCTCAACACAAAACCTAATCCTAACCATCACCCTGGCCCTAATCCTAACTCTAACCTTAAAGTCAACACAAAACCTAATCCTAATCCTAATCCTGACTTAACCTCAACACAAAACCTAATCCTATGTTCACAGGCAGCTATCCAGTTTGAGCTGTAAGCTTAAAGTTTTTGCAAACGTTTTTCCTGCCTCATAAACTTTATAATACCAATTTTATGATGAACTGGCTCACAACAGAGATGATTTAAACATGCACTAAAGATTATTTGAGTGTACACTGGGAGTCATTTGAATGCACTCCAGTGACTATTCAAACGCTTGGCTGGGCTGGCCATCTGTCAATCCACGTATATTCCAGATGAGCCATTGTGCTTTTGGACCAACAAAAGTGTGTTCAGACCATAAAACAGATAGATCAGCCAACTGGCCCAACCACGTGTTGAAACACCTCCCCCTTTAGGCTCAGATCTGGCTTCATTAAAAAAGAAAAAAGTTATAAGCTAAAAAGTCATAAGGTAAAAAGTCATAAGGTAAAAATTCATAGTAATTGAATAACTATTTGTCCATGATAGGGTTGCTGTGAAGAGCAGGTTATTGAGAAAGCTGCTCTTGTAGTCTAACAAGGTGAGATGAAATATATAAAATGATGATGAAAACAGTCATTTTAATGTAGCAGATCTCCATGTTTTTCTTTAATTTAAACCCAGCTCCAGGCAGGATGCCATCAATTGTTGATTCATAGGATTTCACTATTTTCTCTCTCGTTCTCCCTCACACACTCAGGAAGCCCTTTGTGGGAGCATGGAGATGGGCGGTGTGTGTTTAATTGTGGTGGGCCAGTCTGGGCCAAAATGCCAGGACCAATTTTTTGTGCCAGTGCCACCCTGTTCAAGTGTACAGTGGCTGTTCAAATGGTGCCATGTATAAAGGCATTTGGAAAAACATCACTTCAATTCTTAAAGATGAAGACAGCACTGCAGCAAATAAACAGTGGCTTGGCCGGAAACCTAACATCCTTCTTTACAATTCCATGTAGACTCTCCTCTTCTGTGGAAACATCAGTTGCAAAATTATGAAAATGTAAAATGTATGAAAACACAGTGCAACTGGGAGAAATGCATTTTGCAGAATCACAGACTGAGGGCAGCAGGAGAGAATATGTAAATGCAAAGGGGAGAGATGATGTTTTCCTATATACACTGGAATACTGGCCTCGTTTTAGATAATGCAATTCCACACACATTATAATAGAGTGCAAAGGCATGTATATTACATCACATACGCTATGATTAGTTGTATGAAGCATAACGGTGCAATTTTTTGTATGTAAATGAAATGTACCAGTGCAACAAATGGCATATTAAAATGGTAAAATTAAATTAGAATTTCCATTTTAAAAATAAAATTGAGTAGGAAATTTAAATGTAAACAAATACATACTAAATATCACAAATTTACATAATACATGCATTGTAATTTTGCCATTGATATGCTTCCATATTTCTCACTGTACTTCTACACGATCGTTCAATTAATTCCTCTCTAACGGTCAGAATAAACTACGTTAACTGCAAAGTTAATGTCATAGTGTGAAACTGAACTGAACGCAGTGATATATCTGACCAGTTGAGTGGTGGAGTTCATTATGTGCCAAGGCCACATCTAACTTAATGCATTTACCTGAATAAATGTTTCAGGTAGTGAAAGTAAAGTTCACTATCAGGTGGTAAAGATTAATTATTAACTTTGAGTTTCTGCTGAAGTATCAATTGGTCATCATTCCTTAGACATCCATTTGTGAATGTCTCCTCTGCTCGTGTAGCTGACAAACATGCTTGAAGCTGATTAGTTGTGGAAGTGGAGCAGATACAGAGTCTGGATGACAGCATGAGTTATCTGCTGGACAGTGGACAAGACCACAATGAAAAGCCTGTAATATATTGCCACTGGTAGATGTGATGCATTCACATTTTCAAAATGAACACTGATCATTTTATAACATTTCAAATGTAAAATGCAAGTAGAAGAATAAATAGAGCTAAAAATATTTGCCCTTTTTTATTATTGAGAAGATTCTACTAGAAATACTACTAGAAATACTGAATTAAAATGTGTCAAATGCTTGCAATTATATATAAACTGTTACATCAACACAATCACTGTCTTTGTGTTACTTTTGGAAATGACAGTGTTGGTGTAACATGTTTATTCCTGCAGAATATGAATGTTTGAAATTAAGTAAATACAATGCAGCACTGTTTTCATTCACCATAATGATTTTGATTCATTTCCAGTTAGTGTGCAGTTTAAGCTGCTAATTGTTGACTTCTGCTTAGTGTGTCTTAATGTCTGCTCAAGTAAATGTCAGTGAAAGTGAGGCCAGTCTGCTGATCTCTGAGCTGGTATCTCTGATAAATTCGTACTCAGATTGAGTGAAGTGCACAAAAACTCCAAACAATGGTTCATTCATTGTTAAATGACTGATATTCCAGCATAGCATTTAAATATAATTAAATGTTAGGTAACATGACATTTCATTGCAGTGCTAACGTTCAGAACTGTAGTTTTTATACAGCTGTTTTTAAAAGAGACACTATTTTGAGTGGTCCTTTGCAGATGATTTATAATCTCAACAGAAAATCAGTAACAAATCAACATATCAGTGAAGGAACAGTAGTGAAGCATCTGAATACACTAAGGTAAATATCTTGGTGTATTGGGTGTACTGATTCATTACATTAAGTAGATGTATTGTTAAAATGTTAAGTTTTGTGGAAGTAACCCTAATCCTGACCCTAACCTTAACCTCAACCACATTATCTAAGCTGCTCATCCTCCTGGGTCAATTGGGTGGTTGAGGCCAAACAAAAGAAACACCACAGCTGCATCTTCAAGCTAAAAAGTTAAAAAAAAAAAAAAAAGAACACAATCACCAATTTTAGTAATTAGGCTGAGAGATACTCCACAAACCAGAACTCAAGAGAAGAACTAATACCAAAGTTACCAGCTTAGTCTGAAACATGCACATAGCAGTGTGACCTCAAGACTTAGCAGAAAGCAGCATGTGAGCACCCCTTATGTAGGGTGCCCACAGCTGTTACCGCTCAGCATTAATTACCCCTTAGTGGTGCCTTGTCTCTCCCTAGTGGCTGGAGGCGGCCTAGCACAAGCCTGAGACATTAGATAAAGTAGTACCATTTGGGCAGAATAAGCCTTTAAAATCATAAGTATAGTTATATAGTTAATGTATATAATGTAGTATTATTTGGGTGGAATAACCTTTAAAACCATAAGTAGTTAGATGAAGTGGTAGTATTTGGGTGGAGTGATGTAAGATGCCATACAGCCAGTAAGAGCTTTATAGATAAAAAATAAGCCAATGTGTCTCCCGTATCCAGGTGTATTAGTCTCACTTTCTGCTTTTTAAAAATGTTTATGATACAGAGACCACCCTTCATTTTTTTTTCATTTTCAGTCGAAACGGCTGATAAGTATCAATATAAAAATAACCCACCTCCAGAAGAAAAGAGGAAGTTAAAGTGGGAAAACGTATCACTCCCTCACATGACTCAGGACGCACCAAGATCCACACCTATCATCGTTCGGTCTCTCCAGACGTCTAATCACGTTCACATGTTCCCATGTGTATTTGTCCTGTCTTGCATCTGTTCATTGCAAAGTATCGTCACCATTTGCTGTGCATACTGAGCCTCTCTCCATGTCTTGTGTGTGACCCATTTTCTGGTTTTCGACTGTGTTTTTGGATTGCCTCTTTGATAAAGATCAAAAAACTAGCCTTATCTGCAAGCGTCTGGCTCAGTCTATAAGTGTTACAGAGGATAGGTGGCTTAGAAGATGAATGAAAGAGTACACCACTGTGTGGCTGAAGGAGCTCATTGTGACAGTGACTGCTTTCTTCTAACCAGCATCTAAAAGTGGACAAAAGGGATAAAACTAAAATACAAGACCAATGTCCGAAATGGGCCTAGAGGTGGGTAGTAACTAGTTACATTTTCTCAAGTACATGTACTTCAGTAAAATACTGATGGATTTGTACTCTTCTGAGTATTTTTAAATTGCAGTACTTCTGCTCAAGTTTATTAGTGAGTAAATGAATCTACTATTTACAAAGTTATATTTTAGCCAAAAAACAAAAACAGAGTTGTACCAAATTCTTTTTCCTATACTCAGAGATGTTGGATTTACGAAGAAGTTCCATTGCCGTTCTATAAGTTGCTCAGTGACACGCATTGGGAGGACTCATGGAAGGAAATGGACTTCATTTCCCAGACTCCACTGGGAGATCACATGACCTCAGACCTATCAGCGCTAACAATCTCCCGATTACTAAGGCTGTCCACCTGTGTATGTTATCATAAGACTAGGCCACTTTAGAAGCCCAGGCTCTAGTTAGAAACAGTGTGAGGTATTGTTTCTTTGAGAACTTGCTGAATGTTATATTTTCTGATTGCGTTTCTGACCTTGGCTTTGTTTCCCTGACTCTGCCTTTTGCTTAACCCTTTTTTGTACTTTCGCCCTTCGTTTTGGAGTTTTTGAACCTTTTGGCTTGTTTTTTGATGTCTTTTGCATTATACCTTTTGTACCTGTCCACCTGGTGTTATGATCACTATTGTGATCTTACTGTGTTTTTACTGTGATCTTACACAAACGTTATTTGACCACGCCTTTGCCTGACAATAATAAAACCACTGTTGCCCTTTTTATCCGTGGGCGTCTGAATTCTGTCGATCCATCACACTCACGCCGTTGTACACAGTAGTCAGCACAGCAGTTTTTCTGACCCCGTAGTTTTGTATTTCCACTTGAATTGTTTTTCGGCAAGGTACTTTTACTTTTACTAAAAGGTACTTTTACTTGCGTACTTATCTTACCCAAGTATAAATACTTTAAAAGGAGTCTGGGCTCATAGGCTACTCTACCCACCTCTGTATGGGCCTTTTAAAAGTCTGACGCCCAGACTCTTTGGCAGTACTCATGAATAAATACATTTCTCTTTTCCAAAATCAGCCTGAGGCCTCCTCCCTTTCTGGGCACTAGTGGAATTTAGCATTATTGTAGAGGTGGAAATAGAATAAGTAACAGCTGCATACAAAGCATTTTAAATACAAAGTATTTTGAATTTATTTTTGTTAAATTTTGTTCTTACTTGCAGTTACAGTGAGTGGCAGTGATGACCCAGTCTTGATTAGTCAGAGAACCTCCACAGTGCACTAAAGGAGAACAGCTAACACGGTGTAAAATCACATGATGCTGACCATGGTGCTGATCAGCAACTGGTCCATTATGGTCAGGTGCATTACCTCCAAGTTTGCGATAAGCAGAATCCACATAAACACTCTTCTGAACTTCCTCCAGTGCAGCACCTTACAGAGAATTACAGAGAATAACGCTTAAAACAAATGAACCACCAGCGAACCGGAACCTCATTACATTATTCAATGCAATTTCCATTCCATGCAAAACTTGCGTTAAATGTATTAATCACAGAAATGGTGAAAACATTTGACAGGAGACAGAATCATAAACCACAGTGCCAGATTTAGCTTAAGGTTAAGAGGGAATAGCTGATTTATAAATGAGGATTACTGGTGTGTTTTACCGTTGCGATGTGAGCTGTGGGCGTGCATTTAATTCATTTAAAAATGGCAGTAGTGATTCATAACAGGACACAACCATGTTAAAACAGCACCTGATCCACTCTGATTGCAGAATTAAATGGCCAGTTGCTCTTTCATTCACTAAGCGAGATGCAGTGAATTAAACATCTAATTTAACACAAATACAGTGGTGCTTGAAAGGCTGTGAACCCATCAGCATTTTCTATATTCCTGCATAAAATTTGACCTGAAGCTTCATCAGATTTTTTTCACCCAAGCCCTAACAGTAGATAATGAGAACCAAAATAAACAAAAAACACAAAAGTAGTAAACTTTGCTTTCAGTATCTTGTGTGACCTGCTTTCCGGTAACTGTTGATTAGTCCTGTGCATCGGCTTGGTTGGGTTTTAGCCCATTTCTCCATAGAAAAATGGCTTCAACCCTGATGTTGGTCGGTTTCCTCCCGTAAACCACTTGCTTCAGGTCTTTCTACAACACTTCTGTAGGGTTAAGGTCAGGACTTTGGCCATTCCAAAACATTAACTTTACTCTTCTTTAACTGTTCTTTGGTAGAACCCCTTGTGTGTTTAGGGTCGTTGTCTTGCTGCATGACCCACGTCCTCTTGAATTACAGCTCAAGGACAGATGTCCTGACATTTTCCTTTAGAATTTTCTGGCATATTCAGGAGTTAACTGGATCAACAGTGGCAAGTCGCCCTGACCCAAATGTAGCAAAACAGGCCTATATCAAGGTACTACCACCACCTTGTTTCACAGATGGGATAATGTTTTTATGCTGGAATGCAGTGTCCAAAAATAATGCTTCTCATTTAAACTAAAAAGATCTATTTGGTCTCATCTATTCACAAAACTTTGTTCCATTAGCCTTTTTGCTTGTCCATGTGATCTTTAGCAAACCACAGACAGGCAGCAGTGTTCTTTTGGACAGCAGAGTTTTTTCCTTGTAACCTCGCCATGCATACCATTGTTGTTCGTGTTCTTGTGATGATGGACTCATGAACATTAACATTAGCCACTGTGAAACTGGCCTTTAGTTGCTTAGCTCACCCTGGGTTCCTCTGTGACCTTTTAGGCTATTACATGCCTAACCACTCCTGGGGAGGGAAACAATGGTCTTGAATTACCTCCATTTGTACTCAATCTGTCTGACTGGATTGGTGAAGTCCAAAATCTTTAGAGATGGTTTTTCGGAGGTCCTCAGAAATCTCCTTTGTTTGTGTCAAGATGCACGTTCACAAACGTGTTGTGAAGAACAGACTTTGATTGTTCCCTGTTCTTTAAATAAAACAGGGTGGCCACTCGCACCTGATTGCCATCCCATTGATTGAAAACACCTGAGTCTAATATAACCTTCACATTATCTGCTAATCCTAAAGGTTCACATGCATGTGCCACTACCAGATCTGTAATATTGAATCATTTTCCTAAATAAATAAATGACCAAGTCTAATGTTTTTGACCCATTTGTCTTATTTGGTTCTCTTTATTTGTTTCAGGTCAAATATATGCAGAAATATAGAAAATTCCAAAGGGTTCACAAACTTTCAAGCTGCACTGAATATCATTTAGCCTTTCCAACTGTAGCTACAGCAGGGCATTTCCCAAGAGAAAAACTTTTTTGATCATCTTATTTTCCATAGAACTGAGTCCAGTGAAGCCACCTGATATCATTGTGTGACAACATATTGGAAGAGGGATTTTACCTTTTTTTTAAATAATAAATAATAATACAGTATTGAACATGTACATTCGTGTGTACTCACAATTGTTACGACCATTAAAAGCTTAATATTTTGCCAATCTGGGCCCATTTTCCCCCAGGAATGTATAATGTCTTAAAGGGAATCCTGACTTGTATGAATTAACAATCTGTACTACAACTCTTTACAGGGAAAAAGAAAATATGGACCATTTGACAGGAAGTTACACAAAACATCCCAATTTCTGGCTAAAAGTTGTTTAATGTAAGCGCCACAGCTCACCTGCCAAAAGGAGGAGAAAGAGGCTCTTTATATCGCCCATTATTATGGTCTTCCTCACTGTGTCTCTTGCTGAGAGACCTTAAACCCTCCATATCACTCAGGACCCAGAATTAAGCCATCAGGCTCTCACCCTGTACCTCAAACAACCACGACGTACCAACGATCCACTGAGGATGCTTTTATCTTCATTCCAGAGACTTTCTCAAGTCACACTAAGCCCCCTTGATTTCAAATATGAAATGAAAATCTTGCAATTTTCTTTGAGATATCTGACCTGTGTGAGTGGTGGAGTTTGTTATGTGCCAAAGCCACGTCAAACTTCATGCATTTTCCTATTTAAATGTTCACTAACAGTTAAGATCAGATAGTGATGATGAATTATTAACTTGCAGCTACTGCAGAAGTAACATTTGGGTATCACTCCTTAGACTTATGAATGTTATTTCTGTGTGCTCTTCTGCTGGTGTAACTGAGAAACGTGCTTGAAGCTGATTGGTTGTGGAAGTGGAGCAGATAAAGAGTCTGAATTACAGCTTGAGTTATCAGACCTGCAGCAGAGTAAAGAAGACCACGTGATGAGCCTGATGAGTTGTTCTTTTTTTCTATTGCCATTGACAGATGAGACACATTCACAGTTTTAAAATTCACCGCTCTCATTTTACATTTCAAATGCAAAATGTAAAAAGATATATTAGCTATATTTATTACTCCTTTCATCAAATACACTGGATTAATGAGTCAAATGATTGCAACTATGTAAAAATTGTTACATCAACGCAATCAACGTCTTTCAGTGTTACTTATGGAAATGACTGTGTTGGCATAACATGTTTGTTCTTGCAGACATTGTGAATATTTGAAATTAAATAAATACAACACAACACTTTTTCGTTGTATACAATGATTTTGCTTCATCTGCCATTAGTGTGCAGTTAAGCTGCCAACTGCATGTTTAAATTTTAACATCTTTAACAGCTTTGTGTGTCTGAATTTCTGCAAAAGTAAAGGTCAGTGAAAGTGAGGTCAGTCTGGTGGTCTCTCTGAGCCGATATCTCTGATAAATTCATACTCAGATTGAGTGAAGTGCAGAAACACCTATGAATATGAAATATGAAACCCAAAGCCAAAGGCTCTTGTAAGTAGTCCATAGCTTTCCACTCAGGAACCAACAGGGAAAATAGTCTACCTTGGGGAGGACCGGTACCCAGGAGAAATCTATGGCACAACCATATGACCAATGGACAGCCAGAAGGTGGGCCTTCAGTATGCCCAACACCTCCGGTAAGTCAAAGTACTCCGGAGGGACATAATAGGTCAAGACCACCTTAGAGGGAGAAGGGAACTTGTGGACTTCAGGATAGGGTGAACTACACTGCAGCCCTGGCACTAAGGCTCCCGATTCTTATTGTCACCCAGACAACATGGGGGTTTAGATGCTGCAGCCAAGAGAAGACCAGGACCAGCTACAATCGGGAAGCACTGATCAGAAACAAGGTGATCAGTGTGGTATTATACTCTGTTTACTCTGTCTACTCTGTTTCTCGTTGAAGACGCTGTTTAGCCAATCTTGCTTAATGCTGCAGCTACACTATTTCAAGCCACAGCCACTTTCATGTTGCAGACACCCTGCGAAAACACTGTAAACACTGTAAACCCTCTGTAACATCAGTGTCTTCAGACAAGCTTACAGGTAAGCATAGACATATACTCCTGTCAGCCAATTCAAAGTGTATTACAGTGGAGACTGTGAACTGTATCACTCCATCTTTATGATTATTCTATGCAGCCAACAGACATAGTGGACAAGGCAGATGTGTAGCAAAAGAGGTGTCTAAAGCCTAGAGCTAAGCACCGCTACCTAGCCTGCTGCTAGCTAATGTTCGCTCCCTTGAAAACAAGTTGGATGAGCTGAAGCAATGACTTCAGAAAAAAAAAACACATTGGGCAGTGGCATCTGCACCTATGTGAACAACAAGTGGTGATCAGAAGTACAGACTGTGGAAAAACTTTGTTCAGCTGATGCCAAAGTGCAGTGTTAACTGCAGTGACCAAGTCTACAAGGCTGTGCCCCAGCCGCACTTTGGACAGCGTGACCACATTTCCATGTTCCTCTATCTATTTTACAGGCAATTCCTCAAGCAAACTCCCCCAGGAAGTAAAATTTGTGTGGAATGGAGAAACTGATATGGTGCTTCAGGACTGCTTTGAAAATACAAACTGAGTCACAACGAGCTGAATGAGTTCTACACTTGCTTCTGTGCTCACCTTCAAGTCCACTACCATTATGCCCCTCCCAAAGTAAAGCACTAGGACCTGTCCAAATGACTATGGCCCCATTGCACTCACTCCAATCATGATGAAGCGTTTCGAAAGGATAGTTATGACTCACATCCAGGAGACCATTCTGTACACCTTGGATATGGTCAGAACTGGACCACTGATGATGCAGTCAGCACTGTCATTTACACAGCCCTCACGCTCCTAGAGGGCAAGGACACCTATTAGATTGCTATTTATCAACAACAGTGCAGCATTCAACATGGTCATCCACACACATTGGACTGGTGTGGATGAGACAATGTACAGGAGGGAGGTAGCAGATCTGGTGGCCTTGCGTCAGGACAATAATCTTCCCATCTCCCGCTCAGGAGCAGCCTTCCCTCACTACAGACACTTGTTTAGTGTTAAGTTCACACAAGTTTAATGCATTCGTAGTACTGTGGAGAGAACTTTTACCTCACTACAAACATTTGTTTGTGTACATTTTAAAAAAACAAACTTGCCACAAAAAATATTGCTTAGCTATAGTAAAAAACTGTAATTAATCACACACGTTTTAAGGCTTCAAGATGTTTTAGCTATGATGTATATTTGTCTATGTTTACAGGTAACAGCACAACATCTAGGTCATGTTCTTCACAACTATTGCAATAAAAGTCCTCAAAAGATCCTCCACGCCTGCATGTAAGACAGGATGTGCATTTCAGTGTAAGCTTTTGAACCTAACATCACCGTCTACGCTGTGTACCAAGTAATCTGCTCTCATTGTTAAAAGATTGAACTTGAACATACACGAAAGCAAAAACTGAGATTCACTAGGATTCACACTCATAATGTCTTATACTTGGGCAGTTAGCAAGTTGCCACTTTAAGCACAGCCAGCCTTCTCTTTGAGTATAAAGAACTATTTAAAAGGGAATTACAAGGATTTTTTATGCATTCTTCAATGTACACAGAGTGATTCATAGTAGTTTGGCGCAAAATGGTTCAGATGTCTTTACAGTGGTGGTGATAGGAACCAGGGGTCGCCATGACTACAACACAAATATAGACATTTTATTTACTATCCAAAATAACCAGTGAACCTCATGTTCTCAGACATCAGGCAGTAATGCATGTATTCATAACCATTTTGTAGAATAACCTTCTGTGTGGGTGCTTTTAGAGGTGGACGTCTGGTTCCTATCATCACCACTGTTACTTGGTAAGTTTCTTTAGAATGGAGCATTTCACACCAAACCTCTCTGAATGACTCTGTTTACATGTTATCTACTTAATTATGCAGAAAATGTTCAAATATATCAGTGGAATGCACCTTTTTCTGCTCTGAGTTAGAAGGTGAGTGGCACTGCCCATTTTAAGCAAGAGAACATGAAATTGATTCCCAAATTCATTTTAAAGCCACAATTAAGGAGACAGAGACGTGTTTATACTCTTAGGGAGACCTTAAATCTCTTTATTATCGTACAGTTCAGTTACGTGGAATTCTGCAGTTACAGCTGTGCAATCTTTTTGATCCAGTTTCTGTAGAGTGAGTAACAGATGTCCTTGAAGCGTGATGGACTCTCATCGAAATACCAAAAGCGAGACTTATACACGCCATACAGTCTTCCATTCCAGACAAAGCTTCCACCAGAATCACCCTATACATGGAAAGAAGAAGTTTGCAGATCACCACTATGAATTAAAGGGCCCATACTGTGGAAAACCGAATTTTACCCTAAGTTAAAAGAAAAACAAAATCATAAAAAACAACTAAAACAGGCTGTTTAGATTCAATGTTTTTGTGATTTCACAAGATCCAACTCATTTACATATATTCACCTTTTCAGCCTACAGCAGCTTAGCCCCACACATTCATCCCTAATCAGACAAAATGCCCTCATACCCTTTTAAAAACCCCACGCAACAACAGCAAATCAGATCATTCTCTTTCAAATAAGGGTAATTGATATAGACATTAATTTGATTGGCTATAGCTGTGTCGTTCACTCCACAGGCCACGTAGTCCACATTTGTAAGCAAGCAAGCAAGCAAAGTTGATTTGTGTAGTGCTTTTTACAACAGGTGTTGCAGCTTTACAGAACAATCAGCGTTACCAAAAGAAAAGGAAGAGAAAATCTGGGTCCAAGCCCCCACAGGCTAGCCAGTGGGGACAGTGGCAAGGAAAAACTCCCTAAGAGCAAGAGGAAAAAACCTTGAGAGGAATCAAGACTCAGAATCCTCTTCTGGTCAACAGCAAACATTGTTAGTATAAAGTATTATAGTACAAAGCGGGAAAACAGGTGGGGCGGTGGTTAATTAGATCAGTCTATGATTATGCAGCGGCAGCAGCAGCATCTGAGCGTGAGGACTACTGTACAGCAAGAAGCTCAAGCTGGTCCAGAAGGCTGGCGAGCAGCCACACCCGATCAAGGCAGAAGAGGCAACAGCATCAGATGCACAGATTGGGCAGCTGTTCTACTCAGCGAAGAAAGTAAAGAAAAACACAGAGTCGGTTCTGTAATGAGCGACTGACCACAGATTACAGTGTTAACAGAGCAGCAGAGACTCCGGCAGGTCTAGATCTGACAGGGAAGACTAATTACCAAAGGCTTGTCTGTACAAGTTTTTAGCCTAGACTTTAAAACTGAGGCTGGAACTATGGAAACTAAGCTGCACAAACTGCAGTGTTGGCATGGTTATCATCAAAAAACAATAAATACATATACTAAATGTCCACCCACAGCAGTTTAGCTCTGCCCACTCATGATTAATTTTTGAACAAGGCAAAATACAAATTAGCCAATCAGAACAGAACTCAATTGCATATATTAGTCCTAAAGACACAATTAAAACAGCGTGTTTAATTCTAAAGCTTGGTTAGAAAATGATCCAGTAAAATTGAAATATGATCACTTTTGATGATAAAACCACTCAAATAAGAAGAACTTGAGAAACAAAAACATGAAATACAAGCAAAATGTAGGTTATGGGCTCTTTAAAGTCAGTATACATGACAGATATAAGATAAGCAAACATACTTTATTGGTTGCAACACCTGGAAACTGAGCACAAACACATTGACCAGGGATGTAGTGGCTATGCAGGGTTGGGGGACAGTCATTTTGTGCTCCATGATGGCAGTTAACAACTCTGGAGACCCCAAAGCGAAGCCCATGTGCCATAAAGGGCTCTGTGGATTGAAAAAGAGATGTTGGCAATTTGGCTCTACAAGCTCAGCCGTTTGAACAGCACATCTGTATCTTACCCATCTTCCGCAGGCCTCCAAAGGAACGATCTGGTGGACCAAGACGTGCGTCCATCCAGCCATAAAAATACACCTCCTCATTAAGACCCGGTGCAGTGCAGGGCTGGGCAGGTAGCTGAATGGTGGGTAACTGACCGCGCTGCCCATGTTTCAGTTTTAGCAGCATGAGGTCGTGCTCTTCTCCATTGTCACAACAATAATGTTTTTCAGCAATCTTCCACATTTGTCTGTGAGCATAGGTGGGATGAGCGTTCAGAACTGTCCTTAAGAACCTAAGAGGGTAAAATAAGAGAACAAGAAAAGAACAGAGTTTAGAACATGAGTGTACTAGACTAACTGAACAATGCGCATCAGTGTTTACTATGTAAGGCAGTGTTCTCATCTGCTTTACGCTGTCACTCTGAGGAAAAAAGAGAAAGAAAACTTCACTGTAAAACTTCCGTCTTAAAAATATTGATTTAAATTTAGAAATAAATAAAATTGGTAGTGCCAAACAGTCTTGAGTCTAATTGAAACACATACAATATTTTAGAAAATGGAAATATCCAAGGTTTGCAAAAAAAATCTGATCTAAAATGTTTGTTATTTGAACAACAAATAGGAAGACAATAAAATAACAATCTGTGTCCTACAACTTTCTATGTAAACGTTTGATCTGATGTTCAATAAACATAGAATTTAAAGTTGGCCACATTCATTTTAATATTACAGCATTTGTTAAAGCTGAACTAGGTAGGTTTTAGAGATTTGGAGAGGGATTGGGTGAGAACTTAGTGAAAAGTTGAATAAAGTGTCTTCCAAGGACGGGAGTGGATTAAATACTATTGTCATTAGATCTTCATCAGTATAAATGCTTCTAATTCTTCTGATAAAAACTTTGGATACAGTATCAAGATTAAACAAACTGTCGAATGACAGTGTTCAACAAAAAAAATGTAAGAAAATTGTGGTGCCCCTCGGAGGAAGAGTCAGGTGCAGCCGTGCTCTACTTAGAAAAGGTTTCTTTATTAAACAAGCAGAATAAGAGGCACACACCAAAATACTAAAAATAAAGGGAAGGTCACTCAGCCCTGTTCTTTCCTCCAGTGGTATCCTATAACAAATAACATTTAGTTTTATTGTTACATTTTAAATTGTCCTCTCCATGGATCACCACCTTATCGTGGTGGAGGGGTTTGCATGCTTGAATGATCCTAGGAGCTATGTTGTCTGGAGCAAAAGCTCCTGGTAGGGTCTCCCATGGCAAACTGGTCCTAGGTGACAGGCCAGACAAAGTGTGATCCATAACCACCCCTATGAGGACAACAAAGCAGGACTTGTGTACCCTGCCCGGATCAGGGTAACCGGGGCCCTCCCTGGAGCCAGGCATGGGGGAGGGGCTCGCCAGCGAGCGTCTGGTGGCCGGGCATTCACTCATGGTGCCCGGCCGGGCCCAGCCCGAAGGAGTTACATGAGTCCCCCCTCCCATCGACCCACCACCGATGGGAGGGGCAGTAGTAGGGGTTCGGTGCGTTGTGGATCGTGCAGTGTCCGAAGGCGTGGGCCTTGGCGTTCTGATCCTCGGTTGCTGAAACTGGCTTTTGGAACTTGGAACGTTACCTCACTGGCGGGGAAGGAGCCTGAGTTGGTGCGCGAGGTTGAGAGATACCGGCTAGATATAGTCGGGCTCACCTCAACACACAGCTTGGGCTCTGGGTCCAATCTCCTTGAGAGGGGCTGGACTTTATTCTTTTCTGGAGTTGCCCATGGTGAGAGGCGACGGGCAGGTGTGGGCTTTCTCATAGCCCCTCGACTCGGCGCCTGTATGTTGGGGTTTTCCCCGGTGGATGAAGGGTAGCTTCCCTACGCCTTCGGGTTGGGGAACGGGTCCTGACTGTTGTCTGTGCTTATGCACCGAACAGCAGTTCAGAGTACCCAGCCTTCCTAGAGTCCTTGGGAAGGGTGCTTGAAAGTGCTCCTCCTGGAGACTCGATTGTCCTACTGGGGGACTTCAACGCTCACGTGGGCAACGACAGGACCTGGAGGGGTGTGATTGGGAGGAATGGCCTCTCTGATCTGAACCCGAGTGGTGTTCAGTTTTTGGACTTCTGTGCAAACCACAGTTTGTCCATAACGATAATAGCCAATATCCATGTAAATCTGAATAATAATAATAATAATTTCTAAATGATACAAATATTAAAAATCATTCTTTTTTCCCAAAAAATCTGAAAAACTGTCACAGAACCAGCCTAAACCACAGCACGGTAAAGCTAGCTGTGGTGTATGATGCTATTATACGATATTAAATTTAAATACATGCCGATCAAAAGACTAAGCTGGATTTCTGTATGACAGTAAGTCTACTGTTAAAGCCTCTGACCTACAGTGTCACAATGGACAGAGCTTGCTGGTTTATCTGGGGTAACAGTCATATTATTACTCCTTAATGACAATTCAGAAAAAACACACACAGATCTAAACACACCAGATCTGCAGCCATTTTAAGAACTTTTATTTTTCCATAGAGAGAAAACCAGCTTAGAACAGTAGCTTCTCATATGTGCATGACACTGCTTACAGAGTGATGACCGACTACATGATGACTATGATGACCATTCGCCTAGCGTGCCTCTCTAGGTCATTTCATTTGCATGAGCCCTCACAGAAGCCCTAGTTATGGTTTAATTGTTCATCAATGCATGACTTTTCATTTATTAAAAGCTATTTTTAAATAGTGAAGAATATAATTATTCAGCTGTCATCAACAAACCGGTTTCATGGGCCTCTCAAACACATGAAAGCAAAACAGAATTGAGCCACTGGGGTATTGGGGAAACTTCCAGTCAGCTTGCTCCACAGTGATAAAGCAGTATTCAGCCTCCTTCAAATATAGTTTCCTTCAAACTGAACATTTCTACTCCCTATGGTTTGGAATCTCCCTACACATGGTCTGAATATCCTGTGTAGTCTATGTAGCATGATTGGAATTCACCCCTTATTAATCTCAGTGTTACTGAGCTCTGCTAAAGCCTGAGTAGACTGATAAATCAATGTGATCAGTTATTAATCTCAGCGTTACTGAGCTCTGCTAAAGTCTGAGTAGACTGATAAATCAATGTGATTGGTTATTAATCTCAGCGTTACTGAGCTCTGCTAAAGTCTGAGTAGACTGATAAATCAATGTGATTGGTTATTAATCTCAGTGTTACTGAGCTCTGCTAAAGCCTGAGTAGACTGATAAATCAATGTGATCGGTTATTAATCTCAGCGTTACTGAGCTCTGCTAAAGCCTGAGTAGACTGATAAATCAATGTGATTGGTTATTAATCTCAGTGTTACTGAGCTCTGCTAAAGCCTGAGTAGACTGATAAATCAATGTGATCGGTTATTAATCTCAGCGTTACTGAGCTCTGCTAAAGCCTGAGTAGACTGATAAATCAATGTGATCGGTTATTAATCTCAGTGTTACTGAGCTCTGCTAAAGCCTGAGTAGACTGATAAATCAATGTGATTGGTTATTAATCTCAGTGTTACTGAGCTCTGCTAAAGCCTGAGTAGACTGATAAATCAATGTGATCGGTTATTAATCTCAGCGTTACTGAGCTCTGCTAAAGCCTGAGTAGACTGATAAATCAATGTGATCGGTTATTAATCTCAGTGTTACTGAGCTCTGCTAAAGCCTGAGTAGACTGATAAATCAATGTGATCGGTTATTAATCTCAGTGTTACTGAGCTCTGCTAAAGCCTGAGTGGACTGATAAATCAATGTGATCAGTTATTAATCTCAGTGTTACTGAGCTCTGCTAAAGCCTGAGTAGACTGATAAATCAATGTGATCAGTTGTTAATCTCAGTGTTACTGAGCTCTGCTAAAGCCTGAGTAGACTGATAAATCAATGTGATCAGTTATTAATCTCAGTGTTACTGAGCTCTGCTAAAGCCTGAGTAGACTGATAAATCAATGTGATCAGTTATTAATCTCAGTGTTACTGAGCTCTGCTAAAGCCTGAGTAGACTGATAAATCAATGTGATCAGTTATTAATCTCAGTGTTACTGAGCTCTGCTAAAGTCTGAGTAGACTGATAAATCAATGTGATCAGTTATTAATCTCAGCGTTACTGAGCTCTGCTAAAGCCTGAGTAGACTGATAAATCAATGTGATCAGTTATTAATCTCAGTGTTACTGAGCTCTGCTAAAGCCTGAGTAGACTGATAAATCAATGTGATCAGTTATTAATCTCAGCGTTACTGAGCTCTGCTAAAGCCTGAGTAGACTGATAAATCAATGTGATCGGTTATTAATCTCAGTGTTACTGAGCTCTGCTAAAGCCTGAGTAGACTGATAAATCAATGTGATCGGTTATTAATCTCAGTGTTACTGAGCTCTGCTAAAGCCTGAGTAGACTGATAAATCAATGTGATCAGTTATTAATCTCAGTGTTACTGAGCTCTGCTAAAGCCTGAGTAGACTGATAAATCAATGTGATCAGTTATTAATCTCAGTGTTACTGAGCTCTGCTAAAGCCTGAGTAGACTGATAAATCAATGTGATCAGTTATTAATCTCAGTGTTACTGAGCTCTGCTAAAGTCTGAGTAGACTGATAAATCAATGTGATCAGTTATTAATCTCAGCGTTACTGAGCTCTGCTAAAGCCTGAGTAGACTGATAAATCAATGTGATCAGTTATTAATCTCAGTGTTACTGAGCTCTGCTAAAGCCTGAGTAGACTGATAAATCAATGTGATCAGTTATTAATCTCAGTGTTACTGAGCTCTGCTAAAGCCTGAGTAGCCTGATAAATCAATGTGATCAGTTATTAATCTCAGTGTTACTGAGCTCTCCTAAAGCCTGAGTAGACTGATAAACCAATGTGATCAGTTATTAATCTCAGTGTTACTGAGCTCTGCTAAAGCCTGAGTAGACTGATAAATCAATGTGATCAGTTATTAATCTCAGTGTTACTGAGCTCTCCTTCAAATATAGTTTCCTTCAAACTGAACATTTCTACTCCCTATGGTTTGGAATCTCCCTACACGTGGTCTGAATATCCTGTGTAGTCTATGTAGCATGATTGGAATTCACCCTTGATATGGCTTAGAGGAAGGCAGAACCCGACTGTACGCACAGAACTGATTCAAATGACAGATAAGAAAAACATTCACATTTAATTTATGAAATTACATTGTTAGAGCCACATCAATAAGACTGTATAAGAAACGGTCAATAAAGTTAATATAACGTTCTGACTTCACAGAAATTAGGGTACACCTTGATCTTACCAGCAGTCACAGTGAGCAGCAGTGATGACCCAGTCTGCATGAATCAGAGAACCTCCACAATGTGGAGCCAAGCTCCAGGCTGGACGGTTCACAATCACATGATGCTGACCATGATGTTGACCTGGAACTGGTCCGTTATTTTCACTTGCGTATCCTCCTTGTTTGGGATGAGCAGGATCCACATAAATCCTCTTCTGAACTTCCGCCAGGGCAGCATCTTACGGAGAATTACAGAGAGAAACATCTCAGTTTGTTTGCCAACTTCAACAACAGTCCTTACTTTAATATAAAGTATAGAAGCAACTCACCTGCCAACACCGAGAGAAAGAAAGCCTTTATCAATCTCTTCATTATGGTGTTCCTCACTGTGCAGTGATGATAAGAGTTTATAAACCCTACAGATCACTCAACAACCAGTCCAACCAATCAGATTCTCACACCGTAGATCAAACTGCCAGCACTTACCAACAGTCCACTGAGGATGCTTTGAATGTAGGTTAAGATAACTAAATAATGACACACAGTAATGCTTGAGAGTTTAAAGGCTTTTTAATCTCCAATATGCAAAGTAACATTTGTATCCTGCCTTCCACCCAATGAACTCCAGCAACAACCCCCCCCAGACCTTTTCTTTAAACTGTTCTTTGCATGGCAAAAGTGTTCTTCAGACTGAAGGATAATGTGCTCTAGGTGGCTCTTTATAGAACCTTGTTCTATTTAGTTCTAACAGCTATTTTTATACTGTTTATGTATTTCAGAACTGGTTATTTAACATCAACACATAGACTGTCTTATTGGTATTTTCATGGTGCCTCTTGTTTATAGGGGCCCAAGGCCGCAGTCTACATTTGCCTAGTGCAAAGACTAGGAGTCATGTAGTTTTATGAAAGCTGCCCCTCATGTGTTACCAGAAAAAAGCAGAGCAACTTTAGATGAGAAAATTAAATGATTACATGAAAACGTAAAGGTGCAGAACATTTAGTTCATAATGTCACAGGGTTATAGGCAAATCCACAATACTGTGTATTAGAAAAGGGCAATAAAGGTAATAACATGCTCATCGGGGCCCATACAAGACTTCTGAAACAAACTGTGCTTTAAGTAAAAGTCAACAAAACAGCAGTAAAACAATTAAGCATTGATGCTAGCAGACTGTTTAGATGCAATGTCTAAATTCCTCAAGTGAGTGTAATCTTTAAACAGATGTTCCATCTTCGTTTTATCAGTGATGATGACAATGTATTTACTCATTAACAATGAATTATAGAGATTACTCATTGCTCTTTCAGTGTGATCGGTTATTAATCTCAGTGTTACTGAGCTCTGCTAAAGCCTGAGTAGACTGATAAATCAATGTGATCGGTTATTAATCTCAGTGTTACTGAGCTCTGCTAAAGCCTGAGTAGACTGATAAATCAATGTGATCAGTTATTAATCTCAGTGTTACTGAGCTCTGCTAAAGCCTGAGTAGACTGATAAATCAATGTGATCAGTTATTAATCTCAGTGTTACTGAGCTCTGCTAAAGCCTGAGTAGACTGATAAATCAATGGTATCGGTTATTAATCTCAGTGTTACTGAGCTCTGCTAAAGCCTGAGTAGACTGATAAATCAATGTGATCAGTTATTAATCTCAGTGTTACTGAGCTCTGCTAAAGCCTGAGCAGACTGATAAATCAATGTGATCAGTTATTAATCTCAGTGTTACTGAGCTCTGCTAAAGCCTGAGTAGACTGATAAATCAATGTGATCAGTTATTAATCTCAGTGTTACTGAGCTCTGCTAAAGCCTGAGTAGACTGATAAATCAATGTGATCAGTTATTAATCTCAGTGTTACTGAGCTCTGCTAAAGCCTGAGTAGACTGATAAATCAATGTGATCAGTTATTAATCTCAGTGTTACTGAGCTCTGCTAAAGCCTGAGTAGACTAATAAATCAATGTGATCAGTTATTAATCTCAGTGTTACTGAGCTTTGAAATGTTTCATATATATGGTTCTTGTGTAGATATGAACTAAGTTGTTGGGCCACAGCTTTCTCTAAGATCTTAGATATAAACAGTAAGTTAGAAACAGGCCTGTAATTAGACAAAACGGTGACATCAAGATTTGGTTTCTTGATCAGAGGTTTGATAACTGCTAGTTTAAAAACTTTGGGTACATGGCCCAGACTAAGGGACGAGTTTACAACAGTTGATATAGGGTTTATAATAACTGGCAGTACTTCTTTGAGTAATTTTGATGGAATTGCATCGAGTGTGCAGGTTGTGCAATTTGCAGAAGAGATAATCTTCTCTAGCTCCAGCTGTGGGAGGGGGTGAAAGGTTTCCAGGCTCTTTTCTACAGCTGTGTTTTGTTCTATATCAGCCAAGTCAGATGACTGCCAAGCTGGATTTGAATTTGATACTGTGGGTTGAATTTGTTGTCTAATATTATCAATTTTATTATTAAAGAAGTCCATAAAAACTTCACTAGTGAGAGTTGCTGGGATTTCTGGTTCATTTCTTGCCTGATTTTGTGTGATTTGGGAAATCACATTAAACAGTATTCTAGGATTATACTTATTATTCTCGATCAGCGAGGCCAGATATGCTGAGTGAGCTTCAGTGAGAGCATTTCTATACTCTATAAGGCCGTCCTTCCAGGCAGTGTGGAACACTTCTAGTTTGGTATGACGCCATTTCCGCCCTCTAATTTCCGAGCTGTTTGTTTTAAGGTCCGGGTTTTATCGTTGTACCACGGGGTGAGCTTTTTCTGCCTTATTCTTTTTATTTTAAGTGGGGCCACCTTTTCTAAAGTGGATCGTAAGGTATTTTCTAAGTAATCGGTTAGTAAATCTAGTTCCATTGGGTCTGATGGAGTGGAGACTGGGGTTGATAGCGCTGGGAGATTTTCTATAAATTGTAGGGCGGTAGATGGTTTTATTATGCGCTTTGTTGAATAACGAGGGGACGTATATATATTATGGCTAAATCGTAGCTCATATGAAATTAAGAAATGGTCGGAGATTGCTGTGGTTTGCGGTAAGATATTAAGCTTGTCTATGTTAAGACCTCGTGTCAAAACTAAATCTAACGTATGACTACAGTAGTGTGTCGGCCCGGTTACATTTTGGGTAAAACCAACAGAGTCTAGGATTGAGGTAAATGCCCTTTTTAATGGGTCGTCTACCTTCTCAAAGTGAATATTAACATCCCCTACAATTATTACTTTATCATTACACACAGCCAGGTTTGCAGCGAAGTCACTAAATTCTTTTATAAATTCAGAGTCGCCCCCTGGTGGTCTGTAAATGTTAAATAATGAAAACGCCTTCTTTTTTGTGACCGGATTTGTGACGTGAATTGAGAGGACCTCAAAGGAAGTGAAAGTGTCGCATTGTTTCTGACTAATATCGAGAGTATTTTGGTATATTATACAGACTCCACCTCCCTTGCCTGATAGTCTTGGCCTATGTGCATAATTATAGCCTACAGGCGTGGCTTCATTTAAAGCTAAATATTCATCTGGTCTAAGCCACGTTTCAGTAAGACAGAAAAAGTCAAATTTATGATCGCTTATAATTTCATTTATGACGACTGCTTTAGAGTTTAATGATCTTATATTAAGTAGTCCAAGTTTTAGATCTAAGGTGTTAGTGCCATCATCAGAACATGGATATATGTTAATAAGATTATTTAAGCGGACTGATTGAGTTTTTCTGTGATTAAATTTAGTTTTAATTCGGGGCAAAGATACAGTCTCAATAAGGTTAATCTTGGGTGACGCCTCAAGGCGGATCGCAGACGGTCGGTTTAGCCTGTCTGTCTGCGGCCTGATCCCGGCTCTGGACTGTCAGCAGCGGTTTACGCTACTCTGCCGACTAACTAAAAGACTATGTGCTATGCTGCACGAAAGTAAGGCAGCACCCTCCCGCGTGGGGTGGACACCATCCCTACCTATAAAACCAGGCTTGCCCTCAAATCGTAACCAATTATCTATAAAGCCCACTTGATTTTCGGAACACCACTTGGACATCCAGCGGTTTAACGCCGTAAGCCTGCTGTAGGCCTCAGCGCCGCGTCGCATTGGGATGGGGCCAGAGCAGATTACGGCATCGGACATCGTCTGGGCCTGTTTAATCACCTCTCTAATGTTAGCCTTAGTTATCTCAGACTGCGGCAGACGGATATCGTTGGCCCCTACATGAATGACTATCCTCGAATATCTCTTATCAGCTAATCTAAGGTTGCCACTAATGTCCGGCGCTCTGGCTCCCGATAAGCATCTAACTGTAACCGCTGGCGCCCCTAACAGAGTAGCTAACTTCACATGTCGAACAATCGAGTCTCCTATGACCAGAGTGCTTTTAACAGGCTTCACAGTGGGCGCTTCACTGAGCGGGGCAAACCTGTTTGACACGAGAATGGGAGGAGCGTGGTGTTCCGGTGGGCTAGCTTTGGCCTCAGCGTTAGCATTAGCCTTAGCTTTCTGGCTAGACCGCCGAGTCGTCACCCATTCGCCCCGCTGTGAGGGCTCTGACGCCGGAGTCGAGGGGGTGCTAACTCTCCCTAGGGTTGCTAACGCTGCCTCTGGCTGCCTATCCCTTAATAATCCCCGGATACGCACTTCTAACTGGTCGACCTTCTCCACCAAACAGCTAACTAGCTGGCACTTAGTACAAACGCTATCGCTATCACTAGAGGCGGAAAAGGGCGTTAAGCTAAACATGCCACACTCTGAGCAGACGAAACAACCAGCAGAAGCCATGATATTTAGCCACTTACCGCTTCTTGTTGATTTTAAATGCTGATAGCACAAAAAACTTTACCGCAGTGACGCGCTATCAGTCGCTATCAGTCGCTCGCAGACTCATCAAATTAAAACCAAGCAGTCTTCGGGCCAACCTCTTCTTTAACTGAGCTTATAAAAGAGAAAAAGCGCCACTGGCAGGACCACCAGCAGTGCTGAGCGGATAAAGCCTGAGTAGACTGATAAATCAATGTGATCAGTTATTAATCTCAGTGTTACTGAGCTCTGCTAAAGCCTGAGTAGACTGATAAATCAATGTGATCAGTTATTAATCTCAGTGTTACTGAGCTCTGCTAAAGCCTGAGTAGACTGATAAATCAATGTAATGATCAGTTATTAATCTCAGTGTTACTGAGCTCTGCTAAAGCCTGAGTAGACTGATAAATCAATGTGATCAGTTATTAATCTCAGCGTTATTGAGCTCTGCTAAAGCCTGAGTAGACTGATAAATCAATGTGATCAGTTATTAATCTCAGTGTTACTGAGCTCTGCTAAAGCCTGAGTAGACTGATAAATCAATGTGATCAGTTATTAATCTCAGTGTCACTGAGCTCTGCTAAAGCCTGAGTAGACTGATAAATCAATGTGATCGGTTATTAATCTCAGGGTTACTGAGCTCTGCTAAAGCCTGAGTGGACTGATAAATCAATGTGATCAGTTATTGATCTCAGTGTTACTGAGCTCTGCTAAAGCCTGAGTAGACTGATAAATCAATGTGATCGGTTATTAATCTCAGTGTTACTGAGCTCTGCTAAAGCCTGAGTAGACTGATAAATCAATGTGATCAGTTATTAATCTCAGTGTTACTGAGCTCTGCTAAAGCCTGAGTAGACTGATAAACCAATGTGATCAGTTATTAATCTCAGGGTTACTGAGCTCTGCTAAAGCCTGAGTGGACTGATAAATCAATGTGATCAGTTATTAATCTCAGGGTTACTGAGCTCTGCTAAAGCCTGAGTGGACTGATCAATCAATGTGATGATCAGTTATTAATCTCAGTGTTACTGAGCTCTGCTAAAGCCTGAGTAGACTGATAAATCAATGTGATCAGTTATTAATCTCAGTGTTACTGAGCTCTGCTAAAGCCTGAGTAGACTGATAAACCAATGTGATCAGTTATTAATCTCAGGGTTACTGAGCTCTGCTAAAGCCTGAGTGGACTGATAAATCAATGTGATCAGTTATTAATCTCAGGGTTACTGAGCTCTGCTAAAGCCTGAGTGGACTGATCAATCAATGTGATGATCAGTTATTAATCTCAGCGTTACTGAGCTCTGCTAAAGCCTGAGTAGACTGATAAATCAATGTGATCAGTTATTAATCTGAGCGTTACTGAGCTCTGCTAAAGCCTGAGTAGACTGATAAATCAATGTGATCGGTTATTAATCTCAGTGTTACTGAGCTCTGCTAAAGCCTGAGTAGACTGATAAATCAATGTGATCAGTTATTAATCTCAGTGTTACTGAGCTCTGCTAAAGCCTGAGTAGACTGATAAATCAATGTGATCAGTTATTAATCTCAGTGTTACTGAGCTCTGCTAAAGCCTGAGTAGACTGATAAACCAATGTGATCAGTTATTAATCTCAGTGTTACTGAGCTCTGCTAAAGCCTGAGTAGACTGATAAATCAATGTGATCAGTTATTAATCTCAGTGTTACTGAGCTCTGCTAAAGCCTGAGTAGACTGATAAATCAATGTGATCAGTTATTAATCTCAGTGTTACTGAGCTCTGCTAAAGCCTGAGTAGACTGATAAATCAATGTGATCAGTTATTAATCTCAGTGTTACTGAGCTCTGCTAAAGCCTGAGTAGACTGATAAATCAATGTGATCAGTTATTAATCTCAGTGTTACTGAGCTCTGCTAAAGCCTGAGTAGACTGATAAATCAATGTGATCAGTTATTAATCTCAGTGTTACTGAGCTCTGCTAAAGCCTGAGTAGACTGATAAATCAATGTGATCAGTTATTAATCTCAGTGTTACTGAGCTCTGCTAAAGCCTGAGTAGACTGATAAATCAATGTGATGATCAGTTGTTAATCTCAGTGTTGATGAGTAAATGTTTAATAATTGTTAAATAAAATGTAAAGAAGAATTATATGAAGAATGTAAACATGAATGCCAACCAGTTAGTGAATTACGTAAAAATGACTAGAGCAGTTTTTCCCTTGTGCCTTATCAATATGTTTTCTAAGTGTATCATGAATACCAGCATAATGTGATTGCATTAAAGAAAATGGTTTGATGCATCTGAAATACTCAAAGCCATAACTACTGTTAACTACTGTATTTAGTGTTGTGTGTCACTCTTTCCCTTTATTCCAGCTTCCATTCTTTTCAGAGACTCAGTTTTTCAAAGAAATCAGCGGACACACCTCCAAAGTTCAGTCTTAAAAGTTGGTTGATCATTTTCTGAAGTAATCCAACACATTCCATGATGTTGAAGTCTGGAAGTCTGTGTGGGCATTCCACTGTTCTGAGAACACCATTAGCTTGTTTGTTTGATAAATACGTCCATATCGTCTCAGCAGAGTGCAGAGAAGCGAATTCTATAAAAAATGTCTTTTAGGTTCTAATTGTAGGCTCAAATTTATCTGATGAATGTAATTCCATCAAATGGATTTATGAATGTCATACTAAAGACAACTTCAATGTACACCATACATGATTTAAATGTTCTCCTAAGATGATTTGAATGCATAGTACATGTAAATGTTACCTCATGTGAAACCATTATGTGAAATATCTGATCAGTTGCGCGCGTTATGTCTTGAGGACATGCCAAACTTGCATTTTCCTAAATACATATGTGCTATAGTGAAGATAAAGGTGAAGTTTAGAGTACCATTTGGCTATCAGTCCTTATTGCTTATATGTTCACTTGTGAATGGTTATGGCAGTAAGCTCCTCAGCTGGTGTATGTTGCGCAGGTGTTGTAACTGAGAAATGTGCTCGAAGCTGATTGGTTGGCAGAACAGGAGCAGATATGGAGGGTTTATGAACGACCTGGATTACAGCTCAAGCTTGCTGCCCGGGGAATAAGACCGTGATGAAGAGTCTGATGAGTTGTTCTTTTTTCCTTTTGGCACTGGAAGGTGAGATACACTCTAATTTAACAGATTTTTTTATGTGCAGGAACATAATTAATACATTTGTAATTTGTAAATAAGGTGGTCAGTCTATTGTTATGAGAACACCAGTAGCTTCTTTGTTGGAAGTCCATCTTGAACTTTTCCGCAGAATACTTGGGATCATTACCTTGCTGCAGCATTCATTTTTCCAATTAAACACTGTCCAAAAATTTGTTTAAGCTTATGAGCATTCATGATGCCTTCAATCAAAAACAATAACCAATACAGATGGTGTAATACATCTGGCACTGATCATCCACCATGGCTGGATTGGTGACAGTAATCTTTCATTGCTTGAAATGTACATTTGAATACAGTAAATTCAGTGTTTGTGGTGGTTTTGAGTCATTTGCAAGTAAATTCATTATTTTTTGTTTTTTATAAGTCATTTGTGCCGTTCTCTTATTTATTTATTTCCAGCTTCGTTTCCAGCCCATTTGAGCTCATGTGGTAACATTTTTATTCTTCAAGGACAAGAATTTGAAAATATTCTCTCTGTCAGGTGCTGTGTTAGGTGTCCCTCAGAAAATGACTGACAGTGGACCTACAGAAGGTTTGCACCATGTGCTGTTAACAGTTTCTGGTGATGTTCTCGGGCACTGTGGTGGATCTCTGATCAGTCCTGAGTGGGTCCTCACTGCAGCCTACTGCGATCGACCGTAAGAGCTCTCACAATGTGAATAATTACTGTTACAGCAATGTAAATATTGAAATAAATGCTCAAACATCAGAAATCAGCTTTTATTTATTTAATTCCCAGTTGAGCTGTCCTTTAAGTACAAGTTATTCATTTTTTAAGAGACAGACTTTCAGTTTTTAAAAGAAATCTGCAGTTCAGTCCCAGAACTTGGTTTATCATTTTCTGAAAGATTCCCCAACACACTGGGCGATGTTGAGGTCTGGACCCTGGGGTGGGCAGTCTGTTCTTCTGAGAGCACCAGCACCTTTTCTGTTTGATAAGTTTGTCTAGATCTCAGCAGTGTGCTTGGGGTCATTGTTTTGGTGTAAAATTAATGACTTTGAAGACAAAGTAGGTACTAATATATGCATTTAGCAGCTTGTAAATTCAATTAAAACCATTATAAAATTGAAAAAGTTGGTGCACTAAATTTACTGAACTGAAATGTACATTTCAGTCGAGGATGATTTGTCTACCACCATCAGTCAAGCATAATAGATGTTCGGTGTAAGTTTGGAAATTACAAAGTTTGAAGTCAGTCATTTGTTATTGACTGAAGGCTGACAAGTGCAAACAAACTTTAATACAGTATACAGTACCTTCTGGATACCATTTGATTGAAAAGTATTAAAATTTCTTTGTACTTTAGTTCCTAGTTTAATCTTTTTCAGGTTTTAGGCTATTTTTCCTAGTTTTGGTTTTATGCAGTATTTCTACATTTGTCAAACACTAACATTTAACTGTATAGTGGCATTTCTTTCAATTTACCTTAATAAAAAAAGCTAGATGACATTAATATAGTAGATTAGATATCATAACCCTGATGATGGAAAAAATCTTCAAAATAATAAATTTACAGGAAAAGGAAAAAGACCTACTTTACTTTTAATATAAGTCAAAGGAACCAGACTTCTGTCCAAGTAATTTTGGGCCATATCTTTGGGTCCATTCTTCATGAAATTACAAACAATGTATAGAGCACCAGGCATTTTTAAATTATGTCACAAACTGAAAAATGGAAATACAGTGACAAATTATATGAATATTCATGCAAGTAATGCAAGTCTATGTAATGTTATTGATGTCTAAGTAATGTCATTGATGTATTATCTCTCCAGCACAGTTATCCACAAGTGAATGCATAAAATTACTCCATTATTATCCATTATTTTTCCAACTTCACTCCAATCTCAAGGTCAAAACTTCATTTCATCTTTTTTGTTTATTTTTTGGCCTTGAGCCTGGAGGAGTGAAGTTGGAAAAAGTTAGTCCTGATGACTGAATCTTTCTCCATAACAGTGACATTGGAGATTATTTCATTAAAAAGCATGATACTTTCATCGATAGTCTAAGATCATGTTCACTCTTTTATTAGGGACTTGGAAGTGATTTTGGGCCACCATCCAGGTCTACAAGGAGAACGGAGGAAAGTTACTACAAGAAAAACGTTCACCAACAAGAAAAACCTTCACAACATCATGTTGTTGAAAGTGGAAACAAAATCTAAAGACAAGTTCACCACTGTTGCTCTACCTGACGAAAACTGCCAGTCACCCTCCGAAAACACTGTAGTTCACTTTTATGGATGGATTAATGCAGCATATAATTTTGCAAAAGGTGAGTTTGTTAATATTAAGCAATTAGAGACCCATTTTAATATTCACAGATATCAAAGCAAGGTCCACCCTTACACTGCTGATATTAAATTAATGGCTCAACAGCGCTGTGGGTGTGAAAGGACGTACAGATGTCAAGAAGCCGTCACTGAGACATCAGAATAAGAATCAATCAATCTTGGTGAGTCACACATGTATGACATGTAACACAGTTGAGTGGGGGCAGAAGTGAGACAGCCAGGCTGGGGGAGGAGTGCAGGGGACTGGCAGAGAGAGGATCATCCTTTGTGTGAGGATCTCTCACTTTTGCATGGGATTGTATTCAATCTTTCCTTTTTTTGGAGCTGTAACAGCCTTCACTCTTCTGTGAAGCTCTCCACAAGGTTTTGAAGTGTACCTGTGAGAATATGTCCCCATTCAGTCAAAAGAGCATTTGTGAGCTCAGACACTGATCTTGGATGAAAAGGTCTTGGCTCACATGTTACTCCAGTTGTCCCAAAAGTGTTCAGCGGGGTTGAGGTCAGGGCTCTGTGCAGGCCAGTGGGGTTCCTCCACATCAAACTCTGGTCTAGATTAAGATCTGTTGTTAAAGATCAAGACCAACTGAACGAGTGCAGACAAGCTTGTTTGGAATAAAAACATGCACCCACTCCATTCCTTTGCAAATAACCCAAGTTAGTTATTTTTTTATGAGATGCATGTCACGACTGAATTAGTATTTTCTGCTTTCATTCTCTATATGTAAGCCCTGAATTAGTAGATGATGAGTAATAGGACAGCGACTCACTTACTCAGGGATACAGCACCACCTTCCGTTTGCTTAAGTGACATTATGTATGTTTCTTCAGTGAATATCAATCAGTCAGACAGTCAGCCTTCAGTCAGTCAATGACTAAATGAGAGACAGTGACTCTTGCAGGGTGGTCCAGCAAAAAGAGTCTTGTCTAGCTTCACCTTACAAAGAAAAGCAAAAAAAACCAATGACGACTGCAGCACAGACGCCCAAAATATGTTCCCTATTGCTGTCAGGACCAAAGGCTCCAAAGGGCCCTTCAACCCCAGGCCTCCAACATAATATTAGGAGTGAAAAAAGAAATCTTTTAATACCGGCTAAACACTTACAATAATAACTGTTTTAAATCTAAGTTCTCAAAAGATGTCAAAAAGGGAAGAGTCCTCATACGCTGAGTTTGTGGAAGAGGGAAAAAGGATTCCTCATTTCAGCATCAGGTGGCACGAGAGAACCAACTGCGCAAATACAGTGTTCCAAACAACAGTTTATATACCACTTATCTGGGGTAATATGATATCTCCCCTTCTCAAATTTTGATATTAGCTCATTCTCTAAAAGGTGCATCTCTTCATCCATAAACTTGGCCATGGCATGATGAGCTCACTAAAAACTGGCTTCCTCCGGTTTTTACGAGTCTGCTTTACTTTTCAAGGTCAACTTGCCCCTCTCTTCACTGGGTCAGGAAGTACACACAGGCTTCCCAGTGACAATGAGTACCTCCTAAATGTGAGATATCGAGATATCAAGTCTACTATTCTGTAATACTCTCTAGTACTGAGCACCAAAACATACAGGTCATCTTATATTTAGGTTCACAAGAGGACGAGGTTGAAGTTGGTTTTCTATTCACCAGCTTCTTGTTCGAATTTCCCCGCTCTACTTTAAATGGTGGCTGTATTAACTCAAACATCGCCATAGTTAGAACAGTGAAAGAACCGTTTTCCAGCATCTCATGGAGCATCTGCGACAGGCAACACAAAACAGCAGGAAGTATGGGAGGTGATCTCGCAAAGGCGTGTTCGGCTTCGCACAGCCCTCAAGAATTATGTTTCGCACGAAGTATGCTGAGGCCTTAAGGCCTACCCTTTGGGAACTTCATATGACCTGTTAGCCAGTACTACCTATTTGGTTACTGATTACTGGCTAAGAGAATACTTATTCAAAATCTCTGTCATTACTACGCCTAACACCACTGGATCAAAAAAACCTAAAGGCTTTTCCTTCAGGGATTTTCTGTAAGAGCGCCATGTAGTTTCACTCTTGTAGCGTATGAAAAGAATTCCTAGAGCATTACAGGGTCAGCTTATGTCCATGATGGATTGTTCAGGCGAACACTGTTACCTCACTTGACCACAGTCCAGCAGGCTAAAAACCTCTCTTTCTGCAGACCGAGACGAGCCTCAGAATCTGCAGAAAGGAGAACTCTCAGTCTCCGCCTGCAAAGACGTCCCTAAACGAGAGAAACAGCCGGTGCCAAAGGACCTGCAACATGACAAGCAAACACTTCTGTGTGCAGCCCACCCCCCTGGTGTGGAAGACTGTGAGGTACACCTGCTCTTTCTGCTCAGAAACTCATGAAAGAGGCTGTTATGCTACAGGTACCCTGTGGAATAAAGAACTTTTACTGTCAAAGTACTGTGAAATTTAAAGATCAATACCCGTTTTTTGGGAAAAAAGGTTAGTGCATATAAAAAAAAACACATTGAAGTTTAACACTGCGGTCATTGATTTTCAGAAATAAAGGTTAAAATTCACAAAACAAATCACCTTTAATTCCCACACGTGTTTGTTTTGATTATTTTGGTTATTGCTATGACGATGGTAAAAGACTATGTCAGGGACCCAAGTTAAAGTGTAGAATTTGAATCAAGCTTTATTGGCCAGGTGTTCTATGAATACAAGGAATTTGGTTTTGGTTACAGGAGCTCACAGTGTACAGTATCAGACAGACATTCACATGTAGAGAATAAGATAAAATAAACATAAAATATGATGATATATACAAAAAAAAGATGAAATAACATTTTTTTATTATTGAGAAAACACACTTCAGCTGTTAATTAACAGGTTTTGTATGGCAGCCCTGCTGCAGATTCCTTCAACAGTGCAACAACATGAAATATGACTAATACAGCGTCTTTTGCTCTTACAGGTCTACGCTGGAACGGGTTTGATGCACAATGGTGTCCTGCATGGAGTGCTTGTTAATTACGACTTCCTTTGTAAGAAACAGGTGGAATTCATGGACGTCTGTGCTTACAGAGACTGGATCAAAGATGCATTCACAAAAATGAAATTGCTTTGTTGTGGATTGTAATCAGTTTCATATCACTGTTAAATAATATCTCAGAACCAAGACTGACAACTTAAACCTAAGGAAAAAAACCTCATTAAATTATGATATCCAGGAGGATATGCAACCTATGAACAAAACCACTCATCTTATTTGTGCTTATTACATTGTTGTCTTTGCCTGCAGGTTTTGTCTCGCAGTCATCGCTACAATGCTGCTCTGCACTGGTGTCAGACTATCTCTTCAAATACAGAGCCTTTAACTACGCAATAACCATTTTATTCTTCCTCTTTTCTTCAAACGGTGCATTTACTGCATGCAGCACGTACGTTCAGTGTTTACTATCATGTGTCTTTATTTGAGGTTTGTTCTCTTTAAACCAAGAGCTCCAAAAGTGTGGTTACATACATATATCACTGTTGTCGGAATAAAACAGCATCTCCAAAATGACATCTATCACTAATATATATATAATATATATATATATATATATATATATATATATATATATAATATATAATATATATATATATATATATATATATACACACACACACACACACACACACACACACATACGTATATACACAAACCTTTTCATAGATACACACACACACACACACACACACAGACATTTTATATACGTATATACACAAACAAACCTTTTAATAGATACATATACACACACAAACAGATACATACATATACACACACACATAGTTGCTGTCACAAGGAACTTTACACTTTATATTGTGTGTAAATTTCATGAAGAATGGACCAAAACAAACGACACAAAATTACTTGGAAAGCAGTCTGGTTTCATTGCCTCACATCAAAACTAAAGTTGTATTTTTTCACTCTTCCTGTAAAGTTTTGGACTTTTTTTCTGAGAACAATGAGATATATATATATATATATATATATATATATATATATATATGGTGCTGTTTTAAGCAATTACCTGTACTTACCAAAAATCCTGGAGTTGTTGGCAAATGAATGTCTGCATGTTTAAGTGGTTATGATAAACAAAGTCATTCAGAGTTTGGTGTGAAATGCTCTGTTCTAGAGAAACTTACTCAGGCAGAACTGTTCACAGTGATGGTGATAGGAACCAGACGTCCACTTCTAGAAGCTCCCTCACACAAAGTTATTAAACAAAAAAACGTTTTCCAAAGAAAATAACACCTGGTTCCCATCTTCACTGGTGCAAGCAAATCTGCACGTTTCTCTACAATAACCACTTCACATCAAGGCATATTATTTACAATCTCAACTATCAAATAATGCATCCTTTTACTCTGACTAGGATAAAATGAGTTAAGCCAAAAACCAAAACCTGAAATCCCATCAGCCCGTTAAATCTGAATCTGGGTCTATACTTTCACTTAAACATATTCTTACAGCAGTTTAAATAACAAATGTGAAAAAAATGAGCTCTATAAACAACACAGTAAAAATAATACACATAAATCTACTTTTAGTGAAGTAACAATATTTTTTTATTGAACGTCAGACACATATGACAAGTTTGAATATTACACCAATCCATCAACACAAACATCTCTAAATAAGCTGTAATGAAATCACACAGACCGATTTAGACTTTATTAGCCACTTTGTGGTGTAGTATCGTCCTACAGACTAACTCACGGACGGAGGATAAAGTCCCACTGCAGACTCTCTGCTGCTCTGTGGAAACAGCAGGGAAACATGGAATGAACAGAAGCATGAACAGGAGCATAAATGTACATTAACTGGGTACGAAAGAGTGGAAGGTGGGGAACATAACCAGCTGCTGGATAAAAGAGGAAGCTGATTTCAGACCAGCATGTGCCACAATCACCCTACTCGTATCACGTGAATGGGGTAAGATGTGCACTGCTGGACTAATGTAGAGTTGAACTCTAAAATTAGAAGCTTAGTTTATGGCCCAATGGTGCCAAACGCTCTTTGTAGTCTCGGGTTCATAAGAGGACCATCCACCTCTAGAAATGGACTCGTTTCTCCCAGTGGGTCGAAATGAACTCCAATCTTCCCTGCTAGCTCAGAGCAGTTCGCACTTAGCAGGTTGACGAGTTGACCTCCCCCACAACGCCGCATGGGCAGAACATCTTATAGAGACAGCACATGCAGTTTTCGCTTTCCAAAGTTGTAAAAATGGTAAAAAGGAAGAGAGAAAAGAAAATCCTTCATACTTTGTGACCTCCGTCTCTCTTCTGAGCCATAATGCGGTTGTAGACGTAAAACTTGACGCTTTGCCAGTCTCTGTTCTTGAGGGCCAGAGGTTCGGCCCTAATGCAGTTTTCACACGGTGTCTTGCCCGGAACGCGACAGGAAGTGATGAAATCCTTCATGTGTCTCTCCACGGCCTGAACTTCACTCATACTCCAGGTTTTCCTCTTCTTCTGTTCCTTTCTTTTCTGGCCTGGAGGAGAGACTGGAAATGCACCTGCATTAAAAATAAACAAGACAGTTCATGTATTACAACAAGACTTGGGTCAATGATTCTAATGCATTTCTGAATCAGGAAACTATCAGAGAAGATGACAGATATAAAGATTTGGTTATTACAGATGTAAAAATTTCCCCTTTAACAGAAATAATATCAGGAGATTTGAGCAAATGTTTAAGTGTTTTGTTAAATGTTCAAAGTCACTTTTATTATGACTTCATTATGACAGCAGTGACTATTCTACCCCTAGAACATCAGTAAAAAGTGAAAAATAAAACATCTGATGTAAAAAATGCTGGCATTCAATCACTATGATGAAGACTAACCATTTGCAAAGAGACCTTTATAAATTCCAATAATGAAAACTGACCCGTTTCTTTAGTGAAATAATCATCATTTCATATCTTCTTATTCCCAAAATAACCTCAAATACTGAACAAATGGTCTAACTGACAATATTTAATATACATTGTTTAAAAAATATGGTATATAAAACCAAAAATTACTTCAAATAAGGCAATTAAATCTTTTGTAATGAACGAGCGATTAAACTTTTGCACCAGTAAAGTTTTCTTGTCCAAAATATATTACAGTACCAGTATATATGCTATAGTTTTTATTATTACAAATGTAACTGACTCACTTGAACCTGTGACATTGCACAGTACAGTGTCCTCTACCGCACTTTCATTTACACTCTGCGTACCTCCGGGTGCTGGGCATTCCCAGTTTTTCCTTCCTCTGTCATTGCAGAGCTCAAGCTCCTCTACAGAAGACAGAAAACAGCAGCAAGTTTAATTTCTGTCCACAGGATGGGGTTTATTTTGGGCAACTTCCACCACTTTTTCAAAATTCTTCCATAATTCAGTGTTTAAGATGGAAACAGCCATGCAGAGTGAGTTGGTGCAAAATGGCTCAGATGTCTTCACAGTGGTGGTGATAGGAACCAGAGGTCACCATGAATACAACACAAATATAGCCATTATATTTACAATCTAAAACCACCAGTGAAGTTTTAATATGGAATGCTGATGATGGGAAAATAGCGCAAAGTTTCTCTAGAACAGAGCATTTCACACCAAAACAAACCATGAATGACTTCATCTTACAACTGAACTACTTTTTTGTTTTTATTGGTGGAATTCCCCTTCAAAATGGATCTTTTTCTTGAATGCAATGTTCATGTAATTGTCTCCAGACAGCAGCAGATGAAAAGACCTTTAATCAACACAAGTGACACTGAATTTCAACATGAACAACATGCAGTAAACAAGTAACAGGTAACCCATCAAAAAATAAATAAAATTATAAAAATAACAAAAACAGCATGCAAGGCTTAAATGTTGTAGTTCGGCAAAAAAAGAATTTACACAAATTCCTCACAGTGTCAGAGACCACATAAACAAGAATATCTGATATATCTTCACATCGTAGGTAGTGATTTACCCCCCTGACAATATCTGTTTTAACAAACCCTCGTGCACTTGAACTAACCATTTCACCTGGAGGGACTCTCCAGCACCATCTTATGGGCTGCTCCATTATTTTATTAGTTGAAGTGATGGGTGTTAAATTAATCTTCTTTCAGGCGACTGGTCAAGCAAACACCAGTGTACCAGAACGTGCCTGGAAATCATTACAACCTGTTGCATTTCCCTTTTACCCAAAAAATAACAGCTGACAAAGCTGTTTTGAGCTACAGGAATAAACAACATACTGTAACTACCAACTATTCTATTTCTATTCTATATCTATTATACACAACCACTGGTACAACTTCATCACTTTCTAGCTGGATTGTTAGCGTGATAACGGCTAATTGGCCAACAAAAACAAAAAGAAAGGTGTTACACCACGGTTCTACAGAAAGTGTGTAGCTGGACAAGGCAGTTACTTACACGTTATACTCTAACTTTGAAATCAAAACTTGCACGGCTAGCCGATTAGCTCACTGAGGCTAACTAGTCAAAAATGAGTGTGTTCCTTTTTAATAATCTGCTCCTCACTGTTGCACGTGGTCATTCGTGTAATGCAGAAGTGATGAGCATCCAAGTGGTAAGTCAAAGTGGCCGAGGGTAATTAAACAAAAATAAATAAATAAATAAATAACATATGCTAACTGGTGGGGCATACTCTTCCATTAATTACTACCGACATGAGCCTTATAGCTCCAGCAAATCTGAGACCTTGAATGTGTTTTGGTGGGTCAACTACATTTAGTGTTAAGGGAAAATTGCATAAATTTGATTTTTGGCCGAACTCTTAACACAGATAGATGGTATGAGAAAGCCTCAAATGTAGGTTGACACATGCTTTCATTGGCACACTTGTACATTAGCAAACCTGTGAATGAGTGAGCGAGTGAGGTAAGCAACGAGTGACAGAAGGTTGAAGAGTAAGCAAGATAGAGACAGAGAGACATCATATATACCATTAGGCTGAACACTGATGTCAGAGAAGTTCTTGCCCATAAACTCCATCATTCTCCCTTGTTCCATTGCTGTAAGAACCTTGTAGACCTTTGCCAACTGCAGGGTCCTCTCAGGCAAAGGATAGTATTCCTCATGTACGATCAGCTCATGCCCAAGAAAGTTTGCCAACTGGTTTATCTCTGGATCCCCCAGATTCAGGACTGTGGACAGCGTCGCAATTCGCTTTCTCAGCTTTCCACAAGTGAGGGCGTAAGCGTCCTTTGCGCCACAGGCTGAAGCAGCCACACGGACACAATCCGAGCTTCTGTAGTGCGTGTTAGATGAAGGCCGGGCAAACACGTAAGGATTCTCTTTGAGGACTCCACAAACCTCTCGCTTCTCGGCCAGGAGCTGCAAGCCACGAAGCATTTTGAGGGTGAGCAGGATGGGCACTGGACGGGCACCTTCAGGCCTGATTACTATTTTGTAGAAGTGTCTGCACAGCTGTTTCTCAACTTCAGTGAGGGCCCAGTCTATGTCAGTAGGGGGATCAGCAGAGTCCCTGGACAAGAACGTGGTCAGGGTCATGCTGGACACTTCCCCTTCTCTGCTGCGGTTGAACAGAACAACTTGAGTCAGACAGACCTTTGCCAGATCAGACCAGTATTTTGTAGAAGGGTCCGCTGTCAGCTGAGCCATGCGTTCATCCTGTGTCTTGTTCAAGAAGGTGTGAAGTTTCTGGACGTCTTCCGTGAAGGCCAACAACGTGGGCGTCTTGAACTTTACATCCTCAGTGTTTTTTGCCACCGACGTCCAGAGCAGATCGTTCCATCTATCCTCATGGATTTTTTGGAAGTCCCGCAGCTTTTGTGCCAAGCCACTGTCTTTTGGGATCACAACTTTGGCCCTCACGAGTCGACTAAGCTGGACGAGCCAGATTGAGAGTTTCTTGGCCAAAGATGGGATTTTGTAAGTGTTGGTTTCACTGTTGTATTCACATGCCTGCCTCACGGCTTCTACAACTTGCATGCAGTTGTATGGGTCAAGGAAATCCTCCAGCTTCTTCAGTGATGCAACTTTCCTCCCGGTGACCAGCAGTTTACCCAGCTCTCGTAACTTCTGCCGGATGATGCAGCCCTGGTTTTGTTGAGGCGCACCACTTTTGTTAAGCCAATATTCCCCCATCTGAAGGATGCAATTGTCATTTTTGACAGCATCTGTGACTTCATCAGGGACCATGAAGCTTAATATAGTCCATAATGCTGGGCTTACATTAGCAGGCACAGGCTGTGAAGCTGCTACAATAGACAAGGTGCGGTTCTTTCCAGGTTTTGGAACATATGTTTTATTAGGGCTTAGTTTACAGACCTTCATATGCCTCCATAGAACCCTTTTGTTGAACAGTCCTTGGCAATGTGCACAATGCATGAAGTCACTGGCTTTGACCACTCCTCGTGGCCGTTTGCAAGGAACCAGGTCACCTTTGCCTGACTTCAGCACGGCTATATTGTGTTTGTAGTTCCCCCGAAGACGAAGTTCATCCAACTGTAGTCTCCTCTCCTTTGAACCCTTCGGAAAGCCACGGGCTTTTGCAACCTCTTCTTCTTTGGCATGCACATCTTCCAGATGTCTCGCCATCTTGCTAAATGGTTTCGAACAAAAAAGGCAATAATGTTTCTTATTATACACTCTCTTCCCATCCATTTTTCTTTGGCTTCTGTTGACAGCCACAGCTCCTCTGGTTTTGATATTGTTGCTGCGTAAATTGGCCTTTGGCTTCCTCTTCGAACTGGAGCTGGGTTTGGGCGACTTGCAACCTTCTGAGCAGCTGTCACGACTTTCATCTTTAGAGTTCGAAGGAAGTTCCTTTCCGCTGTCTGAAGCAGAATCCAATAGCTCGTTTGAATCCTCAGAAAATAACTCTTCCAGCTAAAATCAGAATTGATAACATGTTACTTAAATACTGTGAAATGAAGTATCCTACTTAAACTTAAAACCTCTGATCTAGTCTTGAATGAATTAATCAACCACACAGTACTGTGCAAATGTCAGAGACTCTTAATTTTTTTTATTTGAAGCCAAAATGGACCATATATTTTGCCGTTTTCAACAGGAGACAAAAACTTTTAAATATTTAAAAGTAAACTACACAAAAGCCCCAACTAAATACAACACCACTTTTTCCTCCCAATATTTAGCATGTCCGCCCTTTACCTTTATCATCTTCTTCCATGTTTTCCAGGAGACTTGCTTTCAGGTTTTCAAAGAAAAAGTCCAGGAATATTTCAACATGTTCCAAGTTTAGTCTCAAATATTGGGTACATTTTCTGCTCTTAACCGAAGTAATCCTAAACAATAGAGGTGGGCTATATGACTATTTTTTATTGCTATTGTCAAAAAGGAAAGATTATGTCACAATACGCTGGTCTCGTTATATTGTGGATATCGTTAGCGAACAGTTTGAGTGTCCAGTTTTGGGGTCTACCAGAGAAAATGGAGCGCCGTTATTTTTTATACTCATACTGTTTTTTCCAATTTCCTTTTACTTCTTTCTTTGTTTTGCAAAGTGATACATCTAATCTTGGCAGGTTTTAGTGGAAATTAAATGAAGGATGATCGCTGATTTGCACAGTACTGTATAACCATTGTAAACTTCTTTACAGGCCAAGTAGTTCCACAGGCTGGATTTTGCTGTTTCGTGTGATCAGTTACTATAAAGTGTGAGAGAAAAATAGCAATTTTAAAATGGACATTACAGAATTATGCCTGTCGATTGTACTATTCCTACAACAAATTCTGAGACAGATTAAATGTTTGGTAGATACTATAGACGAAAAACTTACTATGCTTCTAGTCTTCTTCAGTCTTGATGTACAAACGTCCTCATCACTGTCTTCAGAGGAATAAATGTTCAATCCTGAATAGGGGTTCTGAGTGTTCCTTGCATTCTATAAAAACAAATAATTTAATACATTTTAAAACACAATTTAATGACAAAAAAAAAAAAACAGGGCTCCAAAGAAAACCAAATGGTGATATTTTGGGAAAGCTGTTGGTGATCTACCCAGCAGCTATGAGCCCAACCCACAACCTATCTTGTCCAAATGATATTTTCTGTGGATTTATCAGTTATTGTCAAAAATACCACCAATTAGGTGGTTTCTTTTACATTGTAAAGAATTATATAGTATTGGACATACAACAAAAAACGTGATTTTTTTATTTTATGAAAAACGAACAAAATTACTAAGAATTCCACATTGGTACAATATTTTCATTAATGACACATAAGCATTGTCATGTATGTATTTTTGATTGTCATATATATGTTAGAATATTTAGCTCCTTAAAATTGGTTCAATTGACAATTTGTGCAATTAGTTGGTTCAATTGACAATCAAGTGACTAGGTGCGACGTCGGATATTAGTTTCAACACGCACAGAAACTTTTGAGAAGCACCTGAAGGCCATGATAGGCCAGTTAAATGTTCTACATCTCTCAATAAATAAGTTCACTTAGGATTTTACCTTTTAGTTGTTTGTCCAATTTGAAAATGTAGAATATGTAGAATTTCAGCAGAAATATAAACAATTTAAAATAGATTTACAATTTCTATTTTAAAATAGAAATTTGGAGCCTTTTATATCAGGCTATAAAAACAATAAAAACAAAGAAATCACAACTACTTCACTAACAGAAATTCTGAGCCACATTCACAAATACCTGAGCAGAGTTTATCCAAATGGCACATTTAAAGCACTGCTGTGGTAACTTAATCACCAGCCTGAATTCCCATTGAGCCTATATAAGCCCAGATGTACAGCAATCACAAGACTAAAGTAACAACTTTGGCTTCTAAATACAACATACAGTAAGATTAGTAGGTTTTTAAAGCCTGATATCATGAATAGATTGTCACCTTTTTATTAAATGATAGACACAGTATGTAAAGACTGCTAAAAAAAAAAAAAAAAACAAACAAAAACATACTGTTCACCCTCCAGTCCATATATGGAAACTGAGCTGCAAAAACAGCCAGTTTTGATTTAATAGCTTTCGCAAGGTCAAGAATATACAGTATATACAGTACTGTGCAAAAAACTATATGGTCAATAATAGAAAAAAAACATTTTAAAATAAATACAAATAACACTAGTGTAACAAGCAGTGATTTTATGGATGACTGTTTTTTTAACCATTTCCAAACCTCTCCTTGTGGAAACCCTGTACTATTTAGGGTTATCAATACTTGGTTTGGCTAATCAACATTATGTTAAATCAAGTGTCTAATGAGGAACCAAACTCTGTTCTTTACACTAGCTTTCAAGATTTCAACCACTTTTTGAAATAAACTTGTTACTTTTACTGTATTTATATTTATTTCCATTTATTCTTATGACATACAGATTACTAACACAAACATGCTCATTGCCAAGATGAATGATAAAAAATATGCTTAAAAGGGAATTCCAAAATTCCAATGATTTTTCCAAATTTTGGCAAATTTCAGACATTGCAACATAAACAAAGACATTCAGAGTGGTTTGATGTGAAATAGTTAATTGTAGAACAATTTACAGACTCAGATTTTCTTGACAGTTGTGCTGGTGGGAACCAGGGGTAAATGTCTACAGCACAGATATATCCATTTATTCACTATCCAAAACTACCAGTAAACCTACACATCCTCTGAGTTTTTACATGTAATGTTGATGATGGTAAAATAGTGGAAAATCTCAAAAAGGTCTACTTTGGGGACTATTTTGCCTTAGAACACCCTGCATGTATCCCTCCACCAGGAATGGATTAAAATAAGTTGATAAATATGACCTTTTAGGCAAAATCGTCATCACAAAACCTCCTTAAACAACGCCTCAGGTATCAGAGTTCCTCTTTCCACGCTCAACACTTCTGAACAATAATGTATATGTACCTATTCAGCCTACAGCAGCTTAGCCCTGCCTACTCAGAAGCCCAGAAGCTGTAAGAAATGTTTCAACCTGGTCCGTGTTCATTTTATTTATTTTTATATAGGACAATTTTATACAGGACAATACAGGACAGCAATACAGGACAGCAAATCAGAACTGTTTAATTCAAAGGGATAAAGAGAGGTTGGAAAACGGTCATGAACAATTGAAATAGTGGCAAGTTTACTAAAAGATACCCTCGTAAATATTTTAATGATAACAAAAATGAGAAACAGATTAAAAATGCCCTTTATTTCTTCGCTCTCCTGTGCCGCTTAACACAGACATGTTCAAACAATCCGATCAGATAAAAACTAAAAACATTGGCTGACAAACTACTTCAGAGGTTCTATTTGGGCGGCACAATATGGACATAAAATGCAGTGTTTGATGAAGCTGTCTGATGAGCAACTGGCTAGATGTGATGAAAGTACAGATTTTTTTGGGATCTGTAAAGAGAAATCTAACTAGCTTTCAATTAAACAATTATATTTATATATATATATATATATATATATATATATATATATATATATATATATATATATATATATATATATATATATATGTGTGTGTGTGTGTGTGTGTGTGTGTGTGTGTGTGTGTGCGCGCACATATACATACATACACACACACAGAATTGTTGTAATTCAGCCACATTGGAGGGTTTCCGAGCATGAACCACCTTTTTAAGGTCATACCACCGCATCTCAATCGGATTCAGGTTAGGCAAAAACATGGAACAGTGGTGAACCTTCCCAGGAAGGGCCGGCCAACCAAAATTACCCCAAGAGCGCAGTGACGACTCATCCAAGAGGTCACAAAAGACCCCACAACAACATCCAAAGAACTGTAGGCCTCACTTGCCTCAGTTAAGGTCAGTGTTCATGTGTCCACCATAAGAAAGAAACTGGGCAAAAATGGCAGAGTTCCAAGAAGAAAACCACTGAGCAAAAAGAGCATAAAGGCTCATCTCAGTTTTGCCAGAAAACATCTTGATGATCCCCAAGACTTTTGCAAGAATACTCTGTGGACTGACGAGACAAAAGTTGAACTTTTTGGAAGGTGTATGTCCCATTACATCTGGTGTAGAAGCAACACAGCATTTCAGAAAAGGAACATCATACCAACAGTAAAATATGGTGGTGGGACTGTGATGGTCTGGGGCTGTTTTACTGCTTCAGGACCTGGAAGACTTGCTAGGAATCATGAATTCTGCTGTCTACCAAAAAATCCTGAAAGAGAATGTCCCGCCATCTGTTCATCACTTCAAGCTGAAGCGCACTTGGGTTGTGCAGCAGGACAATGATCCAAAACACACCAGCAAGTCCACCTCTGAATGGCTTAAGAAAAGCAAAATTAAGACTTGAGTGGCCTAGTCAAAGTCCTGAATCCAATTGAGATGCTGTGGTACGACCTTAAAAAGGCGGTTCAAGCTCAGAAATCCTCCAATGTGGCTGAATTACAACAATCCAGCATAGATGAGTGGGCCAAAATTCCTCCACAGCGCTGTAAAAGACTCACTGTCAGTTATCGCAAATGCTTGATTGCAGTTGTTGCTGCTCAGGGTGGCCGAACCAGTTATCAGGTTTAGGGGGCAATCACTTGTTCACACAAGGCCCTGTAGGTTTGGTTTTCTTTTTCCCTTAATAATAAAGACCTTATTTATAAACTGCATTTTGTGTTTACTTGTGTTATCTTTGTCTAATATTTAAATTTGTTTGGTGATCTGAAACATTTAAGCGTGACAAACATGCAAAAGAATAAGAAATCAGGAAGGGGCAAACACTTTTTCACACCAGTGTGTGTGTGCGGGGGTGTATATATATATATATATATATATATATATATATATATATATATATATATATATATATATATATATATATATATATATATATACACACATACACACACACACAATTACATATAGCTATTCATTTATTTCTATTTCTTTAGTAGAAATATGGAATGAAATGTGTGTTGGGACAGTAGCTTTGCATAATTAAAAACAATACTGCGTTTTTGTAATTGGCTGTTTAGCCTAATGGTTAAGTCACTCATTCCATCTCAGAGAAGGTCTTATTAGGATTCTAGCGATTGGTGCCAGCAATGATATGACGTCTCTGGCGCTGTGTGTGTTAGGTAACCTGATGCGTTCCGTCATCTCCACTCTTAAAGTGTTTATCATGGAAATTTGCATTTCAATACTGACACCAAAAATGATTTATTCATTTTAAACTTTCTAACCACCTGCAACCGTTTACTTGATTTTCATTATTATTATTATTATTATTTAAATTTTTGACACTGGATTCTCATTTTAGGGCACTGATAATAAATATGCATGAGCTTTGTTTCAGTTACTGATACTTTAAACTGAGTTACAGTTTTCCAAATCATAAGACACATATGGAATGTTTTAAAAAGAAGGCTTACCTGTTGATTAGGCGCCTCTGAACTGGCAGGTTCATGATTATCCATTACACTCTTTGACTGGCACGATGGAAAGCCGTCCGCTGAACTCATCTCAGCAGAAGTGCTGTTTTCGGTTACCTGTAAATGTATGTCATGTTTGATTAACCGAATTTGGGTTTAGAATCAAAAATAAACACAAAAATCACTGGTTGCCTTTAAAAAGCAGCGGTCGTGTTTATGTCACAGACTTCTGGTGGGCAAAAACTGCATAAATAAACAGACATTTCCCTCAACCTCCGCCAGTCCTACATACGATTTATTTTTTTCTTGCAACACGGATCTAAAAATATTCAAGTTCCAGCAGTCAGCAGAACTTGCCTGCTGAGTTTCCTTCCAAGAATCTGACATCATCTACTCTTCAGTTAATAGCTACAATTAGGCCACTGTGCTTTTCAAAATAAGTTTACTTTCATTTCTTTATTTATAGATTAACTGCCAAGCAGACAGCTGGCATAATTTGCTGTTTGTAAACTCTTCCTCATTTCCATTTTTGCTGTAAACTTCAGATTGTAAGTCAAATGACCATTTTTCCTGGTTGTCAGGAGTTTGACCATTGTGAAATTCTCTTAAACTGTAACCTATACAGTTACTCATAGAAAAATGCCATGACGGAATACCTTGGAATTCCTATGGAATGCCATAATGCACTGACATTCAAGGACTCCCTAAGGATCATAGTCAGTTATATACAGCACAAATTCTTCACTTCTTGAATGCATTTTCCTACTTAGAACCATTGATTTATTTCACAGTAGTGTAAATTTTAGAATATATGAATTAGAATTTAAGGCTTTTAAAAAGGAAGAATAATCTTTGTATTTTTAATTTGCTAAATGTTAAATTAAAAATAACTAATGTTAAATGAAAGATTTTGGTCTGGCAATAATTTAAAGCTTTTGTTTACCAACTACTCAAATAATCAAAGTGAAACTAAGGCAAATAACTGAAAAACTAAGTGACTTATTAATTAAAAAATGGTCTTCAGCTGCAGCCCTACAGCATAGTAACAAAAGTAGCAGCCTGGTGGCGTATATTTGAAGTATTTACTTGACACCAACACATTCTTTAACTTGCTTTTTCATTTAAAAACAACTGGTATTCGACTGAATACTTTTTACTAATTTTTACATTTTTTTTTAATTGTAAAAAGCAGGACTTACAGTACCTGCTGTTTGGGAGACTTTGAGCTGGTAGCACTGTAATCCAATGGAGGTGGAGGTTTCCACTGGGTTGCCGGATATGAATTCTGGGAATTAACCTCAGCAGGTGAATGATACTCCATTACCTGAAAATACAGATCCATAAGACTTTTGTTTCTTTTTTTTTTTACTTACTAAGTTCGTATCAGTATCTGTTCCTATGAGTTTAATATCTAAACAGGGAACGCATAATGGATCAGTTTGTAGAAACATTTGAGTGAGTGAGGTGAACCATCAACTAGAAGGCTGCAGGTTAAAATCTTAAAGTGTATTGAAGCTGAAACAATCTCTGATTTTAAAAAATAGTCTTTTTTTTTTTTAAACGGAACAATATCTATATAAATCTCTGAAGTATTACTGTGCAGTTATAGATTGTTCTGGGATTTGATGATCCTCACAATTCAGCTGATACCTTCAAAGTTCTGATAATAAGAAGGCCATTGGGTGAATGACAACATGCTAATAGTGATGTTAGCCTTGCTCATCTTTCTTGAATACAGCATGCATTCTCCATCCGTCATTTTCTCCATCTATAATGCTGATGCTGACTTTAAGCTCTACATAAATGTAAATGAAACTTACATTAATTGGCTGTTTGGGGGGCTTTGTGCTGGTCGCACTGTAATCCAATGGAGGTTTCCAGTGGCCTGACTGATAGGAATCCTGTGAATTACCTTCAGCAGGTGTGCGGTACTCCATTACCTGTAAATATATTTCATAGTGTGTCTGGCTTAATGAAATAACACAAGAAACTAGCATTTTCCCTGTTGATTCATGGTTGTTTCAACTCATTAGCTTGCGTAACAAGTCAATGATAAGCAGAAGAGCAGAGAAAAGATTACATTGGAGGAAGAAGGGCCAAACCATGTATGAAAAAACAACAACTCTAAGATATTCACATACTTTTAGTCTTCACAAAGGACAGATGTACATGGTACTAAACGCAGAAGTGCTAATGATTGAATAAATACGTATAAGAAAAAATCTTCATAGTGATTTTATTTCACTTTTAAATCATTTTATTTACGGATTAGCTGTATTTTAATGTTGATGATGGTAACTTTTTTATCCAGGTCCTAACTGAATGTAGTATGAGGAGATAAAATGACGCACAGCTTGCTCTGATTGACAGATATTTAACTGATCTAAGTAACTGTCATGACTTTTTGACCATCAAATGTCCGGATCAAATTCTGGTCTGCAAATTAGCAGCTGTGTGTTTGTTTATTTAGCTCCTACACTTTAGACGCTTGTGGAGTTTTTTTCTTTGGCCTTTTTTCATTTTAAAATAAGTTCATTTAATATAACTTGGGTTTTCTTTTATTTTAAAAAGGCAATGTGACACTTTTGATTCATCAATCACATCAAAAGTTGACTTTAACAGAATATTTATTTGAGCTCAATACAATAAATAAACAAAGATATGATCAGGGATAACAAATATAATACAACCTTCCAGTCTAACATTATATCTCTATGGGAGAAATGCTTCTCCCAGGCTCTTATTATGCATAGTAGTTATTAATTTAAACTGATCTGTGGCTATTTATGTTTTTATTATTTATTCTTTTATTCACAAGGTGTATTCAACTGGATCTCTCTTAATATCTATATTCACTACAATTTCTCCAACCCAAACTTAGTATCCAAGGACCAACCGAGTCCTTAGCATAACCCTAACTCTGGAATAAACCCATATAAAATAAGACAGCCTCATGTGACCAAACACTGAATCTGATGAGAAATTAAGAAATAAAAACATGTTTTTAGCCTTAAGGTGCGGTCAATTTGAAACATTTCCTCAGAGAACATACGGACCAAAGGAAACTTACAGTTTCAGATGGGAACATTAATGAGCCTGGATGAGTGAAAGCCATTTCACACTGAAGTGACTCCTAATGAAGATGACCAGCCTGGGGAAAGATGTGTTTATCACCCTCTATTTTGTTGTGAGCACCTTATTTAATGCGCAAACTGCATAAGTAAAGAAATGTGGAGCTCCTTCAATCACACACAGTCCTGTATTGAATTTAAAATGATAAAATTCATTTTATATATATATATATATATATATATATATATATATATATATATATATATACACACACACACACACACAGACAATAATACACACACACACACACAGACACACACACAGACACACACACACATTATATATATATATATAGTTACAGGCTTGACATTATCACAATAGAAGAACCCTTTCGGTGCTATTCACAACCCTTTTCAAAAACGTTCTAAACAGAACCATCCACAGGACGTTCTGCATCAATCTGAAGAACCCTTTAACAACGCAAAGGGTTCGTTGAACGTTCATGGTTCTATATAGAACCATTTTGTTTACCAAAGAAGCCTTGAAGAACCTTCTTTTTTAAGTGTGTACAAGCTTCTTAACAATAACAGAACCCTTTTTGGTGCTACATACAACCAAAAAGGTTCTATACAGAACTGTATGCAACATTCTCCATTTATGTAAAGAACAATTTTAACATGAAATGGTTCTAAATAGAACTCTTGGTCGAAAGAGAACCACTCCTTTCAGTAAAGAACGCCTGAAGGACCATCTTTTTATCCGTGTAAATGTATGCAGGCTATCCAGAACGTACGAAGCTGAAGTTAGCGTCTTGTTCCAATTCTCCGTTCCACCTTAAAACATGCAGCAGTTACATCCTGCTGCTGGCAGGCGCCACACTGCAACCGCTGCATTTAAGGTGGAATGGGCAATTCAAAAAACAGAAGCTGGCGAACAGAAGGTTAACCAGCTCTGTAGAGAGTGTGCGGACCTACACTGCGTTTTTAAAACAGCACAATGTCCCCAGTGGCACAAACATGAGAAATGAACCCAAAAGAGAGACGAGCTCGGCCGCTGTGTTGTTGTTTTGTGTTGACTGTGTCGCCCCTGCAGTCGGCTAGTCTGCTAAAGGCCATTCCTGCAGCCCTACACTCAGTTCGCCTCGTTTCCTCCCGATTTCCACATCAGACCATATCTGGGACTCTCCTTTACCTTTTATTCGAACTATATCCCTCTTTCTTTGTCCGTGGGTCCTTCAGAGGCCGCAAAGAAAAAACCTCTAAGAAAAAAACTCACTTTTTCCACCATCCGATGGATTCGCCTCCTTCCTGTGTGGCCTGTGCCGCTGTAACCCGCGTCAGCGCCGCCTGCTGGTGCTGGAGTCTCTCCGTGTTGTTTCCACTGGGCTTGAAATGAAATGGAATGAGTTTTTTCTTTTCTTTCTTTCTCTTTCTTATGCCTTTTTCCATTTTTTAACCCTTGTTGTATCTTTGGGGTCAGTTTGACCCCATTCAACGTTTAATGTCGCTTAATTCATGATTAACATTTTTTTCTGCTTCACATTTAAATGACTTTTTGTAATCAAATGGGGGCAGCAGAGTAAAATCATCAGTGCTCTCTGGAGTTTTAGCTGCATGGAACATATGAAATATAAAGATTTTACTTGGTTGTTCTGGATGACATTGAGGCCACTATTAAATAAAATGTTATAATAAAAATAAAAAAAAACTTAAGAGCCTTAATCGAACCATGTACAACACAGGGGAGGAGATTTTTTAAAACTGTTATGTTCCGAGACAAGGCATAACAACACCCTTAGTTTATGTTTACGTTGTATATACGAAATGAAATGAACATAAACATGTCCATAACAGGAGGGTCAGCTGGGTCGTCCAAACACCTCGAGGCTCTTTTTTCATGGGGGCGATGTGACTGACGCTGCTAAAGCGCTTTGACTGGTCGCCGTGACAGATCTTGTGTGTGATTGGTCGGCCGTGACAGATCTTGTGTGTGATTGGTCGGCCGTGACAGATCTTGTGTGTGATTGGTCGGCCGTGACAGATCTTGTGTGTGATTGGTCGGCCACATCAGTTATTAGTTTATTTGGAACTGAATATTAATCTGAGCTTGATATAATGATTAAATAAAGATACAGTCAGGATTAACAAATAAATCCCAAATCTCCCAGTCTAGCAGGACACTTCCATGGGAGAAATGTTTTTCCGTTTTTTTGTCACTGTGTATAGTATATATATATATATATTAACATAGATCAGTGGCTATTTGTTATATTTCTATCCTCTATTTAGGTCCAAATGACAATGGAATTTTGTTGCACTTATTTATTTAAATTTTACTTAGTAAAGAAATTTCTTTTTATATATTTTGCAAACTGTTTATTGCATTTGTAAACTCAACCAAAGAAGTCATAGAATCAAAACTATGAGTCAGATAATTTAATTAATTACTTTTTTTTTTGGAAAATAATTGAGTTACAAAATTATGATTGACACGCCTCTCAGCCTTCTAAAAAAACTTCTAAAAAAAGACAACCTTTATCTGGCGTACTGTATCTAGCAAAAACCGTTTTAATATTATGTCTAACGATTACAGAAAGACGTTTAGCTCAGTAACTGGTTAGCTTTTCTTAGCTTAGCTGCTGACAGTTATATTGATAAATCAGCCAGATTGAACAGGACTGTACAGCTCTCACATCAGCGATTAAAACAGTCTGTGTATATGTAACCCACCTGGCTTCATCGTGTATTCTTATTATTTTATTATTATTTATTTTATTTACACAGGACTGCTCATTTGTTTTCAGACCCTTCTCTCTACCCACCGTCATACAGTTCCTAAAGCTCAACCGCAGCACCCTCATGTTTATTATGCAGTGTGGCATCAGAAGAGTAGTAAGGTCAAGACTCACGCCCAGCATGAATATTATCTATATTCATTGCTTTCTTCAGCAAGCCTACTCACTGTGCCTGAAATCATATTATTCTTCATATTAGGTAAGAATTTTTTTGTAAAACTACACTTTATTCTTCACTGACGCTGTGAGTAATGCTCTGTGCTAACTGTGAGGGGTCTGCTATTTGGCAGCGAGCACTAAATAAAGTCATGGTCGAAACATGTTCTCTTTTTCTTGCTCTTTATTTATTATGTATATGCTGTAAGCTTCATTTTGTACTGCCAGGTATAATAGTTAATGCTGAAAAAATCATGTAGTAGTTTCTTTCCTGACTCAGGACGCAGATTGAACTGAACGAATGTGGTCCAAACTCAAACAAAGAAACCTAAGCTGCAGCAATGCTTTGTTGCCATGGCCATACATGCTTTTATTCAGGCTATATTCGTGTTGCCACAGTTTGTGTGTAATTTTAGTGTTTGTTACAATTTTATTATCTATTTCTTATTGATAATAACTTTACAGTTTGAACCTTAACCTTGTATGTTATCATGCAATTTAGAAGTCTCTGCCTAATTAACAGTCAATTTAATTAATAGTCATCCTATCCATCCATCCATTTTCTAAGCCGCTTCTCTGTCAGGGTTGCGGGGTGGGGTGGGGGGTGCTGGAGCCTATCCCAGCAGTCTTTGGGCGGAAGGGAGGATACACCCTGGACAGGTCGCCAGTCCATCGCAGGGCAGACAAGCACAGACAGTCACACACACCCAGGGCCTGACTGCATGTCTTTGGACTGTGGGAGGAAACCGGAGAACCCGGACACGGGGAGAACATGCAAACTACACACAGAGAGGACACCTCTTCATGACTGCCACACTTTCATGTCTCTGACCACCTGATCTGCGGATGGGAGATTGGTTCCTTGCTCCTTCGCATATGTGAGCAAGAAAGGTAACTGGCTGATTACATGGTGGAGTCACAGTAGCTGTTGAAAGCAGCTGAAATTCAGCAGCACTAATGGTTGCTTTCTATGAAGGTCTGAGCAAGGAGCTCAAGGACAAACTGACTGCTCATGATCAATCCTTGACCTTAGATGAGTTGATTGAGGTAACCCTTACACTGGACAATAGGTTGCAGAAATGAAACAGGACTTGGGAGGCTGGGTGCCTCTTGCACCCATTATGCCCTACCCCAATGGGAATCCTCCCATGATGGGGTTCAACATATGCAGTTGAAGCACATCAAGAGACTTACATCAGAGCGGGTCAGTGCCTCTGTTGCAGTAACCCAGGACACCCTTGCTCCTCCTGTCCTGAGGTCACAGGAAAAGACCATGTCCATCACAAGAAAGCAGACCTATAACAGAGTGATTTACTTTACCTCTGAGTTCTGGGGTGTTTCTGAGTGCCTATTTTTTATGTGGGCAAAGCAAGGAGGACTGCCTCAGTATCTTCGTTGACCTAAGGGTGGCAGGGAATTTCATTGACCCCACTCTAGCTATGAATCTGGGGTTGCCATTTCGTTGGACCACCCCTTGCCCATATCTGCCATTGAAAGGTGCTTCCTTGGGTCTGTGTTTGAGTCTTTAGACTAGGCCACTCTTGCTGCAGATTGGGCAGCACAGAGAACAAATATACATTTTTCTGATCAATACTCCTGATCTGCAATTAGTATTAGGTTTTCCTTTGCTCCGCCATCATAATCTAATGTAAAATCTTTTTGTGGAGCTCCCACTGCCAGACCTCCTGCTTGCATCCCAACAATTGTGCAGTGGGTCCTACATCTTCTGATCTTGAGAGGACCCTCCAATATCTGGCTGTCCACCTGGTCTGAACATCTTATGTGAATGGAGTACACCCAAAACACCTTATGGCACTCGTCCTCTGGGCTACTTAAGGCCTGAGGTAGAGACTTATGTTGCTGAGTCTTCATTTCAGAGTTCTGCCAAACTGCCTGGTCATTGCAGGTAGAAGCTCTATAGTGTTTCTCTCAAGCTTCTTTTTCTTGAGCCTATTCTCTTTCTTGAACCTCAGGAAAAGAAAATTCTTGAATGTTTTTCATGTTGTAATTTTTCCTTAAACTTTCTGAAAAATGTTCATTTGCTTGAAAACACTGTTGTAGCATTTCCTTAGTTTGGCCCTTGCTTCCCCTTTGTTTTCTGTGGATTATTGCATTACAAGTTTAAAAGATTAATGTATATATTTTACATGGCTAGTGATAGGAGGAAGCACAGCACTACACAACACTATCATTTACATGAAAATTTAATACTACAATTTTGAGAGTTTCTCTTCAATATATAATGTAAAAAACACTGGCCTAAGGAGAGAGCCCTGTGGAACCCCATTAACAATGTCCAGGAATTGTGATTGCTTTCTAGGAGTCCTGTTAATTACATAATTATGGAACCAAATGAGTTATGATAAAATCGATCAGATTGGTCCACAACATAGATATGATTTGCGTTCATATTAACCAAAGCATTCAATTCATCAACAGCATCTGGTTATACAAACTTCAGTGTACACACTCTGTCCATGGTTTGGCCATCAGTGGAATCATGCAAATCCACTGTTGTCTAAAACAAAACCATCATCCAAAACCAAAATCATTTACACAGTCATCAAGATGAGATGCCGAGATAACCTCACAAATTGATTCCCTATCACAAAAAAAAAAAACAGGCCATAACACAGAAATTTCTTAAGTCTGAAATCTTATCTACTTAGTCACCATGACAACTTCAGTTAGAACTGAATTTAGGACAGAAGCTATTACAGAGCAACAGTTCTTAAGTTCATAATCTTAACCTAACAGTTTTACAGAAACATTTCCTTAATTCTGTAGGACTGACCAAGAGCTGTCTTAACCTCTGTTTTAACTCTGTTTCTATTGTTTTGTGCTCTGTTAGGTAGCATAGTTTACTACAACTGACATAATGATGTTACGTTTATTTACAATCGAAAAAGATATTTGTCTTCTGAGGTTTTTTGTTTCTAATAGTGTTTTTAAAAACCCAGACGCTGCATAAACAATCTCCATCTGTCTTAATACCTTTGAGTGGTAATGTTTGAATGTTCGTTTGCGACTCTGAGTTAAGCCTACTAGTAAGGGCTGATCAACGCTTGAGGCCAGCGCATGACCGTTTGCTCGAACTGTCTGCGGCTCAGTCAGGATTGCACAGTCGCTGCCAGCCTGGTTAATGACCATGTTCTGTGGTTCAGATTTTGTGTGGGTTGCCTGAAGTCTGTAGCAAAATTATAGCATAAATTATTGTTAAAGGTACACAAAAATTTGTACTGACTACAGCTATTAGTTACATTTCATAAAAGTGTAACAGCTACGAGCTACAAGAAATTGTGGTTAACTACAAAAAATAGTGCACTACTTAACTACTTCTCCATCCCGCATAAAGACTAATATCATCCCTAAAGCAGCCTATGTCACACCTTTTCATAGGATGTTAATGGGTTTTAGACCAGGTCCTAGTACTACTTCTATAGCAAATCTTTATGTAAATTATATTATTTGCACTCCTGAGAAAAAGCAACATTGTGTCACTCTATTCATCAAAATGTTCTGGTACAGTTGACCATGTTTTGCTCATACAAGGGCTCCTTTCTATTGGCAGGCCCTCAAATGGTTCAACACTAATGTAATTAATAGAACTTAATGTAGAACACAATCCTGGAAATTGTTAATGGAGTTCCACAAGTCTCTGTCCTTGGGCCAGTATTTTTCACTTTATATAGTAATGAGAAAATTTAACTAATGAAAAAAATCAGTACAATATTTAATCAAAAACATAAAAATGAACACATCGTAGTGTCATAAAATTACAGAGCTATTTTCTCAGCATGAGTAACAGGTTTGCAATTCAGGAACACCTTGTAAATTACATTTTACCAGCTTCCATCAGTTTCATATCATCAGTTTTATATAATTTTATTACTACAAATTACTACTACAACTACAGACCTACAACTCCAATTCCAATGAAGTTGGGATGTTGTGTAAAACAAATAAAAACAGAATACTTTTCAACCCATATACAATTGAATACACTACAAAGACAAGATATTTAATGTTCAAACGGATAAACTTTATTGTTTTTTGCAAATATGCACTCATTTTGAATTTGATGTCTGCAACACGTTCCAAAGAAGTTGGGACAGGGGCGTGTTTACCACTGTGTTACATCACCTTTCCTTTTAACAACACTCAATAAGCGTTTGGGAACTGAGAACACTGATTGTTGAAGCTTTGTAGGTAGAATTCTTTCCCATTCTTGCTTGATGTACAACTTCAGTTGCTCAACAGTCCGGGGTCTCCGTCGTCGTATTTTGCGCTTCATAATGCGCCACACATTTTCAATGGGAGACAGGTCTGGACTGCAGGCAGGCCAGTCTAGTACCCGCACTCTTTTACTATGAAGCCACGCTGTTGTAACATGTGCAGAATGTGGCTTGGTATCGTCTTGCTGAAATAAGCAGGACGTCCCTGAAAAAGACGTTGCTTGGATGGCAGCAGATCCAAAACCTGTATGTAGCTTTCAGCATTAATGGTGCCTTCACAGATGTGCAAGTTACCCACGCCATGGGCACTAACACACCCCCACACCATCAGAGATGCTGGCTTTTGAACTTTGTGCTGATAACAATCCGGATAGTCCATTTTCTCTTTGGCCCGGAGGACACGACATCCATGATTTCCAAAAACAGTTTGAAATGTGGACTCGTCAGACCACAGGACACTTTTCCACTCTGCGTCAGTCCATCTCAGATGAGCTCGGGCCCAGAGAAGCCGGCGGCGTTTCTGGGTGGTGTTGATATCTGGTTTTCGCTTTGCATGGCAGAGTTTTAACTTGCACTTGTAGATGGAGCGACGAACTGAGTTCACTGACAGTGGTTTTCTGAAGTGTTCCTGAGCCCATGTGGGAATATCCGTTACAGAATGATGTCGGTTTTTAATGCAGTGCTGCCTGAGGGATCGAAGGTCACGGGCGTTCAATGTTGGTTTTCTGCCTGGCCGCTTACTTGCAGAGATTTCTCCAGATTCTCTGAATCTTTTGATGATATTATGGACTGTAGATGATGAAATCCCTAAATTTCTTGCAATTGCATGTTGAGAAACGTTGCTCTTAAACTGTTGGACTGCTCACGCAGTTGTTCACAAAGTGGTGAACCTCGCCCCGTCCTTGCTTGTGAATGACTGAGTCTTTCAGGGATGCTCCCTTTATACCCAATCATGACACTCACCTGTTTCCAATTAACCTGTTCACCTATGGAAAGTTCCAAACAGGTGTTTTTTGAGCATTCCTCAACTTTCCCAGTCTTTTGTTGCCCCTGTCCCAACTTCTTTGGAACGTGTTGCAGGCATCAAATTCAAAATGAGGGAATATTTGCAAAAAACAATAAAGTTTATCCGTTTGAACATTAAATATCTTGTCTTTGTAGTGTATTCAATTGAATATAGGTTGAAAAGCATTTTCACATTTGCAAATCATCGTATTCTGTTTTTATTTATGTTTTACACAACGTCCCAACTTCATTGGAATTGGGGTTGTAATTGCATGCATTACAGGTGTGGCATTGTAAGGAACAGAAGGAAAATAAGGGCAAGGGAAGTTTATATATATATATATAAATTTATATAGCACATTTAACACACAAAGGCAATTCAAATAAATCAAAAAGAAAAAAATTCAAATGATACATAAAAAATAAAACTAAAAGGAAGTACAGAATACATTAAAGATTAAAAAGTAGTTATAAATGAAAATAAACAATAACATTTAACAGAATAATGAATTTGTTTATGTAATAGGCACATGAGATGTTTTTTAAAATTGCTAAATTTGGAGCAAATCATCATTTTACTGCACTTGATTAAGTCAACTGAATACATTGTTGAATAATGTGAATAACATGTTTTATTGTGCTTCTTTGAACTGTGGTATATAGATACTATATTTCTATTGTTATGTTTATGCCTGTATAGAATATAGAAATATAGCATCTGTAAATTTCTCAGTAACAAATTACTGAGTAACACTTACTGGAACTGATAAGTGGAATCTTACAGCACAAGAGTGTACGTTTGTAAGTTTGATCAATTTGGGTCATTTTACCTCACACTTCACTAAAGACATGCATGAGCAGTCAGGAGTATTTAATATTGGTGCAGTAAAAATTTTCATCTCATTGTAGAATTATATACTGAGAGGGATCTACTGATACTGGAGCTACTGATCATGCACAGTCCTATCTGATGTTCAAATGTGAATTCTATTCTTCCATTCTAAACTTTAGCATTTTAACTCATTGTACTAAGATTAAAAAAAAAAAAAAGGTTACTATGTATAATGCTTTGCAATGATCTTAAATCATACTAACATAACAGTTACTTAATATAATTTCTAGTAATTATTAGCGAAAAGAAATCTCACAAAGTTCTGTATTTTAATAGCTTAGGGAAAAAGATGGTTCTTTGTAGAAATTCATTTGAAAGATCACAAAGCTGTTTCTAACAGAAACATCTTAAAGCACACATTAAACATTTTCTAAGGTACAGTCAATATCCACACAGTACAATCAGTAGCAACACGTTTACCCATTTATAGTCAAGCAAGGTAACTACAAATAGACTAAGGTAAGATATAGAGATGTTTGACCAACACATTCAGGAACCATTCAGGAACACTTTATGAATGAAATTTCACCAGCTTGAAGACTGAAGACAGAATGAAGACTGGCTGGACAAACCCTGCAAAAATGTTGATTGTTGTAGAAATGACTTCTGCTATGTGAAATTCATTTGAAGACAGAACGTCTTCAAGGATATATGATACAACTGTTGGGATGTTTTGAGTCAAACATGTCATCAAGTTGATGAAGACTATCTGAAATGCCTTCTTTTTGACAGCACTCATCTCAGCCTGCTCACGCTCCAAAACCCTCGGTCCTGGATGCCTCAGCTGTTTCAGAATTGACACACAACAGAAGAGCTCGACAACCAAAATGATGATACTCACAAATGACAAAAGTTTATAGGGAGAAAGTGGTGAAGTACATACACTAATGCCCAGCCCGAGTGCACATATCCAACCCAAAACTGAACAAGCTACCCGATACCTGAGTGGTTTAAACCTCAAGAAAGTCACAGGGTGGACCACGGCCAGGTAACGCTCTAAACACACACAGCACTGGAACAGCAGACGAGCGCACAAAGTGGTTGTAAAGAGAAAAGTCAGGAGTGTAATAACAAAAGAATTTAGTGAAATACAGTTTTCTACAAAGATAACATACAGAAGTGACAATATGGAGAAGATGATTTCCGCAGCAGTGTTATTCAGTGCAAAAAAGACAAATGCCTCTACTTTTCCCGCTTTGGAGAAAAAGAGGAAAATGATGTAACAGTTCAGAGAAAATCCCAACAAGAAATGAACAGCCATGATGGATGTTATTAAGACAGAGAAGTTGTTGCTGAATTCAGAAATTGTTACATTTATCAAAGTTGAATTCATCATTGTTTTATGGTGTAAAACAATGACCTGTAGAAAGAAAACAAAAAGGGAAGGTGTGACAGATCATTATAAAGGAAAGTAATTAATAAAGAAAATAATCTTTGGTAAGCCATGGAAACAAATAACAAAACATTTCAAAATATCATGTACCTTTACATTTCCACTGCAGTATCAGATGTGTTCATATGTGGTAATTACCTCAAGGTTTATATCCAGCTTGTCAAATCAATCATCATTTTGTGCGTCGCTTTTCATGCAAATTTCATATATTTTAAACTTCATTCATCCATCTAGTCTTTCACTGACTATATACACAGAGGGAAAAGCATTAGCTAAATCAAAATTGTGATTAATTAGCTGATTACTATGGCTTTGCATATTATAAACAAGTTGACTTCATATCAAAATTGATTTACCATCTGTTGAAAAAATAAGCATATAGGTACACCATACGGCAAGTTATATTTCATGCAAATTTAATATATTTTTCATCTCATTTATCCTTCTATTCTTTCACTAATTGTTTCATTGTTTCATTGTTTATAGGGACATTTTAGAAACAAGATCATTAATGTGAAAAACAAGAAAGTACTTTCTCACAATACTGCCTTATTTTTAGGAAATATGTTGTAAAAGAAATTGTTTTCCTACAGAGAAAGAAAACTCTTAACATGATGTAGTTTTTCAAAAATGACACATTCTGAATAAACACATGTTCTAATAGTTAAGACTACTTTTAATTTTAACATATAATCTTATAAGTGCCTGGTTTCAGAGTTGTGCCCCTCTCTGCAGGTGGTGTCTGGAAGAACAGGTTCACAGCATATTGGTATGCATGACACGAATAGACCGGCCCCCATTTCAAGGATCAGCGTGCCTGGTAAAGAAGACCCTGGTGTGCATTCTCACGGCCCTGGGTTGTTGGATCCACTACCCAGTCACGTCATAACAACAAGAGAAACAAAAGAGTTTTCTTGGGTAAGTGGGAAACTGTATTTGCTGCACACAAGGAGGAAATTTTGGTTGTACTTGATTAGAGTGACCTTAGATCAACACAGGTAAGGTGCCCAGAAGGAGATAAAGATATTGCCCTGTACTTAGAGGTATTTTCTTAAGAAGAGATATTGGTCAGTGAGTTGCTCTGGGAAAGGGCTCCTCTTTGGGTTGCACCAATAGTTTTGGTCAAAAAGAAGAACATGTCAGGACGAATTTTGTGTGGACAACCGGAGGATGAATTCAATGCCACATAAGGAGGGAGAAGACTGCACTTACTGCCCCTTACTCCCGTATGACCTCACAGTGGGTAGTGCTGTTGCCTCACAACAAGGAGGCCTGGGTTCGATTTCTGCAACATCAAGGCCTTTCATCAAAGTCACCTTTATCAAATTCAGTTATAATACTTAACCTTTAAATCCATCCATCCATCCATCCATCCATTTTCTAATCCGCTTCTCCGTCAGGGTCGCGGGGGGGTGCTGGAGCCTATCCCAGCAGTCTTCGGGCGGAAGGCAGGATACAGCCTGGACAGGTCGCCAAGCCATCGCAGGGCAGACAGACAGACAGACACAGACAGTCACTCACACACTCACACCTAGGGGTAATTTAGCACGTCCAATTGGCCTGATTGCATGTCTTTGGACTGTGGGAGGAAACCGGAGAACCCGGAGGAAACCCACACAGACACGGGGAGAACATGCAAACTCCACACAGAGAGGACCCTGGTCACCCGGCCGGGGAATCGAACCCAGGCCCTCTTTGCTGTGAGGCGGCGGCGCTACCCACCACGCCACCGTGCCGCCTAACCTTTAAATGATCAGTTTAATATAATTTTATTATGACAATGTAATGACTTGTATTGCAGTTGTGATATTGCAAGGAACACAATAGAAATGATGGGTTACACAAATTAAATGCATTTGCACTTTTGAATAAAACAACTGTTAAATCTTTAACAGCTTGCTGTAATGCAGCTGTGACAAGCTAGATGCTAGATGATATGAAATAGAAATGGGCTTTAATGTTAAAAGTTAAATAACCAAATTCAGGCCAGATCAAAATTGTGAGTAGAATAAGCAAGAATAAGACAAACGAAGGGGTGAACACAGGTGAATGATATCAGAATTCAGGCGAGTTGCTTCTGAGAATATGGTCAGGAGTACATGTGTCTATGATATGTTGGCCAGGTTAATAATGGGAAGTGGAGTCCAGAGGGTCATTAGGAATGGAGGATGAATTAGGAAGTCGGACAGCACCCCCCCCCCAAGTTGACCAACCATATTTGCCATGGTGCTGGACCAAAGAGCTTCGTCTTGGGTGACCACTGGATGACCACTGCGCTGACCAGTAGGAGGGCTGGATGATTGATGTCTGGGGCTGTCCCTAGGCCTAGGAACAGGCTTTTCCAGATGACACAGATGGAAGTCCTCCATCAATCCCAGATTGAGGATATCCGTTGGCCAAACCCAGCATCATTCTTCAGGATCTCACAATTCATGAGGTAATATACCACAGGCTTTAGATGAGAGATATGAAATTAATTGGAGACACGGTACTGAGCAGGTAAATCGAGCTTATATGTAAACTCATTTAATTCCTTGCATAACCCTGAGGGGACCTATGTACTTAGGCTATGGGTTCTTATTCCGCTCAGCAAACCTGAAATCCCTGGTTGACAGTCAAACCCAGTCTCCAGGAAGGTAGCTAGGCATGTCACCCCTACAATGATCAGCCAGCCTCTTAGGTTGGTATGTTCCCAGACCTGCTCACTCCATTGCATCCAGTTGTCGACAGCCCATCAGAGGGCATAGCTGACCAAGACATTAGAGGGGTTGATAACCTTACCTAGGAATCATACCAGTAGCAGAACTAACCAGTGCACTGTCGGCCCAGGGCAAGTATTGTGACCAGTCTAATTGACTATCATGACAATAAATTCTTGAAAACTTTTTAATTCCTGATTCACTCTTTCACATTGACCATTAGACTGAGGGTGATACCTGGCATGAGACTAACATTAAGACCTAACCTTTCAAAAAATGCAGAATGAGATATAAATTGTGGTCTGCAATCAGAGAAAATATCTTTGGGGAAATCAAAGAAACGAAACACAGGGTTAAAAATTCTCTCAGGAATCTGGAATGGAATGAGAAGGCCATGGAACGGAATGAATTATTTTTAAAATGACAGGGAGGCAGATCAGTGGCAAAGTCAACAGCTAAATGGGACCATGGACAAAACAAAACAGGCAAGGGTATGAGTTTGCCAGCAGGAAGAGTTTTGTTGCTTTTACATTGACAGCATGTAGTACTAGATGAAATGATCTTGCAGATATCTGCCAGCATATGCTCCCACCAATACCTGGTGGCCAGAGGTTAGCAAAGAATGAGTGCATGCATTTATCTCTACATGGCTTGAGTACATATTTTTTACCCTCTGGACAGGGCTCTGGGACATTAGTGTTATTTAACATTTGGTAAATCTTCTCATCTACGCCCCATCTAATGGCACAAAGGATGAAGATAGCACATTTTCGGGGCTATGATACATATGTGACAAAGCTTCAGCTTTAGTATTAGTGGAGCCTGGACAATATGCAATAGTGAAGTTGAAGCAATAGAAGAATAGTGACCAATGAGCTTGATGGATAAGTACTCGAGATTTTTGTGATTGGTTAAAACAAAGAGGTAGTGATTAGATCCCTCTAGCCAGTGGTGTAACTTTTGGGGACTGCCAACATGTTGGGACAATATCGCCCCAATGGCTACTTCAGAGGCATCCGCCCCTACTATGAAAAGGTGAGTAGGTAAGGGATGCTCAAGTATAGGTGCAGAAGTAAATGCTCCCTTGAGAGTCTCAAAGGTCTACTGTGCCCAAGGTGTCTGAGTCAACTTTTTAGCATTACCCGTCAGTAAAGCAGTAAGAGGGGTTCCAATTCTGCTGTAAATGTAAATTAACCTACAATAAAAATTTCTGAAACCAAGGAAATATTGGAGCGCCTGCAGGGAGGTGGGGATTGGCCAGTTTACTACCACTTCTACCCTTTTGTCATCCACAACGACACCATTAGGGCTAATTAAGTAGCTCAGGAAAGGGACAGAATTGAGGTTAAATGCAAGTTAAATGCACATTTCTCACCTTTTACACACAAGTGATTTTCAAGTAGGTGGGTGAGAAAAGAACTGACACATTGAACATGAGTTTTTCAATTAGTGGAATAGATCAGGATATCATCAATATGAGCAATGACATATTGCCTAAGCAATGTCTCAGAACATCATTTACGAATGCTTGAATCACCGACAGGGCATTATGAAGCCCAAAGGGCATCATCAAGTATTCATTGTGCCCCCTGTTGGTGAGAAATGCTGTTTTCCATTCTTCTCCTTCTTTTATTCTGACCAAGTTGTAAGTTCATCTGACATCTAATCTGATGAAAACTGAGTTGCTCTAGCGCTACTGGAACTAATGGCAAGTGGTAAAAATAGGGCTTAATAATCTGATTAAGACCACGACGGTCAATATAGGGTCAAAATCTGTATGGGGGGCATATGAATCCTTGTTTCTCCTCAGCTTTGAGTGGAGTGGTACATCAAACAGTTGAATCACACAGTCATATATTCTATGGGGTGCTAATATGGTGGCTTTTTTTTATTGAATACTTCTAATAGACCCATATACTCTGAAGGAATGTGCATAGAAAATTAGATTTGGGACATCCAATGATGGTTGACTGTACAACTAAGCTGAAGTTCAAATCTCAAATCTGTGCACTCCTCATCCTCCCACTGCAGTAAAATATCTGTTTCTCCTCGCCAGCAATCCGATGGTCCCTTGGGTCTCATCAACTGCTATAATAACACACTCTTCTCATGCCTTGATGAGAAGCTGGCTTCCCCTAAAACCAAAACAGTCTCATTCACACACTCAGCTCCCTGGTATATACCTGAACTGAACATATCATCTCATATCATTCATACCAGCATATCATCAGTTTTATATCATCTTACTACTACAACTTGCAACTACAGACCTAATTGCATGCATTACAGGTGTGGTATTGTAAGGAGCAGAAGAGAAATTAAGGCGAAGCAAGTTTATTTATATAGCACATATAACAGACAAAGGTAATTCAATGTGCTTAACATTAATAAAAGTAAAAGGAACACCAAAGGGAAAATAAAGGCAAATGTCAAAAGATACAAAGTAAAAAAAACTTAAAACTAAAATTACAGGAAGTACAAAGTACATTAAAGATTTAAAAGACGTAATAAAAAGATGGAAAAGATCACATAAAGCTGCTTCTAAAAGCACACATTTGAAAGTTTCTAAGATACGGTCGTCATCCACGCAGTACAATCAGTAGCAACAACTCATTTATAGTCAAGCAGGCAAACTACAAATAGACTTGCATACATTGTTATAGAGACGTTTGACCAACACATTCAGTAACCATTCAGGAACATTTGAATGAGTGATAGTTTACCAGCTTTGAGGAGAATTAAGACTGGCTTGGACAAAGCATGCAAAAATGATGATTGCTGTACAAATGAGATCTGCTATGCTAAAGTCATTTATAGACAGAACATCTTCAAGGATATACAAAACAACTGTCAGGATGTTTCGAGTCAAACATGTCATCAAGTTGATGAAGACTATCTGAAATGCCTTCTTTTTGACAGCACTCATCTCAGCCTGCTCACGCTCCATATCCCTCGGTCCTAGATGCCTTAACTGCTTCATAACTGACACACAACAGAAGAACTCGACAGCCAAAATGATGATACTCACAGTTAACAAAAATTTATTACGTGAAACTGGCAAAGTACATGCATTAATGCCTAGCCCTAGTGCACAAATCCAGCCCAAAAATGCACACACTGCCCGGTACCTGATTGGCTTAAACCTCAGGAAAGTCACAGGGTGGACCACGGCCAGGTAACGCTCCAAACACACACAGCACTGGAACAGGAGACAAGCGGACGTGCTGGTCACAAAGAGGAACATCAGCAATGTAAAAATGAAATAACTGAAGTTTTCTGCAAACACAACATACAGAAGTGAGAATATGGAGAAGATGATTTCCGCAGAAAATCCCAACAAGAAATGAATAGCCAGAATGGGTGTAAATAAGACAGAAAACTCGCTGAAACCAAAAATAGTTACATTTAAGTTGAATTGATCATTGTTTTATGGTGTAAAACAATAACCTGTAGGAAGAAAACAAAAAGGGAAGGTGTGATAGATCATTATAAAGGAAAGTAATTAATAAAGTAAATAATCTCTGATAAACCATGAAAACAAATAACATTGCGTCTCCACTGCAGTATCAGATGTGTTCATATGTGATCATTATCTCAGGATTTATATCCCGCTTGTCAAATCAATCATCATTTTGTGCGTCGCATTTCATGCAAATTTCATATATTTTAAAGTTCATTCATCCATCTAGTCTTTCACTGACTATATACACAGAGGGAAAAGCATTAGCTAAATCAAAATTTTGATTAATTAGCTGATTACTATGGCTTTGCATATTATAAACAAGTTGACTTAATATAAAAATAATGATTTAATATCTAATGAAAACATAAACATAAGCATACCATGCAATGAGTCATATTTTATATATATCAGATATATTTGTTCTCATTTATCCTTCTATTCTTTCATCGATTATTTCATTGTTTATAGGGACATTTAGAAATAAGATCATTAATGTGAAATCAAAGTACTGTCTCACAATACTGCCTTATTATTTAAGAAATATGTAACTCAAATAAAATTTGTATTTCTATAGAAAAGGAAAACTCTTAACATGATGTAATTTTTTTAAAAATGTGAAATTGTTTCTGTCAGTCAGTTTCTACATTGACTGATAAATGGGCTTTAAAAATGGGCTACTGCTGTTTAGTGTAGCATACAGCAACTGACTTATGAACTTACTTATGTCTTCTCTACAATAAACTGTTCAATCCAAATGTTAATATTTCTTCATCATTCACACTTAACAAGTGCAATTCTTTCCTCTCATTCCTACAAACTAAAACTGACATAGTAACCTGACCACCTTACTTACCATATCCACCACCCAACTAATTTCTCATTCATTTACTACTCTGTCCTTGTCTCAGTTCTTCCACGCACATGGTGGAGCTGTCCAATTACAAAAGAGGAACGAGAAGCTCCAGTTATGTTTTTGAACCCATCTCATCTAATCTGGCTAAGGATTGTCTTCCAGCTATATCTTTAGTCACCATAGAAATCAACTCATCTCTCAGCTCTGGTCCAGTCCCCCTAACACTCAAACTGGCTGCTGTCACTCTCATTTTCCAAAAACCTGGTCTAAACTCTCACATCATGAACAATTTTCAGCCCATCTCCAACCTCCCCTTTCTAGCAAATGTAAAACATGTTGTCACAACAATCTGAATTTCGTTTACAATATAGCACAGTTACCAGTTATTCAAAGTCACCAATGACTTCCTCCTCTCCTCTGACTCAGGCCACCTCAGCATTCTCATCCTTTTGGATCTCACTGCAGCTTTTGACATGATTAACCACTCCATTCATCTCTTGTGCCTTGAATCTCCCTCAACATCCCTGGTACTGTCCTCTCCTGGCACACATAATTCCTCACTACTATGCAACAGTTCATCAGCATCAAAAGCTGAGCCTCCTGCACTGCTCCTCTGTCCCAAGGTGCCCCCTGGGTTCAGTGCTTGGTCCCCTTCTCTTCATCGTCCACGTGCTTCCCCTTGCAGATATCATATATTGTCAGAGTCCCCACTTCCGCTGCCACACTGAAGACATCTAGCTCTACATCGATCTAAATTGATCACCACTACAATTTGCTTCACTCTGACAACTTATCTTTCTTCCTCGCCATTTATAACTTTACCTCCTTATATATCTGTAAATTTGGAGTCACTTTTAACAGCAACCCATCCTTTGAACATTGTCAATCAAGTTACCAGAACTGCCTTTTTTACCTTAAAGAACATACCTTCTCTCCACCTATCACTGTCCTTCTCTCCTGCTGAAACTAATCTATGCCTTCATGCAGACTCAGCTATTATTACAGCAATCCTTCATCCAAAATCCAAAAGAAACTCCAGTGCATCCAGAACTGCTACATGCCTGCTCATTCACTCTCGCTATCATGATCACTCCTGTCCTCTAGAAACTCCACTGGATCCCTTTCCCACAATGAATCAAACTTAAAGTTTCCTACTTACTTATAAAGCTCTCCACAACCAGATGTCTCAATGATCTGCTCCATCGCCACTCTCCTTCCCTGCTCCACTGATGCTAACCTCCTGTCTCCATCACTAAGGACTAAATATCAACCCTGGGGTGACCCCCACCCACTGGAATCCTCTCCCCAAGCACATCTGAGACTACCCCAATCTCCCAATCCCCCAATTTCAGAACTCAGATGTGCTTTTTTAAATTCAAGTAAAATGTAAAACAAGGAAAAAACATTGAAAAAATATTGCCTACATAAGGCATATCTGAATGACAGCAGCACATACCTAAAGAAAACTGCCTTCTGCAACATTTGCATTTTTTTTGTTTCAGATTCATGCAAGATACCTAGCTGCATGCAAACGCTGAGGAGATTCAGTCCTGCACTGATAGCATCAACACCAAGAGCTTTTATGTTGCACTCAAGTGGAGATAAATCAGTTCTTTGCTGCTCCACCTCCCATTGAAAAAAGCCATAAGCCTCCTCTCACCAGGCAAAGCTCCAGGGTCTGGTGCCAGGGTTTGAGAAAGCCTCTACTAGAGGAAAGACAATTGGCAGGCACACAACAACCACAACCTATTATCAATTAGTTGGAAAATCTTGGCAAGAATCCTACTGCACTGTTCAGTTTTACAGTTTTAGACCTGAGAGTCAGTGGGGTTCAGAAATAACTACAGAACCAATGATTCCCTGCACAGCAGGAGAAATGATGTGAACAAAATGTTGATCTATATATGGCATTCATTGATCTAACAAAATATTTGACACAGTCAGCTGGAATGGTCTATGGAAGATCATGGAATGTTTACTGATGACTGTGATTTGGCTAATGGCTCAAATGAATAATTACAGGCTAGTATGGACCACTTGGCCTCAGCTGGCAAAAACTCTGGCATAATAATCAGCACAAACAAGGTTAAAGTCCTGGATCAAAATGCTCCTGGGAAGTCCTACACTGAATCCCCCATCTTTGAGAATGACCAACAACTTTTGTCAAAAACATGTGACAGGATTACTTACTTTGGAAGTAATCAGTCTCATGTTATGCACCTAGATAATCAAATTAATATCAATATTACCAAGGCCAGTGCAGCCTTTGGATGCCTACATGAAGCCTATGCGAAACATGGACCGTTTTCATCTGAGCTGTCTGAGGAAACCGCTGAGGATCAAGTGGCAGGACATAATCCCTGACACAGAAATAATGTTCTGGGAATACTTCCCAGTATCTCCACCTTGCTGGCAATAGCACAGCTCACATGTACTGGACATGTAATTAGAATGTCCTTCATGAGACTGCCAAAACAAATCAAAATGAGCACAAGGTGGCCCCAAAAAGCACTACAGGGATAGCCTGAAAGCCTCGTCAAAAGAGCTTTAGATTTGGCATGAAATCCCAGAAATCCCTAACTTAGGTTCGACCTACCTGTAGAGGAAAAGTAGCAAAACAGCAGGCAAAGCTCCTGTGCTATGGTAAAAAGGCAGCACTATAAACATGTCAGGTAGGTTCTGTGACTTCACATCAGAGATGTGTCTCCCCGCCTTTAGGTTGGCCTCTGAGCCTCCTCTGAGTCCTCCACCCTCCTGGTCATTTTCAGAGTCTCCCACCTTCAGTCATGGGGCAGTCATGGGCTGGCAGTTAGGGAACCAGCCTAGTGCCTGGAAGGTCGCTGGTTTGATCCCCATAGCTGACAGCACATGACTGAGGTGTCCTTGAGCAAGATACCTAATACCCAACTGCTCCCCGGGCGCTGCGGATTGGGCTGCCCACCGCTCTGGGCAAGTGTGCTCACTGCCCCCTAGTGCGTGTGTGCTCACTAGAGTGTATGTGGTGTTTCACTTTATGGATGGGTTAAATGCAGAGGTGAAATGTCCCCGTTGTGGGACTAATAAGGGTCTCTTCTCAGTCAATCTCAGAGTCTTCCACACCCCTCGCCCCCAATCCCATTGCACTACTGGCCAGCCTCTGAGTCTCCCAACCTAATATTCAATCTCTGCGATTCCGGCCCTTACCCTTACATTTGAACAACAAATCTTGTGTCCCCTTGCTCGGCATCTGGGTATCCTGCTCTTCCTACTGACCCTACTTCCTACTGAAGTTTTCCACCCTGCCAGCCAGGCTTCCAGTTCCCCACTCTCAGTTTGTCCCTGCACCTTTCTCAGTTTCTAGTCTATTTCTTGTCTTTGTCACCACCTCTTCTCCTTGTCATTCTCTCGGTCCCTGACCTGGTTCTAGCCCCTGAACATATTTCTATTCTTGTCTCTGCACTTGTGCTAGTCCCTACCACTGTTCCTGTTAGGGGCACTTACATTTATGGCAACTCACGTACACTGTAATAGGAAGAGACTTACAGTTTAATCATTTTGCAAAGGATGTGTGTAGCTGTAGAAATTCTTTCAGAATTGAAATACTGTTTACATATAGACTTGTAGCAGGAGTAGAACTATGAACTGGTCTAAAGCCAGTTTTCACCTGCTTCTATGAAGAGGTGTGATACAGGCTGCTTTCCAAGCTTTAGGGATGATATCAGTCTTTATAGTAAGATTGAATATTTCAATAATAGCTTCAAATATCAAATGCACAGACAGCTGTAAGAAAAATGTATCAAATTTATCCGCAACACAGAACTGGTTTGTATTCATATTAACCAAAACATTCAAAACATCAGTAGCATCTAGTTATACAACCTTCAATGTATCCACTCTGTCTGCCATTTTGCCATCAATGGAATCGTGCAAATCACCTGTGTGGTCTAAAATAAAGCCATTATCATCATTTACACTGTCATAAAGATGAGATGCTGAGATGACTTTACAAACTGATTCCCTTTTACGAAAGAACACAATTTAAAAACAGTGTATTTAGAAAGAACTCAATGTTCCTTTAAACACCTTTATCAGGAAGTTGCAGGACAATTTCATCATGGTATTTAAGTCAATCAATCATGGAGCTGCCAGGTAGAAGGAGAAGAGGTAGATCTCAGAGAAGGTTTATGGATGTAGTGAAGGTGGACATGGAGATGGTTGGTGTGAAAGAAGAGGAGAGAGTGGATAGGGCAAGATGGAGGCAGATGATCCACTGTGGCGACCCCTAAAGGGAGCAGCCGAAAGAAGAAGAAGATTTAAGTCAATCAATCAATTAAACTTTATTTCAAATCAGAAGCGCATTGAGGGTGCCCCTCATTTACAGTGTAGCCGAGTAAGATAAGTAGTTAAAAGTTAAAGTTAAGTTTAAGAAAACTAAACTAACCAATATTGACAAGACTTGATAAATAAAGCTCCCAATGAAAATAAAACAAATAATTATTGCTTGTATCATGTGTTGTGTGCATTTCTGGTGATCTCACACAACAGGACGTTTGAATGTTTAGAGTCAAGCCTGTGAAAAAAGCATCTGAGCAGACTGACTCATTTCCCTTAATCATGCTACCAGATCAATGAAAATACCTTCTGATTTAGATTTTGACCTGAAAATTTACTTGTGACTGTGAAAATTAGTTGAAATGGCTGAATTGGGATTAAAATTGTACTTAAAATCATACGGTGGCTTAAAATCACCTGACTTTAGCTTTTCTAAAATCAAGCAACATCTACTGACCTTCTAGCCTTTGCCCAGGCAGCACTCCTCTTTAACAGATGTACTCTTATGTTTGAAGTAAACAAAGCATTAGACTTTTATTATGTTAACATCTCTATTAAATATTCTAGACCTAGTTAAGGACCATGAATCATGGTTCAGAAAAGTTAGATACACTTAAATGTATAAAATTCCTCTTGTTAGTACTATGGGGGACAGATGTTTTTGTAACCCAAACAATCAGACAGTGATCACTTGTATTTTGTGACAATAGGCCAGTGAGGGTATATTTTTTGAGGTCTCTTAGTGGCATTGTGTTAATAAAAGTAAATTTACCAGAATGTCCTCTGTGCAGACATAAAGGCTTAAGTATTAACTGTGTCAGGGTTAAATCAACAGAGCTGTCTATAATGAATCTGCCAGTTCAAATAAAAATCACTCATAAACAACATTTCTTAAGATACAAAAGAAGGTAATATCCATTAATAAGATTCTCCAAAATTCATTCATTCTTTCATTTCTCCAATATGAGTAGCAGAATTTAGTGAAAGTTGTCAGAATTTAATTAATTCTTCACTTTTTTTTATGTGTTGCTGACATTAAATTCAATATGGGCATATTTTTCTTACAAAACTATAAAATTTCTCAATTAGATTGGATTTATTGTCTTTGTACTATTGTCACTATTGTCTGTTCCATTTTAACAAGCAATCTTATTTCAATGATAAACCTAATTATTGCTTAATATATATAAGTAATAAGAAACATTTGTGATTATTATTACATTTTATATAATTTTGAGGAACTTTTGTATTTATTTCTAATTCATCATTTATATGAGACACCCTGCAATCATTGCAATTTAAATGCATAACTTACAGTTGCAGTATTGTGGTTAGTATAGTGTAGTGGGTAACACACGCTACACTATAGACTAGGATTCGATCCCCCACCTGGGCAAGCACCCTACACTGTACCAATAAGAGTCCATGGGCAATACTCTACCTTCACACTACCTTCGCTTATCCATGTTAAATTATTAAATTGTAATTAGCTCTGGATAAGAGCATCTGGCAAATGCCAAAAATGTAAGTGATAATGTCAGGCACATTTATGCCTAGTAATAATAGTATTGGATACAATATCTGTGAATCATAGCTGCCTGTAAGTCTTCCTTGGAAGTTTCTACTTATAGCTTTGGAGGTTGTAAATAAGACATGATTTGTGTTCAAGTGGTTTTGGTCAGATACAAGATAGACACATTGGTTACATATACAATATGTAAGTAATATTCATAGTTTACTTTTATTTTTCTGTCATTATAAAGAGTCTGTTTATTTTGCATTGCTGTAACAAAGTGAAGCATGGAAGTTGATTATGAATAATATTTTTATACAGATATGTTTTATATAGCATGATTGTCTTTGTAAGTTGGCAGTGCTCATGTCTGTGGCTACTGAAGACCTGAAATACAAAAGTTTAACAGTGTTTACTTCTGCTTCTTTATAAAAAACATATTTCTGACACAACTTGAGCATAATTATTTTTTGTGGTTCTCCAAAGAAGATCATTAAATGTACTTATCTATACATACTCTCAATAATGATTGGTTTCCTTTGGTCATCATTTGGGCTACTATACCCAAAAGGCTTCTTGTTTTAGTCATAGTTAGCAAAGAAAAACTGAAAAAAATCAGGAATTTTATTGAGTTGAAGAAACAGAACTATAGAAAAACAACTGAAGTTGTTCATGAAGGACACATTATTTGCAACAGAAGTCACAACTGAGCACAGTACATAAAATAACTAGCAACAACTGAAGCTGCAGAAGTTAAATCTGGAGACCATGCTTTTCTGCAGACACAGAGAGTTGTAAAAATATGTTACAGAGGTACTTTATCCAACTCCGTTCAAGAGCACTTTATGAATGGCAGTTTACCTGTTTTGTGGAGAACAAAGATTGGTTGGACAAACCCTACAAAAGTGCTGATGTTTGTACAAATGATTGCTCCCATTTTGAAGTCATGAGAGGAAAGAATGTGTTCAAGGCTATATGAGATAGCTACTGGGATGTTTTGAGTCAAACATGTGAGCAGGTTGATGGAGACTATTTGAAATGCATTCTTTTTGACAGCATTCATCTCATGCTCCGCATCCCTCAGTCCTGGATGCCTTAAGTTTTTCAGAATTGAAACACAGCAAAATAACTCAACCACCAAAATAAGGATGTTCACAATAACCAAAACCGTATACGTAGAATGTAGTGAACATGCAATAGTGCCTAATATTAGTGCACATATCCAGGCTGAGACTGAACAAGCTACCCGATACCTGAGTGGTTTAAACCTCAAGAAAGTCACAGGGTGGACCACGGCCAGGTAACGCTCCAAACACACACAGCACTGGAACAGGAGACGAGCGGTCATGCTAGTCCCAAATATAAACAGTAGCAGGGTATCAAGAAAGGAAGGGCGATTTTCAAAAAAGACAAAATACAACAGTGACAAGATAGAGAGGAGAATTTCAGCCAGAGCATTATCCAATGCAAAAACCACAGAAACATGGCTTCCTCCACCTTTGGAGAGAAGAAGTAAAATTATGCAGCAGTTCAAAGAAAAGCCCAGAGAGAATTGCAGGGTGAAGTTGAATTTTACAAGGGTTAACAAGACAAATTGTTTTTCACTGTTTTCAAGAAGTGTTGCATTTGTGAAGGTTGAATTCATCTTCCTTTTTCCGTAGAAAATGACCTGTGAAAAAAAGAACAGACATCAAGATTCAATGCAAAATATATCAAAACGAACAGCAATGCACTTCAAAACTTCATATTATAGTTGGAGGAAACAAGCCTACACAACCATATGACATACAGAGAAAATGGGAAAAGACAGCTTAAAAATCCAGTTCAAATGATGGCTAACTGCATTGGAAAAAACACACTTCTTTGTTGCTCCATGTACCTCTGCTCTCTCGGCACAGTATCATGTATGTGTTTATATATGGCAGTTACCTCAGAGTCAAATCAGTCACTAAATAGTAACTTGCATTTCATGCAAATTTGACATATTTGTAAGCTCATTTATCCATCTCTTCTTTCATTGGAAAAAGAATATTTAAATTCCAAACTTAGTACTGGTATTGCAAAACACTACATTATCACCACATTTCCAGGAACAAACTCATACAGTATGAAGTGGCTCTGCTGGAGATGGAAGAAAAATAAAGATCAAATGTTGAATGCACAACAAAAGTTGGACGGACATATGCCCTCATGATCCCAGGTGAGAGTATATTTCTTAAAATTTCAATCAGGAGCTTACTGCCTAAATTGAGGCTTAGGAAGAGGAAGGTCTAAAGATGGAAGCGAAGAGACACTTCCATGCACTACTATCTAATGATCAAAAAGCCAAGGTCTGTTGCAGACAGGGAAATCTGTGTCCTAAATTCATCCCAAAGCACATCCAGACTGTTTCTCACAGTAACCTTCTCATGGGGACAGGAACCCGAGAGGCATCTTCAACCTTTTGTTGATTTAGGGGGAAGCCAATAATTTTACTGACACCTCCTCAGCCAAGACCCTTAATCTGCCCCTGGTTAACTTGGAGGAACCAATTTCTGCATATGCTATTGACAGTCATCCCTTGGGTGCTGGGTGGTTTCCCAACAGACCCGCCCAGTCAGTCTTCGGGTAGGACAGCACCATAAACTAGTTGCTTATTCAGGTGCCAGAGTTGCAGCTAGTCTTAGCGTTCCTCTGGCTGCAATGACATAGTCGATTGGCTAACATGATCTGTGGCTGACTGGCGACCCCAGTGTAAGGGCTCTTGCTTCGAGGTTCCCGCATCAATCCCAACCCGTCTAAGGTTTTCTCTACCTGCTCTGACCTGACCAAGGTGATTACCATGACCCAGTAAAGGTATTTAGTAAAGACAAAGCCCAGTAATGCCTCCACACAGGTCATATGACTGTGGACTTGATCCCCTCCCTGGCATGACCTCAGGGAAGCCTGTTTTCCATTTTGGGGCCTGAGAAAACAGCCATGACTAAACTAGATCAAGGAGGCACCAACTCTGGGCTTCATTTACTCCACTGGCTGGAGGGTGCCAGACACCACTTCCTTATCTGGACCACAAGAACTTGTACCCCCATCAGGCCAGGTGGCCATTGTTTTCAGTTGGTTCCATTTTGTTCTTTTTTACCAACTGTTTTCAGAGAACATCAATACACTTTCCAGACAGTGGCCTATGATATCTGTCAACCCCTGTCCATTCTGGAGGCCTGAATCGTTGCCCCAGTATGCTGGGGGCTGGAAACCGCCATCCAGGATGGCCTTCAGGCTAAACTAGACATGGGTATGTCCACTTCTTCAATTAGAGCCCAGGTTCTTCAATGGGGCTATTCCTCCTCTGGAGTTACTAAAAAGATGCTTTTGATAGCCTAACACGAAGAGGGATGTATGCGGTTATGTAGCAGCTTGCCAAGTGTGTGCCCCGAACAAAGAATTTCCATAGACCTTCCAAGGATTTCCACAGACTTTATCACCAGGTTGCCAGCCTCCCAGGACAACGTGGTGATCATGGTCATGGTAGACCACTTCTCCAAGGCCTAAAAGTTCATCACTCTGGCAAAGCTGGCCTCGGCTAGAGAAACCACCATATTGTTATTACAACACATGATGAGAGTTCATGGTTTTCCTTCAGATGTCATTTCTGACCGTGGACCCCATTTCTTTAGTCACTCCTGGAAAGCATTTTGTCAATTAATTGAGGCCTTCAATAGTCTGACTGTAACGATTATTTCATTGTAGCGACTGCTTCAGGTGGTGTCTAAGAGAAGGTGGCTGCAAGTAGAACAAGAACAGAGAGGTCCTCACTTTGGAGATTGGTAATGAAGACATCCTAACATTCCAATCACTCAGGCTAAGAAATTGTGTTTGATGCCTGGAAACAGCGTAGTATTGTTCAATTCACCACCCTATGACAACGATTGGATGGTGGGTTGTGTTTTGTACACGATAGCCCGATTCTTATTTAGGATTTGATTCTGAGCCCCTTTAAAGGCCTGAGCCACTAGGGGACCCCCCCTTTTACCATTATGAGTGGTATTCCAGTTTGTATCTAGCCACTGTGTACTGTAGTTATGTCATTATTTGAGCCTACAAGTGGTTGTCAAATGTTTTTGATCAATCACATTTCAGTAACCATACATATGAACAGTCTTCAGTATTATTAAATATATTAAAATAAAATAAATATATGTAAAAATATTAAAATGGTGTTCATCCCTTCTTAGAAGTGTTGAAAGTAAGTCTGCAGCTGTTGTTGGTTCATGTGAAATTAATGGTGGGGGATATTGCAAAAATATTATATCAGAATACTTCAAGACATTTTCACGATACACAATATACATCACAATATTAAGTTTTGTCTGAGATTTAATAGGCTGGAATAAACAGAATAGAACATTAAATGCTGTGTCTAAAAATACTGTAATAGTAATAATAACAACAACAACAATAATAATAACAACAACAAAAACAATAATAACTCTGCATTCCATTAAATCCAATTAAACAGGGCTAATTATGCTCCACTCTACACTCATACAAAACAACTTTTTACAGAGAAAGAAATGTATCATAAGATTCAGCATATTTTAAAATAGTTCATTGTGAAAGTAAGGAGTGTCGTTGAGTAGAGGAAACAAACATTAGACTTTTACCTGAAACTTAAGAAAACACCCATTTAATAACAAGAAAAGTAATTAAAGCAATGCCATAAGCTGCGCAGGAAACATTGGTAGTGAATTCAAGTTAATCTAACTTAAATTATCTTAAGAGAAGGAGAATTTCTTTAATTAACTCTAAAGATTTTATTTACTATAGATATGATAGTCATTTATAGTCGAGTGAGTATAGCCAACTCAGTAGCAAAAAGTACATTCATTTACATACATTACATACATTTACCAGCTTTGTGGAGACTCAAGACTGGTTGTACAAACCCTAAACAACATTAACTGCTAAACAAATGTTCACTGCCATATAGGTGTCACGTTTAGACAGAACATCAAGAAATGAAAGACCAGTTGGGAGGTTTTGAAGCAAAAATGTTAGCAAGTGGATGCAGACTATCTGAAATGTCTTCTTTTTGACATTCATCACGCTCTGCCCAACCTCCATATTTCCTGGGCCTGGATGGCTCAGCTTTTTCAGAACTGAAGCACAACAGAAGTTAACAGAAGGTTGGTGTAGTGTAGTGGTTAACACCTCTGCCTTCTACACTGTAGACTGGGGTTCAATCCCCCACCTGGGTAAACACCCTACACTATACCAATAAGAGTCCTTGGGCAAGACTCCTAACAGCACCTTCGCCTACCTGTATAAAATGATCAAATTGTAAGTCACTCTGGATAAGAGCGTCAGCCAAATGCCGTAAATGTAAATGTAACCGCCAAAATGCTGAGGCACGACTGCCAAAACTGGATGAGAAAATCTTAATGTATATGTGCTAATGCCCAGCCTGAGTGCACAAATCCAGAATGAAACTGAACAAGCAATCCGATACGTAAGGGGTTTAAACCTCTAGAAAGTCATAGGGTGGACCACGGCCAGGTAACGCTCCAAACACACACAGCACTAGAACAGGAGACGAGCAGACATGCTGATCCCAAAGAGAAGCAGTTTCAAAACAAAATAAGTGAAATTTTCCATTAACACACCTTGCAGAAGGGATCAGATGGAGTAGAGGATTGCAGTAGCAGCAGTAATCAGCACAAAAACGACAGATACAGCCATTCCTCTGACTTTGAAGAGAAGGAGGAAAATTATGTAGCAGTTCAGAGAAAAAAAACAATGAGAACTGGACAGCCAGGATGGATTGTATAAAGGTTATAATGGAATTGTCCAAATATCCAAATATAGTTACATTTGTAAAAGTTGAATTCATCATTTTCTTCTGTAAAAGACTGAACTACAGTAAAACTATATATACGTACATGTAGATTAAGAGCAAATATGGAAAGAGATCATATAAAAAGGAAGGAATTCATGAAGAAAAGGATGTATAGCATCTCAAAACAGCATGTACCATTGCTCTCTCCCTACAGTAACAGGTGGGTGATCACATGTGACAATGACTTCAGGGTTTATATGGAGCTTTTCAATCATATCAGTCACATTTGATGAGCCACATTTCATGCAAATCTCTTCGATTATCCTTCTTTGTCCGTGTTTATTGGAAAATTGGAAGAAAAACATTCATCATTTTAACCATACATCAATGATTTTATATAAAAAAACTTGCAGTTATATAATCATGCAGTGAATCACATTTCATGTAAATCTCATCATATTTATGCCTCTAGTCAGTTTATTCAGTTGGAAACAAGGTAGCATCTCTCCATTTTGAGAAACAAGCTCATTAAAAACAATAAAGAATATTTTCAAATGACTGTGTTTGTATTCAAGAGAAATGAAAGTATATGAAAGATTTTACATTGTTTCAGAGACTCTTATTAGAACGTTCAGAAATATAGTGAAAGCGAAGACATTTCAATTAATATTGTCCTTTTAAATATAAGCTCAATTATTAATATGTGTCTAAATAATTGAAAATTTGTCAAGAGTTCATTAGAAAAGGGATGGAAATGACAGATAATCAGAAATATGCAAATCTTTGCAAATTAAGTCATATACAGTCGTTTCCCTCTCCTGTGCACTCTAAAGTCACCTCTTTAGTGCTGTCATCTCATTAGTGTTTTCCAGCTGTCTATAGATGGTTAGCTCTCATTCCCAGGTGTTTCTAGTCTTTGAGTCTCCCACCTTCCAGTCTGCTTCCAAGTCTCCCACCCGCCTGGCCAGCCTCTAAGACTACCACCCTTCCAGTCTGCTTCCAAGTCTCCCATCCTTCTGGCCAGCCTATTAATCTCCAACGCTTTAATTCTCCCACCCTCCTGGTCAGCCTCTGAGTCTTCTGCCTTCCTGTTCAGTCTCTGAGCATCTCCACCTCCTGGTTGAGCTGTAGGTTTTCCAGCCTGCCAGCCAACCTCCTAGTTCCTTGCTCTGCTCCTTATCCCAGTTCCAGGCCTTGAACTTGTTTCTATTCTTGTCTCTCTCTCTACTTGGTCCCAACTACTATTCCAATTCCTGTCTTGGAACCTGCTCTTGGTCCCCTGTCTATCTCAGCTCTCACTGTTACTTAGTACAGGTCTACTTCTCAGGGGCTGCGTTTGAGTGTGGGGGGTGTTCTGTCCTGATTTGCCTGGACTTGATTCCTTCTATTCAACAAAAATGAGAGAGAGACTTACACCTATTTGTTTTTGGAATTGTTTATTTCACTTTCCATAAATGTGTCACTTCAGTCCACAAAGACAGGTTCTTACTACAGTTTCTATGCCATAATCAGCAATGTAAAACTTAAAAACACTGACAAGAAGAGGGTTCATTGTTAAAATCAGGAATATTATTGATAAGTGGAAACAGTTTTAAAAGGCAAACTGCACCTTTCATACATTAAAATAATGGCAAGAAATGAAGTTGGAAACCATGCGAATGTTTGCTCTGGAGATTTAGCTTTTTTCTGCAAAGTTATAGAGTTACAATGATAAATTATAGCGGTGCTTTTTAAAATTCTGAAGCAAAGAGTCCATTCAGGAACACTTGAACGACAATTTACCAACTTTGTGGAGAATAAAGACTGGCTGCATAAACCCAACAAAAGTATTGATTGCTATACAAATGGCTGTCACCATAGAAAAGTCATAATAAGAGAGAAGGTTTTCAAGGCTACATGATACAGCCACTGGGGCGCTCTGAGTCAAGCTTGTCAGCAGGTTGATGGAGACTATCTGAAAGGCCTTCTTTTTGATGGCACTCATCTCTCTGTGGTTATGTTCTGTATCTCTCGGTCCTGGATGTCTCAACTTTTTCAGAATTGACACACAACAGAAGAACTCGACTGCCAAAACAATGATGTTCTCCGCTACCAAAAGTGTATAAGCAGAAAGTAAAGTACATGCGCTAACACCCAGTACTAGTGCACATATCCAGGCTGAGACTGAACAAGCTACATGATACCTGAGTGGTTTAAACCTCAAGAAAGTCACAGGGTGGACCACGGCCAGGTAACGCTCCAAAGACACACAGCACTGGAACAGGACACGAGCGGTCATGCTGGCCCCAAAGAGAAACGTGAATAGTTTAAACAAAGTGGAAAAAATATGTTCATAAAGGACAAAAGACAGAAGTGACGAGATGCAGAAGAGAATTTCAGCAGCAGCGTTATTCAGCACAAAAAAAGCAAATCCGTCCACGGCTCCACCTTTGAAGAAAATAATGCAGCAGTTCAGAGAAAATCCCACCGTGAAATGCAAGATGAGGATGCATTTCACAAGATTTATTAAGACAAAAGATTTTTCACTGTATCCAATATAAGATGAATTAGCCAAAGTTGAATTCATCTTTCTGTAAAACACTGGCCTGTGGAAAAAGAATACAAACATGCAGATTAAGGGCAAATGTGTAAAGTAGGAGAAATTATGCACAAAAATATTTAGTTAGACTCTCAATATTTAGTTTAGATTCTCAAAACAAATAGTGAATTATTTCAAAACATATTTACAGAAGTGTTTGAAGACACAATCCCACATGTACACACCGCACCGCAGTTCTTCTCTGCTCTCTCGCTGCAGTTATCAGGTGGGGTTGTATGTGGTAATCACCTCAGATCTTATATCCAGATAGTAAAATCAATCACCATGTTTTCTCTCATATTTCATGCAAATGTGATATATTTGTATGTTCATTTATCTGTCTAATCTTCCATTTATCCATTTACAGGAACTTTTCCAGGTGGAAAAACAATTTAGTGTCTCTGCACTTCAGCAAAGCTCATTAATATGACTGTATTTAATCACAGCAAGAAAGTCAACTGGGTATAAATGTTTTGAATATTATTAGATTATACGTCAATCAGAAGAGGATCATCTAGTAATGATATAATTCATGCCCAATATCATTGAACAATAAGCTTTACATTAAACCTGCCAGAAGTGCAAGCAGGATTCAGGAAAGGCAGAGGAACAAGATTCATCACTGCTCTGATGATAGATAGATAGATAGATAGATAGATAGATAGATAGATAGATAGATAGATAGATAGATAGATAGATAGATAGATAGATAGATAGATAGATAGATAGATAGATAGCACATAAAAATAGAGCCATATGAAATATAACATTTTAAAGACATTGAAGTCCATGCTAAAACACTAAAATGTATGTGGAAATATTACACATAGAAACGTGCCATATAAATATAAATGTATGTAAATATGTTTATCTACTCCATTTGAAAATGTATGAAAACAGCCAAAATCCTATCTAATGCACTTTACTGTTTGCTACCTTAATTTTAAATATGATCAAATGAACATTTAACATGACAAAAGCGAGTGTTGTAGGTGCTGATACTGTGAAAATGCAGTTATGATTTGATATTTTGTTTATTTTTTAATACATTGTGTGTGAGTGTCTTACTGCATACACACATGGTTAATGTAAAGTACAGTGCAGATCATAGGATTCAGAACCATTTTGTTACATCTGTAACCTTTATTACAACTACACACAACTGAACACACAGAATAACATATACAAATAAATGGATTTTTAGAAAAATATATGAAGAAATGCATTTTTGGTCGCTTTCACACATTGCAAAAATGTATTTGATCAATACATTTTAAATGTATTTAAAAATATATTTAACATACATGTTTAGACATTGCAAAATAGATTTGATAAATACATTTGGAATATATTGTTTTCTATATAGAGACAGAAATTATGACTGGATAAGAATATATTTATATCTATTAACATATTGACAAAAGCATACAAGAGAGATTTGTTGCATTTACATGAGAGCAGATGTTGCACTAAATTGAAAAGTTAAAAAGCCAAGAATGAAAGTGAACTGTTTTGAAGATACAGTCATTTGTAATGACAGCAACAATGCGTGCATTTAAATTGCATGCATTAAAAACATTAAATGCAGAAATATGTGACTGAAGATAATGAAAACCTCCATTCCAAATACAGGCTAACTGAATTAGTAACCCGACCCCAGTCTACTGTGCTCCTCCTCATTTAGCTTTGAGCTCTCTGCACAGTGTCAGGTATTTATACGTGATAATTACCTCAAGGCTTTTATCCAGCCTATCAAATCAATCACCATGTATTCACTCACATTTCATGCAAATCTGACAGATTTGTAAGTCCAATTATATTTCTTTTATTTCATTGACCAAATGTACAGGAGGCCGGCAGGAGCCTGACAAAAGATGGTTCTTCAAGGAAATGTTTCTAAATAGCTCCGAAAAATTGTTACAACACCAGAACCCTTTTTGGTGCTATGTAGAACTGTTTTCAAAATTATTCTATACAGAACCATCTACAACACATTCTCCATCAATCTGAAGAACCCTTTAAACATTGGGACCAACGGCGCTTCTCCATTTTGCAATTTTTTAATCATTGTATCTACACTTAAGCCGCTCTTTACTTTGTGTGAAAGTTATACTATGAATCTGATAACAATATTTGCCTGTGTAGTGAAAATGTCATTTAGTCAGTTTAAAACAAGCAAATTTATCTGCAAATATAGTCAGAATTTCACAGACTAAAACTACTTCTAAAAAGCAAATAAAAGGTCTAGTAAAAAGTTAAAATATCTGACAAGATTTGAATCTCAAATATTAGATGTTTTCAGTAGATTTAATATGATTTTACCTGCCTTTTTTGCATTTTTATCTCCCTTTTTATTTTGTAATGTAAAACAATTTGACATGGCTGATGATTTGATAACAATGGTATCCTTTATGGCAGGCTAGCACGTTTAATCAGTTAATCAGCACAGTTAATCTTGCAGGAGCTTTTACAGATCCACTAAACCTATGTTAGTCTTCCTGAGAAGACTTGCTGTTTGTCATGATTATAATGTTGAGAACAAGAATCTTCTAAGCAACTAAATGTTTTCTCACTCGTGGCTAAATCGGTCAACCAGTTTCAAGTCTATAGTAAATTTACAGACTTTAGAGGGTCAACACTGGAGACTGGATAAGCCACTGTTTTCAGGATTTCTCTGTGGAAAAAATGTCTTCTTTTTAACATCCATCTCACTCTGCCCAAGCTCCATATTTTCCATTCCTGGATGCCTCAGCTTTTCAGAATTGAAACACAACAGAATGCTGAGGAACACGACTGCCAAAACTAAGGAAATCTTAATATATATGTGCTAATGCCACCCCAAGTGCATACATCCAGACTTAAACTGAACAAGCAATAAGATACTTGAGGGGTTTAAACGTTCAGAGAAAAGACCATTAATACATTTTATAAGGGTTATAAAGAAATGATCCAAAAATCTAAATGTAGTTAAAGCCACAGTTGAATTCATCATTCTCTTCTGTAAAAGACTGAGCTACAGAAGGAAAATATATACATGCAGATTAAGTGCAAATATACAAAGCAGGCAAAATCATGCAAAGCGAAAGTTATTCATGAAGAAAAGGAACTATAGCATCTCAAAACAGCATGTGCCTTTGCTCTCTCCAAACAGTAACAGGTGTGGGATCATATGTAGTAATTACCTAAGGGTTTGTATACAAGCCTTTCAAATCAATCACTTTTGGTGAGCCACATTTCATGCAAAGCTGTTTGTTTATCCTCCAGCCAGGCTGAGACTACACTATTTCCCAGAACTCCTCACTCCGTCATGTGACTCAGGACTCTAACCAATCCACCTATCATTGCTCAGCTTCTCCAGACTTCTGATCATTCAAGGCAGTCTTAGATCTTCCTCTGGCCCAGCTGATACTACAGCCTCATGTGACTCATTCTGTCATGTGACTTAGGACTCTAACCAACCCACCTATCATCACTCACCTTCAGAGTACTGATCATTCACACCTGTTCCTTGTTTCACCTGGTTGTTATTTTAGTATACAAGCCTGGGCTTTATCTTAGATTTCTTGCGAAGTATTGTCACACTATGTGCAAACCGAGCATTTCTCCTGTGTTCCTGACTGATTTCCTCTATATGACCCATTTTCTGTTTCTGACTTTGATTCTCTCTGTACCGTGTAGTTCTGTGTTGGTTTTGTGGTTTTTGACTTCCTGCTTTGGTTTATTGACTGTGATTTTGGACAACCCCTTTGGCATGGAAGATCTTAACCCAAGCCTCTGCTGTGAGTGTCTGGTTCCACCTGACACTGTTACAGGAAGAAAAACATTAAATTATTCTAAACATAATACTTTTCTCATGTTTTTTTTTGGAATGTCTTCACATGTGGAGAAACAAGCTGAATTAAAAATAAAAACAATGACATAGTAATGACTTACTGAGACACTCATCAGAATGATCAGAAATGTAATAATAGCAAAGACATTTTAAGTAACCTTGTCATTTTAATAATGAGCTCATAATTATTAATGTGTCTAAGGATTCCTGGGTATCAGGAATATGCAAACATATGCAAATTAAGTCATATGGTTTTCCTCTACTCTCTCGTGCTGCCATTTCATTAGTTTTTTCCACCTGTCTATAAATTGTTAGCTCTCATTCCCAGCTGTTTCTAGTCTTGTCTTGGTTATGTGTAATCCTCGTGCTTCCCTGACGCCTTTGTTTTTGTTTATGCTCCATTATGCTACACATTTATGTTTAATTTTTTAGAGTATAGTTTGAACTTAAGCCCTTCTGTTGCTGGTCAGCCAGAATTCATGTCTCTAATAGGGATGGTCAAAGGCAACAACGTGGGCACAGAGCTTCTGTTGAAGTGGCATGCTGGGAAAATTGACTACACTGTAAAAAATTAGGTCAGCTCAATTCAGAATGATATAGTAACTGATTACATGGCTTTTCTTGAGTTAACTCAACTTGAGGACACACAACTCAGATTTCTTAGTTTAGTCAAAAATTCTCTTAATGCTTTTAGTACTGCATCTCAGTTATGTAAAAAAATGAACTTTTTTTTATGCTCAACTTATTCACCAGCCAAGGCTCTCTCCATCACACCATCTTGCAAGACATTGAGTACACACTCATGGATGGTTATGGCATCGCCGTGGCTCAAACTCACAACCTCCTGTTGGGTTGACTGCTCAGTCCACTGCACCACTCATGAACACATGAAGCCACTCAGATTTTGTGTCTACAAATGTTTAACACGCTGGAGAAAATATTTGTTGTTTTGACTTGCAGCTGTGTAATAATTCATCCCAACATCAGGAGGTTGTGAGTTTGAATCCCAACAATACCACAGCAGTCCATTATGCGCAAACCCAAGAGGAGAATATGCCAGATCAGACTGTGTGATAGGAGTGCCAGCTAGTGGGGAAACTGTGTAAAAAAGTCACATTCAGTTTAGTTTATCTAACTGAGATGTAGATCTAGAAACAGTAGCTTGGAGAATTTTTGACTCAACTTAGACCTTTGAGTTGTGTGAACTCTGGTGTCCTCAAGTTGACTCAACTCAAGAAAAGCCATCTAATCAGTTACTAAATCATTTTAAGTTGACCTGACCTTTCTTTATTTACAGTGTAGCAAAGAAGACAATTCCATTTGCATTTAGAAGTACCATTTTCAGAGAGGTTCACCTGTTTGAAAACCCCCAGTCTCCCACCCTGTCAGTCATCCTCTGGGTTTCTCACCCTTCGACTTGCCCACCCTCCTGGTCAGCCTATGAGTCTTCGACCCTTTGAGTCTGCCTGCAAGTCTCCCACCCTTCTGGCAACCTTTTAATTTTCCCACCCTTTGAGTCTGCCACCCTCCTGATCAGCTTATGAACCTCCCACCTTACTGTCTCCCTCTAAGTATCCCACCCATAGTCCCATAGTCCATGATCAGGATATAAGGCCTACCTGTCAGGTAAAAACGTAGCTCCTTGTTGGCCCATTTGATGGCCAGGACTTCCCACTCCAGGGTGACGTAGCGTTGTTCAGCAGGAGTGAGCTTGCAGCTGATGAACAAGACGGGGTGCTCCTCTCCATCAAAATCCTGCACAAGGACCGCCCCGAGACCCTGCTTGGATGCGTCTGTCTGGACCCGGAATGCCCTGTCGAAATCTGGGCTCCGCATGATGGCCTTTCCTAGTGAGGTCAGACAGGGGGGAGGCTATGGAGGAGAAGTTATGGACAAACCGCCGATAGTATCCAGCCAACCCCAAAAAGGCACGTACCTGTTTTTTGGTGTTGGGCCTTGAGCAGTTAAGTATGGCCTTCACCTTTTTCCCTGGGGCCGTAAGAGCCCTCTCCCTATACGGTATCCCAGGTACTGGGCCTCTGTGAGCCCAAGGTGGCACTTCTTGGGGTTGGCCGTGAGTCTCCGTGAGACTCAATACCCTCCTCAGATGTCTCAGAATGCTCAGACCACGTTTCCGAGTGGACGATGACATCATCCAGGTAGGCCACTGCAAAGGCCACCGCAAAGGCCTGGAGCGGCCTTAGGACCACATCCATGAGACGCTGGAAGGTGGCCGGGGCCCCATGCAGGCCGAACGGGAGAACCCGATAGCCTGGGGGCCGGCTCAACCCATCTTTTGAGCAGGTTGATGTAGTAGACCTGTTGGGACTTCCTCCTACTGGGTTGGTCGAGACGGTAGTTGACGGGCCCCACTTTCTCTCTAATGGTGTAGGGACCCTGCCAGGTGGCCAGGAACTTACAGGTGGTTGTGGGGACCAAAACCAGGACATGATCTCTCAGTTGGAATTCCCGGGGTTGGGCAGGCCAGTTGTAGGCTTGCTGTTGGGCCTGCTGAGCCTCCTCAGCCTCCTCCATATGTTCGTGGACAATGGGGGCCACCGCATCAATCCGCTGCTGCATCTCTCACACATACTCAATGAAAAAAAATTAATTTGTGTTCTGATATCTTCATTTTAAATATTAGCAAATGAACTTTTAATACGACAAGAGCAAGTGTTGTTGCCAGTATTGATACTCTGTGAAAATGCAGTTATGATTTGATATCTCATAAAATACATTTTGTGTGTCTTACCAAATATGTAGACAGATTAATGCAAAGTCAGTACTATTTATTCAGGTAATGTATATTTAGTTAACTGTAACTTTCTTAAAGCTGCATACAATTGAAAAAATGTAATAACTAATACAAATAAAGGCATTTAAAAAATCCATTTTGGTCATTTTCATACATTGGAAAAATGATTTGATAAATACATTCGGAATATTCTTTTTTTCCATATGGGAACCTAAGTTGCAGTACAGTATGAGACAATAGGCAAAAATATATCTAGTAAGATATTTACATAAGCAAATAAGACAGATTTGTTGCATTTACAAAAGAGAAGGTATTACAATAAATTGAGGAGTAAAAAAAGGCAGAGGAGTAAAAGTTGTATATCATTCACTTCAGCAAAAGTTATGGATCTTAAATAAATCAACATCATCAAACCCATCTATCCACAGAAATAAGGCACTAAAAATAATAAAAACCTCCATGCAGGAGCCTGACTACTCTCTGAAAAAAAGATGGTTCTTTAAGGGTCCATCAGTAAAGAAAATGGTTTTGTATAGAACAATGAACACTCAAAGAACCCTTTGCATGATTAAATGGTTCTTTGCATCATGAAAGTGTTCTTCAGAATGAGATGTATATGGTTCTATATAGAATCTTTTTTAAATAGGTTCTCTCTAGCATGAAAAAATGGTTCTTCTATTGTTACAAGCTCATATCATAACAATAGCAGAATACTTTTTGGTGCTTTAAAGAACCATTTTCTTTACTAAAAAACCATTGAAGAACCATCTTTTCTTAAAAATAAGGGCTGTGCTATTGGGCTATATCTCCACATTTGCTGTTTTTTAACATATGTGAACACCAACTGCCCTTTACATTGTGTGAAAGCTTTACAATTAATAAATAATTAATACAAATTTTCACTTCACTGGCAACTAATTTTTCTTTATTCAAGCATAATTTTTAAAACAATCAGCTTTATCTGTCAATACAGTGAGATATAATTCACTGAATAAAATCACTTATTTTGAGACATCTTTTGTATTTTATATAAATTAAACAATCTGATAATAACTTGTTGATGTTTTATCTAGATTTAGGATGCTTTTACCTGCCAAGACACATTTTTTTGTGTAAAACAACTCAACGGAGGATTTGAGGATGATAGTATTTATAGCAGGATAGCACATTTACATTGAATCCTGTAGAACCTTTATAGATTCACCAAACATACGGCTAAATCTGTCAACCAATTTCAAATCTATAGTAAATTTACTCTTTACTTTATAGGGTCAACACTGGAGATTTAACTCTTCGCACAGGTGGATTAAAAATAGTTTTCAGGGACTTTTTTCTGTGGACTTTGAAAGAAGGATGTGACCGTGTAGACTGAATAATTCTGATATTCTGTCCTCAAAAAATCACCTGTATGCTCTCTCAGTATGGGTTCCACTCTGCTTGCAAATCACAATGTAGATAATCATGCAAATTTGATTGAAGTGTAACCTATCCTGTCATTCAGATAACCTAAATTAGTGGTTAAAAGGCACACTCACATGCTCAGACCTGTGGTAAAATAAGATAGAAGCTCTACTAGGCAGGGCCCAAGAATTATGCAACAAACTCATTAGATAGCCCTACCACATATCTGCATTTATTAGCTATTTTATAATACCATACAGGTGCACTTTGGCCTCTTCTACCCCACTCATCAATGTAAAGAGCCCATAATAAGACCAACAATGTTAGAGGATATTAGGCATGGTACGCTGTGTTTACATTGGTAATTCCCTGTGAAATCAGTCTGTAATTGAAGTCTTGCTAAGTCAATATTAATTTTATATATATCATTGCTGTCAGGACAAAACCTTATATCTCCATTTCTGTTGTTTTCTATTTTTTCCAAAATTTCATAATGAATGTACCAACATAAATGGTCCAAAATCTTTTTTTTCTCCATTTACTAAGGTAAAAGGTGTGTTCAGAGTGTATCATTACTAATTGTTTCCAAAATTTTCAATAGGTCACTTTGGTCTTTTGAGAAACAATGTTTTTATATTGCTAGCTTAAAACATCATTGGACAGCTCAGCAAAGTAGAGAGAATGCTATCTGCTAATTCTACCCAGAGAGAACATTGACAAATGTCTTGATTTCTTGCTTGTGGATGACTGTGGCATTGCCAGGTATCAAACTTGCATTGTCTGAATGATGAAGCCAATGCTTAGATGGTTACACCACTTGGAAGCTCTAATACCTGAGTTTTTAAGGCTGTTCTTCCACATTTGAAAAGCTGAACGAATGTTTAATACACTGTGAACAGCAACCATGCAAACAGAAAGTGCAGAGGACAAGAAGACAATTTTTGAAGTTGCCACTGTCAAAACAAATGCATATATTTTATGCAAATGCTTGCAATGTCAACCGTATTTAAATGGGCAAGCCAGATCATTTCTCACAGAAAAATGATATCCATTAATATCAGGTTACATTTTGAATGTCAGAACAGAAGTTCAAGATCAGGCTTATTCTGCATCTTTTGACCAGACACTGTAATGCCCCAGTTTATGCAATTCATGTGATGCTGCACACAGTGAGAGGCATTTGAAGTGCTTCAGATTTACTTAATCCAAAGTGATTGGCTTGCCATGCAAAAATATGCCGTTTACGCCCTTGCTTTACCACCCCAACCCCACTATCATATTCTTTGCTCCGTTATGGGATTGGTTGAGTTCCACATGTGATCACATACAAATCTTGTTTGTGCAGCTTGAAATTAGTGAATTCAGCTTCTTCAAGGTGCACTCACAAGGTGTGGCCTAGAGGGGTATAAAGCCAAACTCACTATTAATACCCTTCATTACAGCCTTTAATTACAAACTAATAAATCTAGACATATTTACAATTTAAAGAAATTGATACCATTTTACTGTCTAATTAAATGTATTTTCTGCCATCTTTAATTATGAATGTATTGTATTTTCCTTGGGCAGTAGGTGTTGCATGTTAGATCCAATGGGAGCAATGGACACCAGTGGTGGACGAAGTGCACAAACCATGTACTTGAGTGAAAGCAGAGATACCCAAGGTAAAATATTACTCCAGTAAAAGTAGAAGTTCCTCCCTTTAGACCTCCCCTCGAATAAAAGTACAAAAGTATTTACCTTCAAATGTACTTAAGTATCGAATGTAAAAGTACTAAAAGAATAATTATGACTTTAATGAACTATTATCATTTTTGTAACAAGACCCTTGCTTCATTAACTCATTTTATGTGAAATACTCTAGTGTCACTTTTGGTAAACACATCTTTTAAAAGAATGCCATTAATTCATTAATTTTTAATTAGGCACTGAAAGCAAACAATTTCAATAGAACTGAGTTGCTGCAGCTTCGAAGGTGTGTGTGTGTGTGTGTGTGTGTGTGTGTGTGTGTGTGTGTGTGTGTGTGTGTGTGTGTGTGTGTGTTGCTGTAAAATAACTTTTTGCACACAAGCAAAGTTTCAAAAGTTTCAGTTTAAGATTTATTTGCAACTTGGTTACAAGTTTAAGTTTAATAAAAACTGGCTTTAAACTGGCGTTTTCCTTTACTAGCCTCATCCAAAAGGGGACAATCCTGGATATAGTGGGAATTTACAGAAAGATCTGTGCAGACCTGCATTTTCGGATGGAGCATGACGTCATCCGGTGGGGGTATCATGCAGCGAAGGAAAGGTGGAGGGACCTTCTGGAGCTGTAAGACCCCCCAGACAGAGTTTTTTGGTGCGGCTCCATCCAGGGGTTCTGTGAACCCTTTCTTTGAATTTTAACATTTTATGGTAATTTCTGTCAGTTTTATTTAAGGGGTTTTAAACCTTTTTAGCCCAAGTACAGCTTAGGCAGTTAGAACAGGTTTTAATGTAGTTCTTTTATTTTTTATTTTATTTTATTATTTTTATTTTTTTTATTTTTTAAAGTGGAAAAAAAAGCCATTTTTAAATTTCTTTTTTTTTTTTTCTTCCACTTTCTTCTGAATTTAATTTTATTTATTTACTTGGTGTTGTTGCTATTATTATTATTATTATTATTACACTCCTTTTCTCTGCTCTCCCAACTGCTTCCGCGACCCTGTCTGGACTAGCAGTCAACGATGATGGATGGATTTTTTAGTTTAGAATGCAACATTACTGAGCATTATTAACTTGATTTTATAATAAAAACTAGCCTATCAGTTTTATCCACATACAAAATAAATATAATTTAAAATGAACAATTCGCTCTAAATGTAGGTATTGTGATATAAACTGAGTCTGTTCTACAGTTTCTCATTAGACTGAATGAATAACTGGCTCTAAATGTAGGTATTGTGATATAAACTGAATCTTTTCTACAGTTTCTCATTAGGATGAATGAATAACTGGCTCTAAATGTAGGTATTGTGATATAAACTGAGTCTGTTCTACAGTTTCTCATTAGGATGAATGAATAACTGACTCTAAATGTAGGTATTGTGATATAAACTGAGTCTGTTCTACAGTTTCTCATTAGACTGAATGAATAACTGGCTCTAAATGTAGGTATTGTGATATAAACTGAGTCTGTTCTACAGTTTCTCATTAGGATGAATGAATAACTGACTCTAAATGTAGGTATTGTGATATAAACTGAGTCTGTTCTACAGTTTCTCATTAGACTGAATGAATAACTGGCTCTAAATGTAGGTATTGTGATATAAACTGAGTCTGTTCTACAGTTTCTCATTAGGATGAATGAATAACTGACTCTAAATGTAGGTATTGTGATATAAACTGAGTCTGTTCTACAGTTTCTCATTAGGCTGAATGAATAACCGACTCTAAATGTAGGTATTGTGATATAAACCGAGTCTGTTCTACAGTTTCTCATTAGGCTGAATGAATAACTGACTCTAAATGTAGGTATTGTGATATAAACTGAGTCTGTTCTACAGTTTCTCATTAGGCTGAATGAATAACCGGCTCTAAATGTAGGTATTGTGATATAAACCGAGTCTGTTCTACAGTTTCTCATTAGGCTGAATGAATAACTGACTCTAAATGTAGGTATTGTGATATAAACTGAGTCTGTTCTACAGTTTCTCATTAGACTGAATGAATAACCGACTCTAAATGTAGGTATTGTGATATAAACTGAGTCTGTTCTACAGTTTCTCATTAGACTGAATGAATAACCGGCTCTAAATGTAGGTATTGTGATATAAACTGAGTCTGTTCTACAGTTTCTCATTAGGCTGAATGAATAACTGGCTCTAAATGGAGGTATTGTGATATAAACTGAGTCTGTTCTACAGTTTCTCATTAGACTGAATGAATAACTGGCTCTAAATGTAGGTATTGTGATATAAACTGTCCTAGAGAGTCATGTCCTATAGATGGTCTCCATTATAACTAGAGTTTTACCTCTTAGCTTTAGTTGTAGCTCACCTACTGATTTCTCTTTTTTGAATTATAAAACATGTTTTGAAATGGATTTCTCTGTGTGATGCTAAATCATTGTGCAACACCAATTTTGTCACAAAAAAGGTAAAGCACAGCTCTACTTTCATTACAGCCAAAATCTCTTTTTTCTTTCTTGTTTTGGCATTGTTTTTTTTCCTTCTCCTTGACTAATGAGATGTCCATTCATTAACACTAACAGTTAAATTAAAACAAAATTTGTCTGAATGCTCATTCCTACTATTAAACAGTGGCAATTGATTTCCAGCCAAACTCACCGTAATGTTTTATTCATTTATTTATTTATTTATTTATTCATTCATCACTCCATTACAGAAAAAGGTGAACCAGTAGCCTTTAAAATAAAACTGTACAACTACAAGTGCTAACTCCAATAATTAATGATAACTCCAAAAACGTGCTTATTTAACTTAGCTCTCTGTGAAATTCCCATGAGGATTTTCCTATTCATGCAACTCATGCAGACACATTTCCAAAAGCAAACAAAAAAGCCAAGGAGCTTTTGGTAGTCAATGGCATGTCAATGGCCTAGTCAATAAAATATCACAATAACAAGTTTAAGTTAAAGTTAAGACTGTTTACATAATCAGCTTGAGCGATCATACGCTCTCAAAAAAATAGTTCTGCAAAGGTCCTACAGTCATGAGAATGATTCTATATAGAACCCTTTCATGCCTAAATGATTCCTTGCATGGTGAAAATGTTCTACAGATTGATTGAGATTGTGTTGTATATGATTATATGTACAACCTTTTTGAAAATGGTTCTTTATAGCACCAAAAAAGGTTTGTCTTCTGTTATAAGACTGACATCACAAAAAGAGAACAACAATTTTCAAAAACAGCATGTTCTCAATCAATACGAAGAAACATTTACCCAGCCACGGAACCGTGTAAGCACGAAATGCTTCTATACAGAACTCAGGGTTTGAATAGAACCATTGCCTTTACTAAAGAACCCTTGAAGAACCATCTTTTTAAGACTGAATTGCAACAACAATGACCTCACTTATAATTCTCACAACTTCCCAGACTGTCTCTGTAGTTTAGCACTTAATAAATGAGAGTTTACCAGCTTTATGGAGAATAAAGATCGGATGGACAAACCCTGCAGCGATATTGATTGTCATTCCAATGGCTACTGCCAAGTGAAAGTGATCTGGGAGCAAAATGTCTTGAAGGCCAAAGGAAAAAATGATTGGGATGGTCTGAATCAAAAATGTCAGAAGGTTCATGCAGACTACTTTAAATGCCTTCTTTTTGGCAGCATTCATCTCCCCATCCTCCCTTTCCCTGTCTCCTGGCCCGGGACGCAGCAGACCTTTCAGAATCATGATGCAACAGAAGGAGTCGATAAGAAAAATGATGAGATATAGAACTCCGAAGGCAGTGTAGGGCAGAAGTGGAAAAGTGCACATTGAGCTAATGCCCATTGCCAGAGCCAATATCCAGGCAACGGTGGCGCATGCCACCCTATATCTGATTGGTTTGAACCTCAGGAAGGTCACAGGGTGGATTACCGCCATGTAGCGCTCCATGCACACCCAGCACTGGAACAGGTATCGGGCAGGCATGCAGGTACCAATCCAGAGACCCAGCAATGGGCCAACACAGAGTTCTAAGCTAATAATGCACACAATGTACAAAGGTGCAACAAGACAGTAGATAATTTCGGCTGCAGTGTGGTTCAGAGGGAAAACCACAGAAACGTCCACTCCTCCACCTTTTGAGAGCAGCAGTCTGATGATGTAGCAGTTCAGAGGCAGGCCTATGGAGAAGTTAATGATCTGGATTGATATGATACAGCCAATCGCAGCATTCATTAACCTGCTGTCCATAACGTAAATGCTTGAGTTTGTGTGAGACGTATTCATCTTCTTGAGGAAAAATGACCTACAGGAAAAATTGTATGTTCAGATATTACAAGCAAACAGCAGATGAGTCCACACTGGTATTTTGACAAGTGAAATGATCTTAAAATGAGTTGATGTGGTTTACATTTCTCATGTTGAAATTGCTTATTGTTAAATTTGCTTTATTAAGTTTTAAAATGAGCAAATTTTCTGCCATCATAGTTAGAATCTTAATTACTTTACATAAAATGAGTCAAAACAAGTAAAAATGTGGAAATGATATAATCCTATAACAAGCTTAAAACATCAACATTAAACATTGGAATTATTAGAGATATTAGAGGTTCAAAATCATTTGACTTGAAATGATACCATCTTTGTAGTGCATAAAAAAGTTCATTACATTATTCATTTACACCAAATGCACATGCATAACGCTTTATTCTTCATAAAAAATGGTATGGTGACAGCAGCACATGTAAGTTCAAATTTAAGTTACAATTGTCCAACAACAAACCTGAAGTAGTGCTGTTCTTGCCTCCTCTCAGAGAAAGGTATGTGTTTCTATACTGTATTAGACTGTATTGATCTTAAAGCAGATTCCACTGCCTGTGTGCTGTTTTTATTTTGTCATGTCATTGTTCAAGGTCATATTTCATGCAAATCTGATGCATTTGTAAGCGCATCCTCCTTTGAGTGGGACAGCCCTCAAGCCCAGATTAATACATTTAGATATTTGTTTATATAAAAATGGACACTTCGTTCGTATAAATGCTTGCGCCCATTTAAACTCTAGAGGTTGGTCAAAATAACGAAAACGGCACTTTTTTTTTAAAGGACTTTTGAAATAAGTGCAACCGCTGCAACATCGGTTGTGTTGGCAGAGTAGTTTTCAAAGCAGCATAATAGTCTCTATATAGATGTTATCTCTATATAGATGCTATATAATAGTTATACTTTCCCGCGCTGCAGCCCACATGCCCAGTCTCATTTATTTGAAAATCAAAATTTAACGGTCATAACGGTCATAACTCAAAGGGTCCAACCATCACTTACCTCAGTAGGAATTGCTATTGGGGGGACAAAAGCAGGGTTTCATTTTATTGTAACTTTGTTGTTATTCAGTGTTATTATATTGATAAACAATATTAAGAGACCCCTCATGATGAATTTTGGGTTATTCTGACAACTTCTGCTCATTTTGATTTATTGGGAGGTAAGTTAAGGACCCAAAAGTTAGCATTAGCTGTTCTTTGATATCTTAGTTAACTAGCTAGCCTAGCTATCATATTAATTTCCATAATGAGGCAGAAAAAACAATTGATAATACCTGTTATTTATTTATTATTTGAGTGTTTAAATTATAATTTTTCTAATGATAGAAGTGATGAGACAGGAGTGTACCACAATCTCGCTAGAGAGTAAATGGTAGAGAAACTTGTCCTTTCTGAAACCTCAAAATATCTCATAATTTTATTAATTAGCTTTAGAGTTATGGGCATTTGTTTGGCACTAGGCACAGAAAACTGCCCCATTCACTCCTGTGTAAATTTCTCAAAATCAGAATCTGCTTATTTCAAGATTTTCTCTGTGTTTAACTCGTCATAACTCAGACAGGGGTTTTATCTCACATCATCCATCTGGTTAAGCGATAGAGTAAACATTTCCCGAGTTATGACTGTTTGTTCAGAGGGTGCAAATCGGACTCAAACAAGGCTTCTCCACTAAGAGCTGCATAACAGAGTGACGGTTCATTTGAATGACTCCGTAATGAATGTAATGAAGGGCCGCTGTGGCTGCAGGTTTTCATTCCAACAAAGCACGAGATCACATGATTATTTGTTTGAAGGCTGAGCCATTGATTGAAATATTGGAATCAGATGTGCTTCTGCTTGTTTGGAATGAAAACTTGCAGCCAAACAGCCCTTTGCAGATAAGATTGCACACCCCTGGTGTGAGGGCTGGCTATAGGGCTGTGGCACTTCCAGCTGCCAGAGGGAGACGACACACACCTCCTGAGGTCAGTCAAGCCCAATGTCCTACAACTGGGCAGCAGGCTTTATAAGGGCAGAGAATGAGTCCTGCTTTGCTGTGTCTTTGTTTTTAGTTTGAGTCACCAGAAGCAGTAGTTTAGGTAAGAGATCTGAGAGTCCCCCTCACTTTTTGTGTTGCTCCAGCTTTCTATCGAAGTTCTCTTCTCTGTTTTCTGAGAAGAAAGGAAAAAAAACTAAATCTGCAAGAGTTTTTTTAAATTAGATTAATGTTGGTCTTTAGTATATGCACAACTTGCCCACACTAAATGGACTCTACGAATCATTTTACAGTGTCTACACAAACAATGCCAAAAGTTCTCACTTTTCAGTGTAAACCTTGGGTAAAGCTTGCAACACCAGTCACAAGACTGCTGTCCTATGTTGCTTTTTCTGAAACAATGCGTTCCTTTTTTTATAACCTTTAAGTCTAAGCAACCTAGCAAAGACTAAAGTATTAAGTGTATCCTAATGTGATAATTCAGTCACCACTCGGGTTATCTGGAGGTGGATGTTACATCCAAATCTGCATTACAATGTTTGAACCTGCAGGACAGAATAGTCTTGATTCTTAGCCTGTAGCGTTGTGTATGTACTTCTACTACAGCAGCTTAGTAGCAGGCTTGGGAGGCCTGGCCAGAGGGATTATATTATTAACTGGGCTTTCTCATTAGAATTTTAGGACCAGTTCTCAGATGGATATGATCAGTGATCAATGGGTGACGACTCGGCGGTCTAGCCGGAAAGCTAAGGCTAATGCTAATGCTGAGGCCAAAGCTAGCCCACCGGAACACCACGCTCCTCCCATTCGCGTGTCAAACAGGTTTGCCCCGCTCAGTGAAGCACCCACTGTGAAGCCTGTTAAAAGCACTCTGGTCATAGGAGACTCGATTGTTCGACACGTGAAGTTAGCTACTCCGTTAGGGGCGCCAGCGGTCACAGTTAGATGCTTATCGGGAGCCAGAGCGCCGGACATTAGTGGCAACCTTAGATTAGCTGATAGGAGATATTCGAGGATAGTTATTCATGTAGGGGCCAATGATATCCGTCTGCGGCAGTCTGAGGTAACTAAGGCTAATATTAGAGAGGTGGTTAAACAGGCCCAGACGATGTCCGATGCCGTAATCTGCTCTGGCCCCATCCCAATGCGGCGCGGCGCTGAGGCCTACAGCAGGCTTACGGCGTTAAACCGCTGGATGTCCAAGTGGTGTTCCGAAAATCAAGTGGGCTTTATAGATAATTGGTTACGATTTGAGGGCAAGCCTGGTCTTATAGGTAGGGATGGTGTCCACCCCACGCGGGAGGGTGCTGCCTTACTTTCGTGCAGCATAGCACATAGTCTTTTAGTTAGTCGGCAGAGTAGCGTAAACCGCTGCTGACAATCCAGAGCCGGGATCACCGCCCGTCTGCGATCCGCCTTGAGGCGTCACCCAAGATTAACCTTATTGAGACTGTGTCTTTGCCCCGAATTAAAACTAAATTTAATCACAGAAAAACTCAATTAGTCCGCTTAAATAACCTTATCAACATATATCCATGTTATGATGATGGCACTAAGACCTTCAATCTAAAACTTGGACTACTTAATATAAGATCATTAAACTCTAAAGCAGTCGTCGTAAATGAAATTATAAGCGATCATAAATTTGACTTTTTCTGTCTTACTGAAACGTGGGTTAGACCAGATGAATATTTAGCTTTAAATGAAGCCACGCCTGTAGGCTATAATTATGCACATAGGCCAAGACTAACAGGCAAGGGAGGTGGAGTCTGTGTAATATACCAAAATACTCTCGATATTAGTCAGAAACAATGCGACACTTTTACTTCCTTTGAGGTCCTCTCTATTCACGTCACAAATCCGGTCACAAAAAAGAAGGCGTTTTCATTATTTAACATTTACAGACCACCAGGGGGCGACTCTGAATTTATAAAAGAATTTAGTGACTTCGCTGCAAACCTGGCTGTGTGTAATGATAAAGTAATAATTGTAGGAGATTTTAATATTCACTTTGAGAAGGTAGACGACCCATTAAAAAGGGCATTTACCTCAATCCTAGAATCTGTTTTACCCAAAATGTAACCGGGCCGACACACTACTGTAGTCATACGTTAGATTTAGTTTTGACACGAGGTCTTAACATAGACAAGCTTAATATCTTACCGCAAACCACAGTGATCTCCGACCATTACTTAATTTCATATGAGCTACGATTTAGCCATAATATATATACGTCCCCTCGTTATTCAACAAAGCGCACAATAAAACCATCTACCGCCCTACAATTTATAGAAAATCTCCCAGAGTTATCAACCCCAGTCTCCACTCCATCAGATCCAATTGAACTAGATTTACTAACCGATTATTTAGAAAATACCTTACGATCCACCTTAGAAAATGTGGCCCCACTTAAAATAAAAAGAATAAGGCAGAAAAAGTTCGCCCCGTGGTACAACGATAAAACCCGGACCTTAAAACAAACAGCTCGGAAATTAGAGCGGAAATGGCGTCATACCAAACTAGAAGTGTTCCACACTGCCTGGAAGGACGGCCTTATAGAGTATAGAAATGCTCTCACTGAAGCTCGCTCAGCATATCTGGCCTTGCTGATCGAGAATAATAAGTATAATCCTAGAGTTCTGTTTAATGTGATTTCCCAAATCACACAAAATCAGGCAGGTAATGAACCAGAAATCCCAGCAACTCTCACCAGTGAAGTTTTTATGGACTTCTTTAATAATAAAATTGATAATATTAGACAACAAATTCAACCCACAGTATCAAATTCAAATCCAGCTTTGCTGCCATCTGACTTGGCTGATATAGAACAAAACACAGCTGTAGAAAAGAGTCTGGAAACCTTTCACCCCCTCCCACAGCTGGAGCTAGAGAAGATGATCTCTTCTGCAAATTGCACAACCTGCACACTCGATGCAATTCCATCAAAATTACTCAAAGAAGTACTGCCAGTTATTATAAACCCTATCTCAACTATTGTAAACTCATCCCTTAGTCTGGGCCATGTACCCAAAGCTTTTAAACTAGCAGTTATCAAACCCCTGATCAAGAAACCAAATCTTGATGTCGCCGTTTTGTCCAATTACAGGCCTGTTTCTAACTTACCGTTTATATCTAAGATCTTAGAAAAAGCTGTGGCCCAACAACTTAGTTCATATCTACACAAGAACCATATATATGAAAAATTCCAGTCTGGATTCAGGCCACACCATAGCACTGAGACGGCTCTAGTTAAGATAACTAATGATCTTCTTCTTGCCTCTGATCAAGGTTACATATCTCTCTTAGTGCTACTTGACCTCAGTGCGGCTTTCGATACAATAGACCACAATATTCTCCTAGAAAGGTTAGAAAACATGGTTGGAGTCACAGGGACGGCCCTATCATGGTTCAGATCTTACCTATCAGAACGTTATCAGTTTGTTAGGGTAAACAATTTATCTTCCAATTATTCAAAAGTGAGATTTGGAATTCCGCAGGGGTCTATATTAGGACCATTACTATTTACACTATACATGTTACCGTTAGGCACAGTTATAAGTAATCATGGCGTAAACTTTCATTGTTATGCAGACGATACTCAACTGTACATATCAGCCAAGCCTGATGACCAACACAGGTTAAAGAAAATGGAGGACTGTGTAAAAGACGTGAAAGGCTGGATGTCACGCAACTTCCTCCTATTAAACAGTAACAAAACAGAGGTTCTCCTTCTGGGTCCAAAATTAGCAAGAAGTAAATCACCAGATTTAATCTTAAATCTCGCCGACTTTCCAGCCACACCTGGCTCAGCAGCAAAAAATCTCGGCGTTATAATAGATTCAGATTTATCATTCGATCAACACATAGGCAGCATCACTAGGACAGCTTTTCTACATCTTCGCAACATCGCCAAGATCAGAAATGCCCTGTCCCTGCGTGATGCAGAAACACTAGTACATGCCTTTATTACTTCTAGGCTAGACTACTGTAACGCACTACTGTCAGGATGCACGAGCAGGAATTTAAACAAACTCCAACTAGTCCAAAACGCCGCAGCCAGGGTCCTCACTAAAACTAGAAAATTTGAGCATATTAGTCCAGCGCTATCATCACTTCATTGGCTACCTATTAAATTCCGTATTGATTATAAAATCCTTTTACTGACTTATAAAGCCCTACATGGTCTTGCTCCTGAATACCTGCAAGACCTTATTTCTCATTATGAGCCATCACGACCACTCAGATCCCAGAGCGCTGGCTTATTAATAGTTCCTAGAATTCAGAAGGTTTCAGCTGGGGGAAGAGCTTTTTCTTATAAAGCCCCCAAACTCTGGAATGATCTTCCAGAAACTGTTCGGGACTCAGACACAGTCTCAATCTTTAAGACTAGGCTGAAAACACACTTGTTCAGTTTAGCTTTTGGTAGGTAATGTTCCCCCCTAGATAAAGGCAGCAGATCCAGGGGTCCATGGACACAGGGAATTATAGTAAACTGAGACGCTGGTGCTGTCGTCCCGCTGCTCGCACGCGGTCACTCAAGTTTGTGGACGGTGGAGTGGAGGGATGCCGAACTGTTTCAGAGTGCTGCCGTGTCTGTGTGTCCTTCCGGTTCTCTCCTTTTAGTTAAGCTGTCATAGTCAGATCTGCCGGAGTCGTTAGCCACACTCTGGGAATGTTTACATTCCCTGTTTATATACAAACGGATAGAACAAAACTAATCCCATTTACCTGCTTTTTTTTCCGAGTATACAACTGCCCACATGTCCGGCTGGACACTGAAGGACGACTGACTGCCGAGCCCCCCTGCTACCCACTTCAGACCAGCTGCCCACGCCTACCACCATCCACCTTGGATGAGCTGCCCACCCTACCCTGATGTTCTCATAGACTCCTAGATATTCCTAATATCAATATTACTGCTGTTAATATTAGTAATATAATCACTTGTAGGTAGTTTGACCAGAGGAGGATGGGTCCCCCCTGGTGAGCCTGGTTCCTCCCAAGGTTTCTTCCTCAGTTCTGAGGGAGTTTTTCCTTGCCACTGTTGCCCCTGGCTTGCCCACTGGGGGGTTTCTGAACATTCTGTACATTCTTTCAGTTCTGTGGAAACTTTTCTGAAACTGTCTTTTCTGAAATCCTGTAAAGCTGCTTTGTGACAACATCCGTTGTAAAAAGCGCTATACAAATAAATTTGATTTGATTTGATTTGATCAGTAAATTTAGTTGGCCTTTACCAGTGTTTGATCACATTTGTCTTGCTTTAATTTTTTTCATTCCATCTGTTCTGGATGCTTACGATAACGCTGAAGTTTGGTATTGTAAAACTTATAATATAAAACATAATATTCACTTTAAAGCTGAAGAGAAAGAGATGTTGGGAACAATGCACTGTAATTATTTATTAATATATACAATTTTATTCATTTTTAATATTTGGATTATTTAGATGCAAAACAGTATGAACCTAAAAACATTTCATTACAGAAAATAATTAGTAATAAATAATTAATTTAATACATGTTTCTTTTCTGATGCTCTGGGGTTTCACTGTTCTTGCCCAGCATTAACTGCAGAAACCACAAGGCTTGCTGTGTCTACTGATACTGGAAAATCTCATGCTTGTTTTCGTGCTGTCATTATCAAAGTAAATACACAAAACCTTTCATGCAAATTCTTTCAGTACCATAGCCATATTCAAATTGACCAATCAGATGACCTTTCAGTGGTAGTTGATATTCATTTATATCAGCTTGCCTTTTGAATGGCAGGTGATCATGAGATTTATTCATTCATTCATTTACTTATTTTGCTTTTTATTTGTAATAGGAACCCATGAGCAATCACGGAGAAGGTTAAAATCCAATATAATTCTGTAAGAAAGAGAGAGTACAGTCAAACATGAAAGCTCTTGCTCTGAGATTGAGTGTTGTCAAATGAAGATGAATGTACGGAACCAAAAGTACACTTGATTGAAGGTTGAAAAGTATCTACATTGAATCCTACTCAAGTATTAAGAAGCTAAAAAGTAACATATGACAGATAACATATGAGGACACTTATTTATTAAAGTACCTTTAATACATTACTGCTGGCGTGAGCTGCTCACGCTGTATCAGACCTGCACAGTGCCAGTTTTAAATGTGATTAAAATACATTCTGTGTGATGACAAATATTAATTCACTCCATGTGTTATGGTTTGCTTTGCTATCACTGAGTTTATCTTAATCAGCAAAATAAACTTTACGTAAGAACGCTGCTGCAAGGGACAATATACTATCCAACTTACTGTACATTGTGTTACTGTCCTGCTACAAAGCATAAGAGCCTTAATACTAGCTCGTTGCAAGAATGTGTAGTCCACAGTCATCTCACACTGGCTGAGCTTTTGGGGCCATTATATACCTAAGATGGGAAACAAACTGAGGAACTGAAGTTAAGATTAATTAAGCCAAGGCAAAACTAATACAGTTGAACCAAAGAGGCGAGGCAGTGAAAGCTTAGATCTGTCTCGCAGCCTTTGCAACTCAACATAGAAGGTATCTTGAAAGGCACAGCCAAATGGAAATAGAGCAATGGCTCCACCTAGGGGAAAGTCAGACAATGCAAGGGGCAATCCAGTGGAGCAGCTACCAAAGCGGCTGCCAAACCTTTTTTGCCAGTAGCTTTGGAGTAGCTTTAGTAGCTTTAGTATTAATGAAATTATCTGTACCATTGCCTTCATCTCACAAGCTCCCAAGAAATGATGGGAGCTGAAGCTGAATCCACAAGACGATGAAAGTGAGAGAGAGAGAGAGAGAGAGAGAGAGAGAGAGAGAGACCAAAACTGTGACTAAAGAAAAAGCAAAATGCAACTTTAGGGTATTATCCTGTTAATTGAGTACTGAAACCATTAACTGAGTACTGGAAAAGTTAAGACTGATGAAGATTAGATGGAAAATATGGTTCTGTATAAAACCTTTTTGAACAGAGTTCAATATAGCACTAAAAAGGGTTCTGCTATTGTGACCATGACAAGCCTTTATCTCATATCTCAGACAGGAACTGTCATGGCTCTCTACACCCTTTTCAGCTTGTGTTGGATTGTGAAGCGTTAAAAGAAGCCTCTATGTCTCCCTATCAGAATTTTGCCACCTCTGCTGTTGCTGGAAAGAATGCTGGCGGTTGGTGGTCCAGCTAAAAATGTACTAATAATAGAAAGGCCGGTCATATCTCCCCTCTAAATGGGTGGGCTTTGTTATCTCTAAATTTTTGAAAGTTCCGCTCGCTGTGGGGACACGCAGGCTTTGGAGACCCAAAGCTAGTGAATAAAAAGGAAGCTAGCTTGTTGGTTCATGGTGGAAACCAAGACTAACATTACCACTAGTGAGGGAGACATCACTGCAAATTTATTGTCCATACCGTTTTCTAGATGAACTTTTAATGAAAAGTTGGATGAAAAGGACGACCTACACCAGAGATTAATTTGGTGCAGAAAAGCCTTTTGAGAGGAATTTCAACTCCAGCAGTTATACCATGACTGGACTGACAAAGGAGTGAAGCTGTACTGCTGGGACTGCTTGCTGTTTGGTCCAGAGGGGGGGGGTCTCGGGCCAAAGATGGTTTTTTTTTTTTTGTTAGTTTATCCAAGTCAGCCCATCGCAATCAGAATGCTTGAGAAGTAATTGTTGATGAATTTAAAAGCAAAAGATCAGTTGCATGACCTCACCATCAACCACTTTATCCAGAAGGTCAAGAGGATGGGCTTTTTCACATTATTTCCTAATCAAAGTGAGGTTACTTAAAATCTTATATGCCCGCTGATTATATTCTTGGTGCCACTGATAGTTTGCCATGGAACACAACTATATTAAGCCTGGGGAAAATGGAGCTGAATAGTAATTTTAGGGCTGTAGTATTATTTATGAGTTTGTTGCACTGTAACTGTTTCAAAATATTTAAAATTAAAATGCTAGTTTGCTATTATATTTTTAAAAGAAATGAATGTGTCCTTGTTCATGTCATTTAGTCAATGGTTAGGCTACTAATCAATTCCTAGTTTACTTTGGAGTGTTGGAGAATTGTTATTGCCACCTGCTGACCGTTCTTGGTATGGCTGTAGTATCTGTGGTCTCCTATGCTATAGAAGCAATAAGGTATGGATTCCTGAACAGGCCTGCTAGTCCCAAGAGTTCTGGTAATCTGCACAAGCTTCTGAAATATAGGCTTATATTGGGTTTGTTTATCTCATGTCTGAATGTTGTTCATGTATTTCAACAAAATTCAACACAATCTATCATTGAAGGGACTAATTCAAAAGCAAAAATTCTTTGACAGTAATGAAGATCAGGGTTATACATAGACGTATATCTGCCCCCAGGAGCCAACAAGTTATGTGTTAAGTGTGTCGCATACATAGCACCCCCACCCTGCTCACCTCCCGAGCAGAGAAAAAAAGTTCAGGCTCAGGAATTTTTCCCACTATCACCCCTGTTGTTACCACATGAAGTTATTTTGCAAAGTAAATCTGATGAGCCATTTTTCAGTGAGTACCTTCTGAGCAGATGTATAAATGAAGGAATAAAACTGCATTGTAATCTAGAAGTGGCAGAAGTACATACATTCCTCACTTGAGAAAAAGTACAAAGAACTCTGGTTATAAAAAAAAAATACTTCAGTACAAGTTTAATTACGGCTTACTTTTTTGTGCTTCAGTTAAAGTCTACATCTACACCTAGATGTGCTTAAATAAAAAATGTAGAATTATTTAAAAGATGTTTCTGATCCATTGTTTATCTTATTATGCTAAATTAAGAAATGACATTTTTTCAAATGTGAAGAAATGTTTTTTGAATCAAGTAGTTCTTATAAGTAGGGCCTTCAATGGGTTCTTGGTAGCTGTACACACAGCCAATCGTAGGTGACCTACAGAAATGTGCAGATCTCGAGTGTTAGTTCCCTTCCCCCAGTTCTTGTTTCACTAGATCTCCAGCTTCTGCCTTCAGCCTGCACCAACAGAAGTGAGCTGCTTAGACACAAGGGGACCGTTTGGGAGATGCTCTCCAATCACTTTTGTTCATTTTAGGCTGTTTTCAGTTAAATAATAAAGACACGTGAGTTATTCCAGCTCACCAATACATATATAAATCATAAAAGTTCAAAAAAATTGCCCACACCCTGTCACCTTTTCTCTTTCACATTTGCCTTCCCCTCTCAGAATCTTCTCCACCTGCCACAACTCCCCTTGCACAGTCACATTGCCACCCTGCTGAAACTCTGTGCCACTCCCAGGAAACTTTTCTGGAGACACCGCTGACTACATATACTACTGTTGCAAAAACTTGGAATGACTTGTCATAATAATTTAGGTTATTTTACTTAGGAATGATTTTCATAATGTAGAAAGATAACACAGCTGATCACTTCTCAAACACAATGCATTCAGAATATCAGTTTTACTATGCGATCATCCTTAATATTTCGTATCTTTCTCAATCATTATGGAACATATGGAGTCGCACAATTGTACCATCGAATCAGAATCAGTTTATGCAACAAAACTGGTTTTATATAGGCTTATTTCATGCGGGTGTCTTTTTGAAAAGTTCCTTTGCAAAATCGAGGCTGTGGCTGGAGGAAGTTCAGAAGGGTTGTTATAACATGTGGAGCAGTGCTTATATTAAGTAGAAAAAATGAGTTGAGGCGGTGATGCTAGTGTGGCATACTGAGTACTAGGCTGCACATCTTATCAGCCCTGTCTCCCCATCCCTATACACCTACCAATAAACAAGCCCTTTCTCCCCATCCCCAAGCTCCTACAATTGAACAAGCTCTGTCTCCCCATCCCCAAGCTCCTACAATTGAACAAGCTCTCTCTCCCCACCCCCATACTTGTACCACTGAACAAGCTCTGTCACCAGGGGACTGTATTAGCTCCATTAGCTGCACTGGATAAACAGAGAAGCACATTCAGTGGCAGAATGTGTTACAGCTGTGTTAAAGAGCGCCACGTGAGGTCTTTCTTACCCTCTACTAAAGCTCTACAACGAGTCTCCTTACTGCAGAGATGGTACTGATCCTCTGCTGTCTGAACTGAGCTGATACACATCACTATATCACCTCTCATGTTAATACACACTATACAATATATCATTACTGCGACTCTAATGCCACACGTACTGCACACTTTATATTGTAATATTGCTGCAACTCCTAGTTATGTCTATACTCACTGTGTTTTTAGACTACTTCATACCACTTACTTGTACTGGACAGACCCCAGGGGACCTTATTAGCTCCATTCCTGTTCAACCTTTACACCTTTGACTTCAGGTACTACACAAAGTCATGTCATGTACAAAAATTCTTGGATGACTTTGCCATTGTGGGGTACATAAGGAATGGACAGGAGGAGGAATACAGAAAGCTGGTGAAGGATTTTGTTGACTGGTGTAACCTGAACCAACTTCAGGTAAATATCAGTAAGACTAAGAAGATGGTGCTGGACTTTAGGAATTTCAAACCTGCCTTTTCACCAGTCACCACTGATGGAGTAGACGTGGAGGTGGTGGGGATCTACAAGTATCTGGATGTGCACTTGGACAACAAGCTGGAAAGGAGTTGTAACACTCAGTGTACAAGAGAGGCCAAAGCTGCTTATAGTTCCTGAGGAGGCCGAGGTCTTTTGGTGTGTGCACTAAGCTCCTATAGACATTCTACCAGTCTGTTTAGCAAGTGCTTTATGATATGCTGTTAAGTGCAGGGGCAGCAGCGTTAAAAAAAGAGCTCTGAACAAATTAAATAAATTTATTAGAAAGGTTGGCTCTGTTTTAGGAGTCAAGCTGGGCTCTTTGGAGGTTGTGGAAAAACAAAGGACGGCCAACAAGCTTTTAACTATCTTGGACAACACCTCACACCCCCTGCATGCTATGCTGGATAAACAGAGAAGCACATTCAGTGGTAGACTGTTACAGCTGTGCTGTGTTAAACAGCAGCACATGAGATCTATCTTACCCATTTTTATAAGGCTCTACAACGAGTACTATTCTGCTGTCTGAACTAAGCTGATACACATCACTATATCACCTCTTATGTTAATACACACTGTGCAATATATCAATACTGCTACTGTAATGCCACGCTCACTCCACACTTTGCATTGTAATATTGCTGCAATTCCAATTCCTGTATCCCTATCCCCATACCCCTACCAATAAACAAGCCCTTTCTCCCCATCCCCATACCCCTACCAATAAACAAGCCCTTTCTCCCCATCCCCATACCCCTACCAATAAACAAGCCCTTTCTCCCCATCCCCATACCCCTACCAATAAACAAGCCCTTTCTCCCCATCCCCATACCCCTACCAATAAACAAGCCCTTTCTCCCCATCCCCATACCCCCATCAATGAACAAGCCCTTTCTCCCCATCTCCATACCCCTACCAATAAACAAGCCCTTTCTCCCCATCCCCATACCCCTACCAATAAACAAGCCCTTTCTCCCCATCCCCATACCCCTACCAATAAACAAGCCTTTCTCCCCATCCCCATACCCCTACCAATAAACAAGCCTTTCTCCCCATCCCCATACCCCTACCAATAAACAAGCCCTTTCTCCCCATCCCCATACCCCTACCAATAAACAAGCCCTTTCTCCCCATCCCCATACCCCTACCAATAAACAAGCCCTTTCTTCTCATCCCCATACCCCTACCAATGAACAATATGATATGTTTAAATGGGATCAAAAATCCTGGTGGCACCCCTACTAGAGGATGTGCCCTCTTGGCTAATATGCACATGGCCAGCCATTCCACCATTACTCCTACCACCTTTATGCCCATGTGCACCTAAACCAGGGCTCAGATTTGAAATATGGATTTCATGTCCAGCCTTCATACATCTTTTACATTTTCTAACTATATAAATGTTGTTATAAAATAATGCCATCACATTTGTTTCCCAAATCTAAAGTTAGTTTTTTTACACTGGGGTTCCATAAATTTAGTCAATACAGAGTTTCTTACATAATTATTACACATGTCTATTACACATATGAAACACTTATTTTGATCAAATTTGAGGTATGTTTGGTTTCTTTGGATCTTTTTTATGTTTACATTTTTTGACAGAAGTGCCACTGGAGTTTTCAAATGCTCACTGCCCACTAGGGGTGCAGGAAAAAACTTGATTCTTAGATGCATCGCGAGGCGGACATGAACGATTCTGAATCGATTCATAAATGTCAGAAATCGATTTTTGAAATATTTCATTTCTAATATAATGTTGACAGAACGTAACTGGGAAGTGGGTAAGTGTAGCGCCCCAACAGTCTGTGATGGCAACATAACAAAAACACTACAGGAGGAGCAAGAAATGTGACTGGCTCCCTACATTAAAGCCATGTTACCCAAATGTTAAGAAGAGACATTTTGTCCTTTCAACAAAGTCAAAACACCTTAGGAGCCACAACATTTAGTGTCCAATATTTCTCAGTGTGTGCTAGTGCTCTGTTTTAAGCTTTAGCTCAGCCAGTGGCAGTTCTAGGAGGGGCAGACGGGGGCCAGTGTCCCTCCCACAACACGCTTGGCCCCTATGGCCCCCCCTAAATTAGGCGTGCGTGAGTCTCTTCACTTTAGCGAGCACACAGCGACAAGACGGCACACTAATGTAAAAACAAAATTTTCCAGTTGGACCTTTTTAGGCGGCGGACCGGGTCTCCCACCTGAATGTGTCTAAAACGAGAAACAAAGTTCTGTAAAATGTTCTGAATAAAACTAGGTTCTGTTAGTTCTGTAATTAGGACAGCGTTTCTGAGAATGTGTTGCATATTAAGTGCTTTATATACTAAGATATATGTATAACGCTAGCTTGCTAATGTAACCCTCCTCTCTCTACATGGCTCCCCAGCTGGGCTCTGCGGTGTTTTGATGGTAATGAAAAGGACCAGGAAGCGCAGGAATGTGGTGTGATCAACTTGTGGCGCTGTTTTATTGTCAGGCTCAGACAGCAGCTTGGCATTTCTTCAAGGAAGCACACAATACTGTGTCTTAAACAGTTTTTCCACTTCTAACTTTCACAGTTTCTTCCATTGAAAATGTACATAGCACTCAATGGCATTCACTGCTCACATTAAATAAAAAAAAGATGTTCTTAAACAGTTTAAATTGCCAAGCCTACATGTAAAACAGGCCACACCAAACCAAAACTGACAAAACACATGAGCTTAGCAACTAGTTTTACACCAGCTTTTCGCACAAAAAATTGCTTGAAAATATGCACTAATTTGGACCACTAACTGAACATAACATGTTATCCAGTGGTAATCTGTCCAAAACATTGATGGATGTCAGATATTTTTAATTGATTAATTAGGATTAATCACAGAGCACAGTCAGCATGTCTCAGCACACGCTACTGTGTCTTCCTCGCTAAATAGCAACAATAAAGAGAAACAACGCATAGCGCATGTAGTTCCACCTAGTGGCCACGACTTACCAACACCTTACCCTGACGCAGCAGTTGCTCCGTAGTGGTGGACGGACACTTGTTTTTTTTTTTGCTCTGTAGTTATTTTCAAAATGAAGAGGAAAAGTGACATTTCACACTTTTTCCAAAAAAAGAAAGAAGCTTGTGCAGAAAGTCAGGTAGAGCCAGAGAATTCAAGTGAGGGACGAGCCAAGAAACCTACACATAATGAGCAGCAAGAGCAGGAAGACAGTCGAGCTGGAGAAAGCGGCTCAGAGAGACATTAGAACAGGGAGAGACAGATGAACATCATGGGAGTGAGGCTGAGTGTGAGGACCAGAGAAAAGAGCCGTTTGCGTCCACAACACACAAGCACCATTAGGTTTGTGCTGTCAAAATGAGTCAGTTCATCTGTGAGGTTTTTGTACATTTGTGTAGGTTTTTGGTGTGTTAGAAGTTATTACAGTGTTACATGGCATCTCAGTGGTGTTTCTCAAATGGATTTTTGTTTAAATATTGTTTTTTTTTTTTTACAGATATCAGAAAATGCAGAGATGATTCACCAGTGCAGCCACTGCTGAAAATATATCCAAGGACTCAGATGGGAGACAGGAGGAGGAGTTTCAAGGCAGCCTGGTACAATATCCACCCCTGGCTTGAATATTCTAAACATGCAGACTCTGCATATTGCTTTGCATGCAGACACTTCAGTCCTCCCAAAAGCTCAGAGACAGTATTTGACTCAATAGCTGGATTCCGCAATTGGAAGAAGGCGACTTACAAAGAGGGGGGATTTGCAATCCATGCAAGATCTGAGCGGCACAAACAAGCCATGATTGCATGGAGAGACTATCAGAAAGCTGTAAAAAATGATGCAACGCTCTTAAATGCCCTAAACAAGGAACACAACAAACAGATTAAAGAAAATTGGGACTATATTAAAACAATTGCTGAGGTTCTACTGCTTACAGCCACGCAGAACATTGCACAGAAGGGACACAATGAGTCTGCAGATTCAGATAATAAAGGGAATTTTATGCCAATTTTAGAAACAATAGCTAAGCATGACAAAAAGATTGACTTCCATTCATAATGCAAAATACACAAGCAAAGTAATTCAGAATGAGGTTCTGAGCTGTTTGGCAGACATGGTTCGTACCAAAATTATAGAAGAAGTGAAAGACAGCGAGGTCTTTAGCATCATGGTTGATGAGACCAAAGATGTAAAAAAAAAAAAAAAAGAACGGATATTTTTAGTAGTCCAGTACTATTTCAGCGGAACGGTCCATGAGAGTTTTCTCCACGTTGAATCTGCTGATCGACTAGATGCAGCAGGGCTTACTGACAAAATTATACACATTCTACAAAGTCATGGTCTTGAGTACAGAGACAATCTAGTAGGCCAAGCATATAATGGAGCTTCTGTCATGAGTGGCAAGTACACAGGGGTCCAGGCGCGGATTAAAGAGCAAGAAAAGCATGCAGTTTATGTCCACTGCAGTGCTCATTGTCTTAATTTAGTTTTAGTAGACACTGTCAAAACTGTTCCTGAGGCAGACCAATTCTTCTCCTTGCTAGAAAGACTATATGTCTTTACATCTGGATCATACGTGCATCAAAAATGGCTTAGTGTACAAAAAGAGACGTATGAAGGTGCACCCAGAGAACTCCAGAGATTAAGTGATACCCGCTGGGCATGTCTCTACATAACATTATTGATCGATTGCCTGCCATTAAGCGAGTCCTTCAGGAGATAGCCCATGAACACAATGGTGACCGATCTGTTGAGGCACGAGGTCTGCTTGTGCAAATAGATCTACAAATCATTGTTTATCTTGTTACGTTCTGTGAAGTGTTTGGAGAATCGAAACTTCTCTCTGATATGCTACAGTCTCCATCTCTTGACCTCTCAAAGGCTGTTGATTTAGTTGAAGCCTTAATTCAGACTTTGAATGACTACAGGAATGAGTCTTTTTTTGATAGCCTATGGAATGAAGTGTTGACTACTGCTGAGCAGTGTGATACTGCAGTACAGCCAACAGCAAAACGACAAAAAAAAAGCTAAGCTCTAAACTTGGTGGACACTGTGTACTCTCCACCTTAGGTCAGAAAAGGTCGGATTCAGAACTAGAGAAAGAGAGTTTTCGCACAGGCTTTTAGATCATATACTCTCTGAACTTAGCAGGTGGTTGTCCAGCAGAAACTGTGACCTAATGAATGGCATTCAAACTCTTAATCCTAAAAGTGATGGATTCCTCAAAGAGGATGCTCTGTTCTCATTTGTTAAAATGTATGAGTCAAACATTGAGGACTTGGGACATGAACTACATCAATTCAGGAGGATTTTGGAAAGGGAAATACAAACTGGTACGCCAAGACCCTTTAGTGTTGTAGAACTGGCATCATTTATGAAGCCTTATAAAGAGCAGTAGCTGTTTCAATTCCTGTTACTACTGCTTCTTGTGAGCGAAGTTTTTCTACACTAAAGCTGGTGAAAACCTATCTAAGGTCCACTATGACAGATGAGAGATTGAGTAATTTGGGTGTACTGAGTATTGAGTCAACGAGGGCAAAGACCTTGAACCTAGAAGAATTTGTAGATCTGTTTGCAAGAAACCATAAGAACCGTAGAATGCAGTTGATGTAATGGAACTGGTATGAATGCACCTTATGAGGTTTTTGCACTAAAGTCTGGGTCCTCTTTGACTGTAAATGTACTCTTTTAGTTGAGGATAGCAAAGGCCTTTGACCTGTGAGAATTCTGTGAGAATTTGAGTTTGTATAAAACATGAGAAATATATAATTAAGCTGCAAATTGTGTAACTGAAAACTATTTTGCCCCTCTAAAATAACCACTGGTCCTACACTGGCCCCCACTGGTGAAATGGTCTAGAAAAGTTTCTATGGGCCAGACATGTATGTCAGTATAAGAAATTGTTCCAATTTCTAATAGGTTTTATATGTAGTTTGCATAAATAAGTACATATATGTTTTTACTTCATATGGGCATATATATAAGAAAATCTTATATATGTATATATATTTTGCGTATGGGGAAACAACCAGTGAACTTCATCTCAGTGCTTTGCTCGTCATTAGAGCCCTAGAAATCATATCAGACCATCAGAACAGCCAATTCTACTGCTCAGCTCAGTTCATCCACTTGGTGAAGAACTTCATACATACCAGTCACCTCTCCCAAGAAGACCACCTATCAATGCATAACCCAACCTGATCAGCAGCTGGCGGGAAGGTGAAAGAAGCGATTTGATTCCTGGAACTGGAGCTGAATGTTGGTCATTCACAGAGCTTGTAGAGAACTGGCTCAGTGTGTCTGTGGTGGTGTTTAGTGCTCTGATGGGACCAGTGCAGTGTAACCTGCTCTCCCACCAATTCTCAGCCTCAGTGCTCTATGATCTTCATTTGAGATCGTCCAGTGTGGAGCTGTTCCTGCTTTCTGTCTCTTTGTTTAGTCTGGGAATTGTTGATGTTGTGTTTCATGGCTTTAAGCAGGGATGGGGAGGAGCTACGCAGCGCTACTGTGCTTTTGTAGTCAGCTACAGTTTTTTGTAGCTAGTAGCTGGAGCCTCTACAGGGTTATGATTTGTAGTTAAGAGCTGTAGCGCTTACATATTTTTGTGTAGCTACAGCGATAATTTTCACTACAATTTCACTACAGGCTTCAGGCAGCCCGCCAAAACTCTGAACCACAGAGCGCGGTCGTTAACTGGGCTGGTGGTCCACTGTACAGTCTGTACAAACAGGCTCGCGCTGACCACCCCTTACTAGGAGGCTTTGCTCAGGCCCAAACAGAAATGTAATATATGACATGTCACTATATCAAGAAGGGTTTTTCCATATAGGTTACCTATAATGTGATATATTATTCACACATTTATACATCCTCTGGTTATATGTAAATATAAGTTCACAACATATGAAATTCCCATAATACATTGTGTATGTCCATAAATGACAAGCATGCTTAGGATTAATATTTATATGGTATTATATGTTGCATCCATACATGTGAGCCATATATATTTAATTTATATATGCATATATATATGTAAATCTAAGTTTAGGACATATATTAAATTTCCTCTAAAAACATCTATATGTAGAAAGCGTCACAATCTGAAAGCAGCAAAGCAGGCGTGTAAGTGGAGTCATTTTAAAGACAGCTGGCAGCTTGTGATTGGTCCAAATAATTAGTGACATAGCACTGGCATTCAGTTCTCCTTCAGCTCAGTGTAAGTTCACCTAAGGAGCCGTCAGTAGGATCAGATATGTGTGTATAAGAACAGTAAACGATGTATATACAGATATACACTTTACAGAAAACCATACAAGCAGACATTTACCTTCATGTTTTAAAGTTGTTTTAATTTCAATTAAACAACAATTAAATCAACACCAGCGGAGCTCAACACCAGCGGAGCTCAACACCAGCGGAGCCCAACACCAGCGGAGCTCAACACCAGCGGAGCCCAACACCAGTGGAGCTCAACACTCCTTTACTGTAGAGATGTTCTCCTGCACAGGTGTGTCTTCAGCGCTGGTTCAGTAGAAAAGGTATTTAGACAGCGCATGAAGTTTATATAACAAAAGAAAACAATAAAGTATCATAAACAGACTGAAGACCAGGAGATGTCCATCTGATGCAGTTGGGAGATTGTCAACATCGTCCTCTTCGGTCAGCTTCCCGCTGCCAGAGGATTCTGTCCTGGTAGGAAGCATGGGGGTGTCGGTGTGGGACGGTCCAGGTCTCGGTTTGCGCAGGTTAGGAGTGACAGCTGGGTTCTGTCCTTTGTCCTGCCTCTGTTCTCTTTCTAGTGTCTTGTTCAGGTCATGCACATGTCTTTCAAGTGACTCCAACAATCTGGCCGTGCTGTGGAGGTCATCATGGTTGGACGGTCCAGGAATGGGGTGCAGCTCAGTTGCGAAAGTTACTGTCCTGCGTCTTTCTGTTCTGTTCTCAACAGAGCTTATGGACGCCCCCTTGTGGCCATTAGTGGACATCTGAGAAGGTGGAGAGGAACTGGGCCCAGTAACTACAGTTTGCACTGTATCATCGTTTGGGCCAGTAACGTCCTGTCCATTCCCTTTATACACCTGGGTTTGCACATCTGTGTCTTCATGCTGCCCACAACTGTCCTGTCCGTTCTCTTCCCAAACCTGGGATTGCATACCTGTGTTTTCATGTTCTCCACTAGTATCCTGTCCGTTCTCTCCGCAAACCTGGAACTGCATGCCTATGTCGTTATCCCGTCCACTTTTTTCAGCTCCTGATTTCCGAAACAGTCCAAGGGCTCCACTGAAGAGCGATTTCTTGGGTTTCTTCTTGATTTTCAGGGTTCGTGTTCGGTTCCGGTCATGCAGGATTTTATCCCGGTCCTCCACACGTTCTGAAGCCCCACCTCTGTAGCAGCCCAGGAGGAGAACCATGCGCAGCAGGCTGACCACCGCTTGACCCTTCTTCTTCTTCCCCTTCTTCCGCTCTGTCATTGTTCTCGAATGGTTGGTTCAGGAGAAGCTTGTGAATTGATGTGCGCAGCTCGAGCGTCAAACTGGAAATGGAATCGAATGCACGAGTTCTGGCTTTTATAGACTTCGGTCATTGTGACATCATCATCGCCGTGGCGATTCACGCATTGTGATGTCATCGCGTTCTGATTGGCTGAGGAAAAATGACACATCAACAGTTTAATATGAGGGAAAGTTCTAGTTAACTTTATCACTGTAAGACAGCTGGACACATTAGGCTCAGCTTAAAAATGCAGGAATAACAGTCGAGCAGAATGTGAGTCACAAGCAGCTAAAGAAATTATTATATTATATTTGTATGTATATTATGTATTATATGTATATTTACTGTTATAGGTCTTAAGTTGGCTTGAAAAAGTCAACTTACTGTTCTTCGTAATCTTATTATTATTAATAATAATAATATTATTATTATACGCTCAAAATTTTTAATGTTTTTCGTCCCACAGTTTTCGAGCTAGAGCCACAAAAACCCGATTAGGTTGCTTGTGCTTTTCTAAGCGATCCGACATACGGTTTCCGGAATATTAACGTTCAAAGTGGATTTTTTTTCCCATAGGGAATGAATGGGGAGGCTGTTGGCAGACTGCCAGACATGATGTCACAATGCATCGTTCTCTCACACAACACCTTCAAACCACGCACGGAGCTCAATGTCTCACCAACTCCCAGCCTGATTCTCAGCAGCTCTGTTAAGGGTTAACTGCTTTTAAGGTGGAACTGCACCAAGATAGCACAGAATTTTAAGGTGGAACTTCAATTTAAGGTGGAACTACCAATAGCATAACAATAAAATTAAGGTGGAACTTCAATTAACATAGCGCTATGTTTAAGGTGGTATGGCTATTAACTTGTCACTGACTTTAAGGTGAGACCTCATTTAACATAGCAAAAAAATTAAGGTGGAACTGCTATTAACATAACACTAAATATGGCACAGTGTTTAAGGTGGAACATTAATTAACATAGAAACAAAATTAAGGTGGGACACAACTTAAGGTGGAACTTCTCTTAAGGTGGCACAGACTTTAAGGTGGAACTGCAATTAACCTAGCATTAAATTTAAGGTGGAACTTCAGTTAACATGGCACAAAATTGAAAAGAGGCACAGAATTTAAGGCGGAACTTTAATCAACATAGCAATGAAATTAAGATGGCACAGACCTTACAGTGGAACTTGAAATAACACTGCACTAAATTTAAGGTGGCACAGTGTTTAAGGTGGAACCTTTTTAAGGAGGCACAGAATTAAAGGGGGAACGTTAGCAATTAACTTATTGCTAAGTTCAAAGTGTTTATTGTCATTTGCACAGAGGAAACAAGTTTCCTTATATACAATGAAAAGCTTACTTTGCTCCTCGCTAAGAATGCCAAATATAACATTAAAAATACAAAAGAATATATATACACAAGCATATATATTAATCAAGAAATAACGCATTAAATATAGGCTACTAATAGAGGTTTTTAAATTTACAACAGGTTAGGTTACAATGTATAAATTACAGTGGTATGGATAGTGCTGTGCCTTGCCGGGAACATGAATATCTGCAGCAGAAATGAGTGGTAAAGTGCAGTAGTGCAATTGTAAACATGTGCTACAGTTAAAGTGACAGTAGTTGCAGGTTATTCCTGAGGAAAGAGTTCTTTACCAGTGGGATACACATCACACTGTACCTAAGTCTTGCAGACCGAAGTGTGAATAGTTATTTCTGACTCAGAACTCTGATTGCAGTGGGGAAGAAGGAGTTCTTTAGTCTGGAGGTCTTGCACATCATACTCCTATACCTCCGTCCTGAGGGCAGAGGTTTGAACAGTCCGTGCTGGGGGTGGGTGGGGTCTTTGATGATGGAGGCAGCCTTCCTTTGGACTCTGTGGTTGTAGATGTTCTGCAGAGAGTGCAGTGGAGCAGGGGCGTCGCCTGGGGTGGGCTTCCGGGGCTTCAGCCCCGAATGATTATCCAGTAGCCCCGAACCTTTTCGCTCAGCTGTACTATTAATGATGAGGCCAATGCTGCTGTGAGAATAGGAAATTTAACGCCAATCATAGTGCCGCTTCAAGGATAAAGTTCCGCCTTTCAGGAGAATCAGCCAATCAGCTTGCTGGTTTTGCGGGCGCGGAGGAGAGCCCACCCCCACCCCCGTGGGGGAGCGCACATGTGCTCTAGCCATTTTTGGCAGCAGGTTGCAGGAAGCTGACGGTGAAAGAAAATGGATATACGGCGTTTTTTCAAGGAGAAAGGTAACGGTAGTTAACTATGTAAACTGTGATGACATTGTTTTTGGAGCTCTGATAGCTGGTTAAAAACACACGTCTCCGAATCAAAACACACAGATCAAACCCACCGTGTGCTTAATAAAATGCAGCTTGACACTAGTCAGCTTCGGAATTAGTTAACTAACAGACAACAGGAGAGGAGAGCAGAGCAGAGGACAGGAGAACAGAGACCTGGAGAGGAGAGGAGAGAACAGGAGAGGAGATGAGAACAGACAACAGGAAAGGAGAGCAGAGGAGAAGAGAACAGACAACAGGAGAGGAGAGCAGAGCAGAGGACAGGAGAACAGAGACCTGGAGAGGAGAGGAGAGAACAGGAGAGGAGATGAGAACAGACAACAGGAAAGGAGAGAAGAGGAGAAGAGAACAGACAACAGGAGAGGAGAGCAGAGCAGAGAACTGGAGAGGAGAGGAGACAACAGGAGAGGAGATGAGAACAGACAACAGGAAAGGAGAGAAGAGGAGAAGAGAACAGACAACAGGAGAGGAGAGAAGAGGAGAAGAGAACAGACAACAGGAGAGGAGAGAAGAGGAGAAGAGAACAGACAACAGGAGAGGAGAGCAGAGCAGAGAACTGGAGAGGAGAGAACAGGAGAGGAGAAGAGAACAGACAACAGGAGAGGAGAGCAGAGCAGAGAACTGGAGAGGAGAGAACAGGAGAGGAGATGAGAACAGACAACAGGAAAGGAGAGCAGAGGAGAAGAGAACAGACAACAGGAGAGGAGAGCAGAGAACAGGAGAAGAAAGAGGAGAGAACAGGAGAGGAGAAGAGTAGAACTGGAGAGGAGAGGAGATGGGAGAAGACAATACATCCGGTATGGAAAACAATGCCTAATAAACACATTATTAATAAAATACACGTTTTTAGTACGAAGACTAGCAAAATAATGCCTGATCAGGACTGGACTGATCTAAAGAAAGAACAGGTTAGGAGAAGAAAGAAAACATACAGGATAGATAATAAGTAATTCTTAAAGAGTGTTAATTGTGTAGACCCCTTAGCACTAATAATTATTAATATTTCTTTCAATAATTTGTTTCAATGTGTCATAAAAGGTAAAAGAACAATTTAGAAACAAGTGAATTGTTTACATTATTACACAGTTGCATGAAATCCATTGTTTACATACTGTTTTGCATACTTTATTGAGGAATGGATTTACTGATGGAATATACCTGGTCCATGTCCTTTAGTAAAAGCTCACTATCTTTAGGTCACCAACAGTCATTCTGCAGAATTTGTGCACCCTTTGTTAAATTTTAAATCTGTTGAATAAAAAAATATAACTCCATATTATAGTGTTAAACATTATATATCAGGGTACGTATTGTAAAAAAAAAAATTATATATATATATATATATATATATATATATATATATATATATATATATATATATATATATATATATATATATATATATATAAATAAATGTAATTAATTGGGCAGAGCCCCGGATCTTTACATACCCAGGCAACGCCCCTGCGGCCGATGGTCCGCGGCGCGTGAGCGAATGACCGCGGTCAAGGCGGCCCGAGGAAGGAGGTAAAGGGCAAACCAAAGACGGCGCGCTCAGACAAGAGAGACTTAGAGAGGAGAAGGGCGAAGTCAGCAAGACGGACAAAAGACACCACCGTGACTGTGGCGGCTGGCGGGCTTCGCTTCGAGTACAGCTCGGCTTGACCCGCCATCCTTCAAGGCGCATGGAAGACGAGCGTCGAGAATGTTCTCTGTACTGGCACCCAGGTGGTGGAATGAACTCCCACTGGCTGTCCGAACAGCAGAGTCTCTTGCTGTCTTCAAACACAGACTGAAGACTCATCTCTTCACACAGCACTTAAATGAGCATTGAACTATAAGCTGCACTTATTTTATTTATTGTATTGTATCTTATTGTTATTGTATTGCATTGAATGGCACAGAGTTCTGCGCTCAACTCCGCTCCTTTTTCTCTTGGTGTCTACAGTGACTTTTTGTTTCTAGCAGTATCTGAGCTCAGGTCTTTTTCTCTAAGCTATTGGTAACTAGCAAAGATACTTTCTCTAGATAGACAAAGCACTTCTTGTAAGTCGCTCTGGATAAGAGCGTCTGCTAAATGCTGTAAATGTAAATATAAATGACGACGCTTAGATTTATTTTTTTCGTTTTTTGATCTGTCCTGCTCCCTTTTTCCCCTGCTCCCTTTTTCCCCTGCTCGCCGTACCGGTCACCTCCTCTATAAAGGTGTGACAGACAGCGGCCTTTGCCAGCACCTTTATATACGGGGGACTTCCAGGTGTGTGGAGTTAGTCTTGATTGCCGGCACCTTGCCGCTGTCGCCCTCTGCCGGCTGCAGGTGGCGCGGGCTGGGCGCCTTGCTGCCGACGCCCTCTGCTGGCGGCAGGCGGTGCAGGCTGAACACTTACAAATATCAGCTCAGCAGTCAGCTTAGCTTTGACTAGTAAAGTTAGCCTTAACCCGCCTGCCTTGCTGTTCATCTGCTTTGCTAAAATATGAATCCTTTACTTAATGCGAGTGAAATCCATATACTTACAACGGGAGAGGGAGGGAGTTCGACAGAGAGAGAGAGACGGAGGGAGTTCGAGTTTGAGAGAGAGAGAGACGGAGGGTGCATGGGAGCAGCGGGATGACCACACCAAGCTTCTCAGTTTCCCTTGATTCTCCAAATTTGTGAACCATCAAATCTACGCTTTTAATCAAATAGGAAAAACAAATTACTAAAAAAGGCTATAAAGGTTTAGTCAGTCCTTTAGTATTTTGACTGGTAAGGGGCTTATGGACACCACAGCTCTGGAATAAATAAAGCTGCTGTTTTAGTTTGTGTGGGATCAAATCACTGTGATTCACTTGCAAGACAGTACCAGGTTAAATATTCATGATGTGTTGTTTCTCTACTAATGCTGCTAATTTTCTTCCTCAGTCCACTAGCATAGACACTGTCCAGATTTGGGAGGTCAGTTCAGATGATTTACTGAGTCACCCTCACCTCCTGGTACAGACTCTTCCATTCAGTGACCGTGTAGGTAACATACCACATGGTCATGCAGTGGTAGAAGATGCTCTGAATGAGGTTGCAATAAAGGTTCAAAAGAAGTTGCTGAGGAAGCTGGGCTTGGAAGTATAGTCGTGAGTTTTTTCCAAAGGGAGGGACCATTTCAACTACTTAATCGCACTTCGCACCACTTCTGCAAGCAGATGGTCCGTCTTCTTAGTCCTTCTGAGGTCTATCAGGCCCTCTTTTGTCCTTTGCCCTTCTCCTTGTCCCTGTCCCTACACCATTCAACCAGGTGTTCCATCGTGTTCCTGTAGGTTATTTCCTCATTGTCTGAAATCAGTCCTACTATTATTGTGCCAATTTAATTATGGTTTTAGAAGGGTAGATGGGGGTACAGTCATGGGTGAGGAGTATGAATGCCATTGGGTTCAACATGCAGCCTTGAGGGGTTCTTGTGTTCACGATGAGAGTAGCAGATTTATGATTACCAATCCTGATGCACTGTGTGGTCTGTCAGTAAGGTAGTCCATGATTCAAGAGCAGAGGGAGATGCTCAGACCTCATCTGCTCACTGTGTTGACAAGTTTCTGAGGAACTACTGTGTTAAACGTGGAACTAAAGTTGATGAATAAAATCCTCACATGGGTGTTTGGTTGTTCGAGATGTGATGTGGAGTACAACTGAGATTGCATCATCCTTGGATTAATTTGCTAAATCTGTCTTAGTCAGAAGTTCTCCTCTATCCTGCAGTGAACGCCAGCATTAATAAGAAAAAAAAAATCAGACTCATTCACATGATTTAGCTTCCACATAAAGAGACACCAATCACTAATACATGACCTTTAAATGAACCTAAATGTAAACTTGAACCATTTTGCCCTCAAAATTATTGAACCTGCTCAAGTGCAAGGCAGTTTAGTAATGTAAACAAAATGTAATGAAAATATATCAACCAAGGCTTTAGAAAATATTTAAGATTCTTTAACACCAAGCAAGTACATACCTGAAAACTAAACACAAACAAGCCATTAATGTTCAGCATTAAACATCTATAAAGATCAGACCTCAGACTGAATCTCAAACGCTGGTGTTCGACCAATTCTGCTATAAAATGTGAAGTTGTAATGCCTTGAAAATGAACAATAACAGTTTTCATGACAAAATGTATTTAGAGTTCAGAATGTGCTGTGTGAGAATAACTCACCACAGTCAGCTTAATTTTTTAAAGGATGGCTTTTATTGTTTTTTGAGAAACAGTAAAAAGATTCATGATTGGTTTGTTTTTTTTACTTCAGCAAGGAGTTGCATTTCCCACACAAATGCAAAAAGTGGCATTGAAAAATTTAGAGTATTGTTGTAGTATATGTAATATTGAATTAATGTTTAATATTTGTACATGATCATTTAGATACAGAACACAATGAATCTAAAAAGGTTTCGCTATGGAAAATAATTCAGCAATAAACAATATGATATATGTAAAGCACGGCTTGCTGTGTCTGCAATGGTGCTGCAAAATCTCTGCTTCTTTTCATGCTGTCATTATCAAAGTAAGCACACAAAACCTTACATGCAAATTCTTTCAGTGCCATAGCCGCATTCAAACCAGATCAGCTTTCTCTCGAAGTTGATATTCATTTACAACCCCAATTCCAATGAAGTTGGGACATTGAGTAAAACAGAATACGATGATTTGCAAATCCTTTTCAACCTGTATTCAATTGAATACACTACAAAGACAAGATATTTAATGTTCAAATGGAGAAACTTTATTGTTTTTTGCAAATATTGCAAACCAGCCATTAGGGGTATACTTTGTGTACTTCTGGTGCCGGTCCCAAGCCCAGATAAATGGTGAGGGTTGCGTCAGGAAGGGCATCCGGCGTAAAATTTATGCCAAAACTATCATGCGGATCACGAATATGATTGCCATACCAGATCGGTCGAGGCCCGGGTTAACAACGATCGCCTCCGGTGCTGTTGACCAGCAGGGTGCCGGTGGAAATTGGACTACTGTAGGTCGAAGACCATCAAAGAGGAGAGGAGGAAGGCAGGTTAGAAGGCAGCGAGAGAGAAGGAAAGGCAGGAGTGCGGAGGTTAGAGTAGGGACTCTGAACATAGGGACAATGACTGGTAAAGGCAGAGAGCTTGCAGACATGATGGAGAGAAAGAAGGTAGATATTCTGTGTGTTCAGGAGACCAGATGGAAAGGAAGCAAGGCCAGGAACATTGGAGGTGGATTCAAACTGTTCTATCATGGTGTAGAGAGGAAGAGAAATGGAGTAGGGATAATCCTAAAGGAACAGCTTGGGAAAAGTGTTCTGGATGTAAAGAGAGTGTCGGACAGGATCATGAGCCTGAAGTTGGAGGTTGATGGTGTAATTTTGAATGTGATCAGTTTATATTCACCACAGGTTGGTTGTCAGTCAGAGGAGAAAGAGGAATTTTGGAGTAAGATGGATGAAGTGGTAGATGGTGTCCCTAGAGAGGAGAGATTGGTGATTGGTGCAGCCTTCAATGGACATGTTGGTGAAAGGAACAGAGGGGATGAAGAGGTGCTGGGTATGTATGGTGTGAAAGACAGAAATGCAGAAGGTCAGATGGTTGTAGATTTTGCAAAGAGAATGGAAATTGGCTGTGGTGAACACGTATTTTCAGAAGAGGGAAGAACACAGGGTGACATACAAGAGTGGAGGGAGGCGCACACAGTTGAATTATATCCTTAGCAGGAGATGCCACCTAAAGGAGATTGGAGATTGTAAAGTGGTGCCAGGGGAAAGTGTAGCAAGGCAGCATAGGGTGGTTGTCTGGAGAATGAGATTAGAAACAAAGAAGAGGAAGAGAGTGAAGACAGAGCCAAAGATTAGATGGTGGAAGCTGAAGGAGGAGGATGGTTGCAGGCAGTTCAGGGAAAAATTGCGACAGGCCCTTGGGGGCAGTGAGGAGCTACCTGAGGACTGGGAAACTACAGCTAAGGTGGTGAGAGAAACTGGCAAGAATGTGTTGGGTGTTTCGTCTGGTCAGAGGAAAGAAGACAAGGAAAGTTGGTGGTGGAATGAGGAAGTCCAGGAGAGTATTCAGAAGAAGAAGGCAGCTAAGAAAAAGTGGGATAACCAGAGAGATGAAGGAAGTAGGCAGGAGTACTGTGAGGCTAGTCGCATAGCGAATAGAATGGTGGCAAAGGCAAAGGCAAAGGCTCAGGCCTATGATGAGCTGTATGAGAGGCTGGACAGTAAAGAAGGAGTAAAGGACTTGTATCGTTTGGCTAAACAGAGAGATAGAGCTGGAAAGGATGTACAGCAGGTTAGGCTGATAAAGGATAGAGAGGGAAATTTAATAGTGAGTGAACAGAGAGTGTTGAGTAGATGGAAGGAGTACTTTGAAGAACTAATGAATGAGGAAAACGAGAGAGAGAGGAGGACAACAGGGGGAGAGATAGTGGATCAGGAAGTGCAGAGAATTAGTAAGGTGGAAGTGAGGGCAGCTTTAAAAAGGATGAAGAATGGAAAGGCAGTGGTCCAGATGACATACCTGTGGAGGTATGGAGATGTTTAGGAGAGAAGGCAGTGGACTTTTTAACCAGATTGTTTAACAAAATCCTGGAGAGAGAGAGGATGCCTGATGAGTGGAGAAGCAGCGGACTGGTCCCCATTTTTAAGAACAAGGGTGATGTGCAGAGCTGCAGTAACTACAGAGGTATATAGTTGATGAGCCACACCATGAAGGTATGGGAAAGAGTTGTTGAAGCAAGGCTAAGGCGAGAGGTCCAGATCAGTGAGCAGCAGTTTTTTCATGCCCAGAAAGAGTACCACAGATGCAATTTTTGCATTGAGAGTGTTGGTAGAGAAGTACAGAGAAGGTCAGAAGGAGCTACATTGTGTCTTTGTGGATCTAGAGAAGGCAGATGATAGGGTACCAAGAGAAGAACTGTGGTACTGTATGAGGAAGTCAGGTGTAGCTGAAAAGTATGTTAGGGTGGTGCAGGACATGTATGAGGATAATGAGACAGTGGTGAGGTGTGCAGTTGGAGTGACAAATGGTTTCAAGGTGAAGGTCGGGTTACATCAGGGATCAGCTTTGAGCCCTTTCTTGTTTGCAATGGTGATGGACAGGTTGACAGATGAGGTCAGGCAGGAGGCTCCATGGACCATGATGTTTGCAGATGACATTGTAATCTGTGGTGAGAGTAGAGAGCAGGTGGAAGAGAATCTGGAGAGGTGGAGGTTTGCACTGGAGAGGAGAGGAATGAAGGTTTAAACTGGTACCAAACTAAGTGACGTGCCTGACAGAAAAGTTTAAGTTTAGTGAACCTCAGATCAGTTTTGTTGTTTAATGAGCACTAAATTTTAAGCAGCCACAAATAACTGTAAACTAAATCTGAATTAACCTGGAAATTAGGACATGTAGTAGTGTTCCTAGTACTGATTCAGATTGTGTCGAATTAACTAAAAGTGGTACCTTTAGTAGAATCTGGTATTTCTCTTAACAAATAAACAAATAAAACATCACCAAATAAAAAACAAATAAAATGTCACAAAGTCCCCAAAAATCCTTTTAATCTCTATTTAAAATCTATATGATTATCATGTAGCTCATGTCAACATTGGCAATGTTTGCCAGAAGTCATCCAGATCTGTTTTGAGACATGTGGACCATACAAGCATTTTAATGTGAATTTCCCCGCTGTGGGACTAATAAAGGCTTATCTTATCTTATCTTATCTTATCTTATCTTATCTTAATATATGGGCCACTTTTGGCTGACAATAACTTTGCCAGTGTCAGTGGTTCCAGCACTGCCATGTTTCTGCCAGAAGTGGCCCAGATCTGTTTTGAGACATATGAGCATTTTAATATGTGGGCCACTTTTGGCTCACATTTAGTTAGGCAGTGCCAACCATGGGCCAGCAGTGCCACATCTTTGCCAGAAGTGGCCAACATCTGCATACTATATGGAAACGTACAATGTATATTTGTATATCCTGGACAGCATTTGTTCAATGGCTTGGACAATTAATTGATTTTGTATTGGGTGTCATGTAAGGCGACATAGGCATGACATGAGTGTTGGGGATTTACTGCCAAAAAAGTTGGGATGCTATGCAAAATGTAAATAAAAAACAGAAATAATAAGCATCATTTAAACTTTATATGTATTTGAAAAAAGGTACAAAGACAACATATCAAATGGTGAAACTAAGAAATTTTACCTTTTTTATACATATGCCCATTTTTAATTTGATGCCAGCTATACATTTCAAAACGGTTGAGACAGGCACACAACACTTTGTGTTTTTTGAGAACTGAGGAGACACACTAGCCATCTCTGTCCAAATTAGCATGAGCCTTTGCGAGGGTGGCCAGTGAAGGTTCTCTTCACGCTCAAGAGGTGTGTTTGATTTAATAGGGTTGTTGTCATTGCTCCTGGCATCTTCAGACATCATGTAGTAGTTGACTTATTTAATGTATTCATTTTGACCATTGTTTCTTATAGATATATAAGAAACAATATAGAATATAGGTAACTTATAGCTGTAAAGAAGTACAGTGCCTGCGTAGCTCACACAGATTTTTTAAAAAAACAAAACACTTTTTTCAGAGCATGAAACTAATTTTCCTTAGGGGGGCTTCAGTTTGAGAACCAGTGATGAAAAGGTTTTACACACACACTTTTCCTTTAAACTCACAAAATTGCATTTCACAATTGTTGTTATTCCTCATAAACAGTAATCCATTACAAGTTATGTATGCCCAAGTATGTCTGTCATAATATAGTGAGATAGTTACTTATTTTTTACTGGAAAAAGACGTCTTTTATGCTGAGTTCTAAAACTCACTTGTACTAGCTTCACAAGAGAAAACCCAACAATCCTTCTGGTAATTTATTCAGATAGAAAAAGTGAATTGTAGTAAAGATCATTTAAAACAGGGGAGTCAAACTCTATGACTAAAAGGGCCACATTAAAAATTTCAACAAATCTGTGAGCCAGCTTTGTCTGTATCTTATTTTTATGTAATATTTTGCAATGACCCCAACTGTCCATTGCTTATTTAAAATACAGCATAACAATGGCAAAAAATGGGCACTGAATACTTGAAATATTCAAAAATAACTTAAAATAACACGTTGTTTTATATGAAACAATAGACTACATTAGCTGCAGATAACTGTTAAGCCTCTTTAAATGTCACCAATGTACAATAGGTTTTTTATAACCTCCTGTTTGCTTGAACTGGACACGTGGCATCTTTTTTTGTTTGTTTCTTTTTGTTGTTTTGTTTCTGTGGTGCTGTTCCATAGATTGTTGTTGGGGAGGGAGTGAAAGCACATGTTACGTTTCAGATGCATGGTGAGAACAGCTCATAGTGATATGGGCTGATAATAATAGAAATGAAAATCATTTTGCGTGCCAAATAGGATTGTGCCACGGGCCTATCTTGTGTTTGATACATGGGGCTTAAAAGATATGTATTAACCAAGCCTCTAGGCCTGCAGACTGCTTCTACAGACATTAGTTAAAGAATGGGTCGCTCTCAGGAGCTCAGTGAATTCCAGCATGGTACCGTGATCGGACGCCACCTGTGCAACAAAACAAGTCCAGTTGTGAAATTTCCTCACTACTAAATATTCCACAGTCAACTGTTAGTGGGATTTAACAAAGTGGAAGTGATTGGGAACGACAGCAACTTACATGGCCACGAAGTAGTCGGCCACGTAAAATGACAGAGCAGGGTCAGCGGATGCTGAGGGGCATAGTGCACAGAGGTCACCAACTTTCTGCAGAGTCAATCGCTACAGACCTCCAAACTTCGTTGTGGCCTTCAGATCAGCTCAAGAACAGTGTGTAGAGAGCTTCATGGAAGCAGCTGCATCCAAGCCGTATGTCACCAATAGCATTGCAAAGTGTCAAATGCAGTGATGTAAAGCGCCGCCACTGGACTCTGGAGCAGTGGAGACGTGTTCTCTCAAGTGATAAATCACACTTTTCCATCTGGCAATCCGATGGACGAGTCTGGGTTTGGCGGTTGCCAGGAGACGGTACTTGTCTGACTACATCGTGCCAAAAGTAAAGTTTGGTGGAGGGGGGATTATAGTGTGGGGTTGTTTTTCAGGAGTTGGGCTCGGCCCCTTAGTCCTCTTAATGTTTCAGCTCCAAGAGATTTTGGACAATTTCATGCTCCCAACTTTGTGGGAACAGTTCCGACATGACTATGCACCAGTGCACAAAGCAAGGTCCATAAAGACACGGATGAGCGAGCTTGGCAAGGAAGAACTTGACCTCAACCCGACAGAACACCTTTGGGATGAATTAGAGTGGAGACTGTGAGCCAGGCCTTCTCGTCCAACATCAGTGTCTGACCTCACAAATGCGCTTCTGGAAGAACGGTCAAAAATTCGCATAAACACTCCTAAACCTTGTGGAAAGCCTTCCCAGAAGAGTTGAAGCTGTTACAGCTGCAAAGGGTGGGCCGACATCATATTAAACCCTATGGATTAAGAATGGGATGTCACCCAAGTTCATATGCGTGAGTCTTTAATGAAATTGATATGCATTAGTCTAAAACGAAATGCAAAAACTCCTAAGTTAGAGGTGTGAACAGTAAAACCAAGGGTGGAAAAAAGGAATTAGGAACTATATGTTAATGACTGAAATGGCACCATGGAAAATGGAGAATATTTTACTCACTAATACAAATAAAAAAGTGTCATCATTTTAAAAATACTCAAAATCAAAATCCCTCTGAAGTGCTAATTTTCAGTAATTCTGTGTACCGTGATGTAAAACACGTACAGTAACTCTGTTACATGTCCAAGCCAAAAACCATTTAAGATCCTTTATTTTCCAGAGTGTGTGAAGTCCCAGTTTCAAGTCCTTTTACTACCTTCACAAAGAACACAAACTATGTTTGAACATAAAGCGATGCATATGTATAGATACTTAAATGTAAAGCACTCCACCTCAAGAAATTAATAAATTAAAAAAGCACCAGTTCAATACGTTTTTTTTCACAGAACAGAACCTCAAAATTGATAAATACAGGCATATATTTATGATAGAACAATCATAATAGATTCATAATAGATAGTGTTCAATAGAACACAAGAGGGTGTGTGTTATTGTGAAATAACATCATTGCATGAGCTGAAAGGGAGTGCCATAGATCACAGCCATGATGTTATAGCTCTGCCATTGTTTAGCTTCAGTTTAGTCTCTGTTTAATGTGGATTTGATTAAACCTGTAACTTCATAACCTGATTACTCTGTCAAACCCATGTACCTGATCCAGAACTAAACCTAGAAATAAACAAGATGTACTGTCAATTACGTTGTGAACAGCCCAACTAAACACTGCATAATATTTTTGCTATATAAAAGCTTTCCAAATTTTGATATATATTATTTATTAAATATTTTAAAAGAAGTATTGTTTAAAACAATGATCAAAACATTGAAACTGTCTTCCTTTAGTTAACGTACATTGTACAGCTCACAGTTACAGCCTAATTTATTTCAGGTCTAACCTAAGAGTAATGTAAATTATACAAAGTACACAAAGTCTGCATATTATTTAGACTCACTGTGCATAATATACCTTTTATTCATATTATGCAACTCGTAATTTAAAATGCATCAATTAAAATTCACGTTGCCACTCAAAGAAGTTTAGCTTATTATCAGCTGATTAGCTGATATTTCCCAACAGAGTGAGTTAAAGTGACAACCTAAACACAAGTCAACTTTAGCATCTCTGAAAAAAGTCGAATCAATACTGCAGTGATTCACACTTCCTCAGGTTGAGGATGGTAAGTCAGTGAGTGGTTATTTAAGCATTATAGCATTAAATTAAAATTTACCATGAAAATCAACAAAACATTTCCACAGAAGGTAAAGAATATGGACCTTGATTTGAAATATTAAAATATCTAAGCAGAAATGTCCACATACAAAAATCTTGCATTAGGTTTCAGTAAAACCAAGTGTTTTGCAGGTTTAAGATAAACCTCATTTAAACTGATAAACAGCACCATCTAGGGGCAGATGTATGTAATGGATCTAGTTGAACCCAGCAGTGCGCTTTAAACTGCAGGTTCTAAGGAGTTTAAGAACCCATGTGACTCATTCAGGTTTAAACTCTAAACAAATGTGGAGCTACTACTGTTGTTGTCTTTGAGATCTTTGAGATTTGCACTGACAAAGAAAAGAAGCAGCAGGTAAACATGTTTGGTGAAACTCAGGGATTTAAAATGGGATCAGTCTAGTATTTTTTAGAGTGTTAAATGTACATGAACTGGACTGTGCCTTAAACTCAGCTAATTAAAAAGCTTTGCTCCACACAGAAGTGACTTTTTGCCATTTGTCTTTGTTTACTTGCTGTGTTCTTCTTACTTCCTCTCAGTTTTCATTAGCTGTTGCAGGAATCCATTATCCGTTCGACTCTTTGACCAGTGTACACTAGATTACATTCAGTTAGCTGCATGGCATGACCGTAGCTAAAGGAGCCCAAAGCAGAGAGCGGAGACAGAGAAAAAGTAAACAAAGCTCAACTCAAACTCACTTGTCTGTAGAAACTGGCTTGGAACAGCACCAGAGTTTAGAGCAAACTTACTTGTAATTGTTAAAATCTTCAAAAAGTATTACTGTGTACATTAATATACACAGATTTTGCATGTGATTTTTGCAAGATTTTATGGTTCATTGCCCAGTGCCACAGTTGTATATATATATGTATATATAATAATGATGACCGCTATCCCAGTGGTCATTGGGCAGAAGGCATGATACACCCTGGACAGGTCGCCAGTCCATCGCAAGACAGGCAGACATACACAACCACTCACATATTTCTCGAAATTAGACCTCCATAGTGCTTACAATTTAATTCAAGTCAAAGCAGGTGATGAATGGAAAACAGCGTTTTTGACCACTAGGGGGCACTATGAGTACAGGGTGATGCCTTTCGGGCTCTCTATCGCCCCCTCAGTCTTTCAGGCCTTCATCAATGATGTTCTGAGAGATATGTTGGGCAGATTTGTAATTGCTTACTTAGACGATATCTTAGTTTATTCTCCTTCCTGGGAATCTCACATTCTACATGTCCAAGCGGTACTTAAACGTTTGTTAGAAAATAATTTGTACCTAAAAGGGGAAAAATGTGAGTTTCATTTGTGATCGGTCGCATTTCTAGGCTTATTAGCCCGCAAGGTATAGTAATGGATGACTACAAGGTGGATGCGATAATCGAGTGGGCTCGACCCAATACTGTCAAGGAACTGCAACGGTTCCTAGGGTTGGCGAACGTTTATAGACGATTCATTAGAAACTTCAGTTCCATAACTGCCCCTATGACTGCACTGCTTAAACAGAATCCTAGGAAACTCGCTTGGAATGAGTCTGCCGATAGGGCATTCGAGGGCCTTAAGAAGGCCTTTACTTCAGCCCCCATTCTAGTTCATCCGGATCCCACTAAACCATTCGAAGTAGAAGTTGACACTTCTGAAACTGGGGTGGGAGCGGTGTTATCCCAGAGAAGCGGTTCTCCCCCCAAGTTGCACCCTGTAGCCTTCTATTCCCACAAGCTCTCTGGTCCAGAAAGGAATTATGGAATAGGGGATAGAGAACTTCTAGTGGTTAAGCTAGCACTCGAAGAGTGGAGACATTTGTGGGAGGGAGCAAATTATCCCTTCACTGTCTTAACTGATCACAAGAACATAGAATATTTGTGCACAGCCAAAAGACTGAATGCATGTCAGGCTAGGTGGTCCTTGTTTTTCTCTAGGTTTAGACTCAATATCACCTATAGGGGGGTTCGATTTGTGTCTTTCACTTACCTCCCTACTGCTTTTCAGACTGCTGAGGCATTGTTTCAGTGCGTTTTTTGTTTTTTTTGGAATACCTGAGGATATTATCTCAGACAGAGGTCCCCAATTCATCTCACGGGTATGGAAGGCCTTTTTTGAACATCTGTGGGTGTCTGAGTCTGTCCTCGGGGCACAGACCAATGGGCAATGTGAAAGAGCTAATCAGGAACTTGGTAAATTCCTCAGACTGTACTGCCATGAGAACCCAGCCGATTGGGCTCGTTATTTAATATGGGCTGAGATAGCACAGAATTCTTTATTATGTTCTGCTACCAGACTCACCCCTTTTCAGTGTGTTTTAGGCTTTCAGCCTCCTCTGGCACCATGGACGGGAGCACAAAATGATGTGCCAGCTGTGGATCATTGGATGAAGCGTAGTGAGCAGGTTTGGGAACAGACACACCAGCACATGGGTCATATGCTGCAGCAACAGAAGAAGCAAGCGGACAAACGCCGGGGTCCCACTCCCACGTTTTGGCCAGGAGATCGAGTCTGGCTGTCGATTCGTGACTTCAAAAGGGAGGTTGTCGTAAGCTTCTAGCTAAATGTATAGGTCTCTTCAAAGTAATCAGGTGCATAAATGAGGTAACCTTTCGTTTAGACTTGCCCCCTAGGTATAAAGTGTCTCGCTCATTTCATCTTTCTGTCTTGAAACCTGTGATTGTAGGGCTGATGGACGCATGGATCTATGCTGTCAGGAGGCTGTTGGACTCGTGGAGACATGGCGGGCTACTGCAGTACCTAGTCGACTGGGAGGGATATGGCCCAGAAGAACAGTGTTGTGTGCCGGCTAAGGATGTGCTCGATCCCGGTCTCATTCGGGATTTTCATAACCGGCACCCTGAGAGGCCAGCTCCTCGTCCCAGGGTTCAGCCTCGCAAGGGGCTTCCGTCATCGCTGTCTGCCTGTCTGATGGACCGCAGGGATTCATCGTCATCTTGCCAACGCCTCTGCGGCTAAGGATTGGGCTCCACTCATAGATCCGGTGGTGGAAGGTGTGGTCGTCCGGGCGGTTTTCGTTCTGTGGCCCGCACAGACTTTTTTGGGGGGGTACTGTCACACATTCAGGACCTCCTATGGAGTAAGTGGACTCAATCTCCCAGAATACTCTCTTACTAGATCACATACTAGATCACTTGACGGAGCGCTCACAGGAGACCACACAACGCTCCTATCAGAGATCTCAGTCTCCTGATTACTGACTGGGTTCACCCACCTGTCTTGCTCATCAGGTGACTCATAGTACACAGTACTTGAGCCTGGGCTTTTAGTTTGTCCATTGCGAAGTATTGTTCTTAGAGACTTACTGATAGGTAAGTCTCTAATATGGTATATGATATGGTATATATGGTTTTTTGAATTTGTGATTCGTGTTTGACTTCTCCATCGCCCTTTGTGTACCTTTGCCTACATTATTGGATTTTTAATAAAATTAAGTTTAAAAATGAAAAACCTCCCAAAAGAATGAACGGCAGAATGTTGAGAACTTCACATTCTAACGGACATCGATGACGTCACAGCAGGCCACTCAGTCTCACAGACACAGCCAATCACGCAGGAAATCTGCTTTAACATCCTTAAACTTTCACCTAGGAACTCCATTTCAGTTTTAAATGGTAGAGAAACTTGTCCTTTCCTGAAATATCTCATCATTTTATTAATTAGCTTTAGAGTTATAAGTATTTCTTTGGCACTAAGCACAGAAAACTGCCCCATTCACTCCCATGTAAATTTCTCAAAATCAGAATCTGCTTATTTTAAGATTTTCTCGGTGTTTAAATTGTCATAACTCAGACATTTTCTTCTCAATACACACAACATCATACCAAAATAATCCTTAAAGGGTCTTATCTCACACCATCTATTCGGTTAAGTGATAGAGCAAACATTTCTCAAGTTATAACTGTTTGTTCAGAGGGTGCAAATCGGACTCAAACAAGGCTTCTCCACTAAGAGCTGCATAATAACAGAGTGACAGTTCATTTAAATGACTCTATCCCCCCTCCCCCCTCAAAGACATACCCTCTCACACACCCCCCTCTCACACACACTCCCTCCCACACACACACACACACACACACACACACACACACACACATACCTAAGGAGGTGTTGTTCACCTACACATAAACACACACACATGCAGCTCTTTTCAAGCACTCTTGCTGTTCCTTCAGGAAATGCACATCTAGTTATGTTTATAATGACAGTAAGTCTTTCTTGAGTTACGCTGCAATTTCATGTCCTTAATAAAATATTACCTTTACTGCAAGACTGTCACAGACTTTTTTGTCTAATCTACATTCCATACAGTACGTTACAGTAAAATCACTCATTGTGTAGAAAGTATGTTGCCAAAAATGCACACATTTGAGTAAAAAGTCCAAATGTAGTGGATTACAGTAAAAATGAACTGACATAAGAAAACAATGGATGTTATAATGTCTTTTGTTTGTTGGGAGAAAGTAAAATATTACATGCAATACTGTTTCTGTAATGCCATCAACTGTTAGTTTTTTGACAGTTGTTGTACAGTGATTGACTTTATGTTCCTCTTGAATAGAGACTCTTCGCTAGTGTTTTTTGGATACTGAACCAGGTTTGCTGTGTTTTAACAGAGTTAGTGTATATAGAGAAAACTTCATTTGCACTGTGAAATGCAGAGTTGATATTCAGTTAAGAATATGTGCTTTTGAATAGGATATTAATTATTTAGCTATTTGTATGAGGTAGATGGGTTGCTGTGTTTAGAGTTTTGAAAAAGTACCTTAAGTAGTGGTAAACGCTTGTTAGCAGTGGTAAAAAACTGTACAGGATTCTTGGCGTGGTGAAATAGCTCGTCAGATTAATGAAGAAATGTACTGAAGATGGTTCTGTATGAAACCTTTCTTTAAAAGAGTTCAATATAGCACCAAAAAGGGTTCTGCTATTGTGAGCATGTTAAGCATTTATCTACCCATGACTGTTCTCTGATTTATATACATATTTATAACCATGTCATGGAAATGTATTTAATAGTGTTGAAATATGCCTTTTGAGCTATTATGTTTAAGGATGATTCTAAATGTCACCGTGGCCGAGAGGTAGCGGGATTGTTTTGTGTCTCAGGAGATAAGTGGAAGTGACCTCACTATGAGAACAGAAGCAGAGTGTGAAGATAGAGGCGGCAAGTCAGTGGCGCCTAGCCACAAGGCTACGGGTCGAATCTGGATGTTTTGCTTGGCTGCTCGCTGTAAACAGGTCGTATAAGATAAACATGTAAGAGAATGGTGTACAATTGAGAATAATGCTGAGTAATGCTTACTGCCATGAAAGGAACGTAAGGGCGGGGGAATGACAGAAGGGTATAAGAAGCACAACACACAGCTAGGAAAGATATAGGAAAGGGAGAGAGAATCCATTTTTTGTCATGTTTGCTTTTTAATAAACCTGTTACTCACTTTGATAAAGACTCCGAGGCTCAAATTCATTTTTTGTCACGATTTCCACCACAACCATAATGTAATGTATAATATAATGCATATTAAAAGTAATAACAGGACAGATAAACATGTTTGTGCTCTTGGAAAAGTCTGATCTCTTTATTAGCATTTTCATTTATATTGGGGGGGTTCATTTTTACACTTCAGCTGTCAATCTGACTAAACTACGCAGTCTTTACTGATCACAGTTTTGTTAGGTTTAAAACAAAAAGACACAACAAGTACAAAAGGATTCATTTCCAGACAGCAAAGCTCTGGAAAGTTACACTGAACATGATGTTTGATGGAGAACAATAGCGTTTTGTGGAGAATGTTGCAGTTTGGTAGAGGATGATGGTGTTTGGTGGAGAATTGTTGCGTCTGGTCTTGAATGATTGTGTGTGTTCAAAAATGATAGTAATCGGTGGAGAATGTTCTGGTTTGATGGAGAAAAACAATGTTGTTTGGTGGAGACTGATATGTAGTGCAGGGTTATTATTGTTTTTAAACATTTTATTTTTATTTAGAAGTTTATTTCATTTTTATTTCAATTTAGTGTAGTTTGTTAGTTTTATGGCTGCGGCGGTAGTTTTTTTTTCCTGGAAACGAGAGTTTGATGAAAGCTCTGGAAGTAATTATTTGGAAAAAGCAAAATACATGTACATAATTTCTACAAAACTACAAAAACTACTACAGCTCCCAAAATGTGCATCTTTGATGTTTATTACAACTCTAGAATGCAGCTCTTATCAGTGGTCGAGGGGGGACTGTGGATTTAAACAACATTGGGCCAGATTAATAAAACACAGAGCCATTTTTACCCTGACAGTAAGAGCATATAATTTGTTGGTAGTATGTTTGCTAATTCATATAAGAATGACAAACTTACATTGCACTGCAGAATATAAGGGTATTATCTTTGTTAAATATGCCGGGAGTAATTTATAATATGACACAATCATGCAAAAATAATGCCTGATCCACAGTGATGTTTCATGGTGAGAAGCCAATGTTAATTAAATAATAATTTCTACAGTGTTTCCAAACTTGTTTGATGTCATATAACTAATCACTGTTATAGGAGGACAAAGGAAAACAAAGACTTGTTTGAGACGAGTTCCAGATCAGCAGATTTAACTGCCACTGTACAAAAGAAATGATGAGCATTTTGACTTGTTGAGATTCTAATGTTTCAATTGTTTTTATTGCAGGTAGTTTTAATAATTTCAATTTTAACTAATCAATTTACAATTTACACATGTGAAAATTACTTTTTAATTTACTAGTAAAATACATTTGTTACAAGTAAAAACATTTTATTTCAATTCAATATTTAATATTTACCAAAGTGTTAAAAAAAATAGGAAATGACATCTAAAACAGCTGCCATTGTAACTATAATTTCAGCATGTTTATTTAATTTTTAATTGTAAAAAATACCATATGTTAAACTGTGAGTTTGTTACTGTGATTATAATAAATTGGACATGGGTTGTGTTGTTGTTGTTGTTGTTGAAATATTTAATTGATCAATTAAACCTTGCGTTCTAAAATGTAATACCTACAATTTAAAGCTTTTTATGATGTCGTATACAGGAACATATTTTCTGATGAAGAAACTTTCTTTTTTGATTAAAAGTTAAAAGCATCTTTAACATCTTTCCTTAAAATTTGTAGCTGTTTCTGAGAATATTGCTTTTTTTGTTTTCATTTACATCATTTACATTTGGAGTTTGACTGGCTCTTGTCTAAGACGCAGGTGAAAATACTACAGTATTAAAAGAGACAGGTGTGCTACTCACAAAAAGCGGTGACTTAATGAATAGCTCTTTCACAAAATGTGTGGCATGTTAAAAATATGGCCAACTGGAATTTGTAGGTTTTTTTTTTTTTTTTTTTAATTTTTACATTTAATGAATTTAATCAAAAAGGGATTGAAGGAACGTGGCAGTTAGGCTAATGATTTTCATTTCATCTATATGAAGGGATGCCATCCACTTTCACCTCCCTAAAATCAAGCCTTGGTTCTTCTACATAAACACATACACCGTTTATACTGTTTGCTTTGTTGTATAACATTCAGGGAGCATTTCACACCATGATTCTCATTTTTCCCTTTAAGCATTACTCTTAGCATTTCTAAAATTTCTAGCATTTCTAAAATTTTTCGTGCACCGAAGAAAAAAAAAAAAAAAACTATCTAAAGCCGTTTTCTCAGCATTTGTATTTGTTTTGTGTTGCAGTGGACATTGTAAACTTGATTTAATTTTCAGGATTTGAAAAACTGTTTTTTCTGTTACAATTAATGAGCACATGTTTTCACTGCTAGTTTTGGTATTAGTAAATGTTTTTGTTAACAATAATAACCCTGGTTTGGTGGTGAATTGGTGAATGATGGTGAATTAGTGGTGTCTGGGGTGGTGCACATTGGGCCTGAGTATTAATTTAAAAATACAGACTCACCACACAGCTGTCAACTATCTTTTTAGGATCCTTAGCACAGAGAAGCCAACTAGAGGCTACTGAACGTAAATCGGTGTCCTGGCCCTTTAGATATTTAGACATGTCATTGCACTTTGCTACCTTCAGATCTCCACAGTGTAATTTGTGATTATGATGTAATCTTTCTGGCCCTGTGGTCAATAAAGAACAAGTAATAAATATCTTACTGTCCAGGATTTGAGTGAATTTAAAGGAAAAGAACTCAGCAAGACAGATTGATTATACAATGAAGCGATTCTAATACTGATTCTTTACACACCTTTTGGCAAATTAAATTTCAGGTCTCTACTGTATTTTGAATGTTAGGGTTTATTTTTTTAAACACACATTAAAATTACTTGAAGGGTGTCTACATAACACATAATATTTCACTTAAACACGTTCATGAATGTTTAAATCAAAATTCATAAAGCATATATGTTCTGTTTGATATTAATACGGACCAAGTCATTTTACGTAAACACGTTTTTACTCCTAATTTTTTATTTTGAAAAACTATATTATTTTCAGTGAAACACTTCAATTCTGGACAGCTGAAATAAAAAGGACCCCACTTTACCCCTTTGGCGCTTTAACATGGGCTGTGTTTACATGCAGAGATTTTTCTGATTAAATACTTTCTGATTAATGATTAAGACTGAGGTGTTTATTTGCTTACTAAACAATCTAATGGAAAATCTCCCTTTACACACTACAACTGATCAGATACAAAATTATATGTATGTGTGGAGAACCACTTAGTGTAGAGGTTACCATGACAACCAGCATCACATGAGTTCATTTTGCATATACTCTCACCTTCTTTTTAATTATTTCCTTCTTCTTAAGCATTTGTATTTTGCACTTAATTATTCTTTCTACTTTTTATCATGTCTTTTATCATGTCTGCACTGTTATCCTAAAGATTGATAAATTCTGTTTTGCCCTGAAATGCATGTCGATCTTATGAGGATCTTTAATTTGCAGTGCAAAGTATCTCAGAGCAAGAGTGCCACAACCACACTAAGATTTAGTTGAATGCTTGTTCTTAGCATATTTATGACTAAATTACTGTCCATATAGTAAATTGGCATATAATGCAATAACAATGCTTATTAAAAAAAGCCAATAATTAAATGAAATGTGCCTCAATGTCAAAGAGCTTAATGACCAAAAGAATAAAGTAAGGGCATTTGTATTTTGCCTGTCCAGGAACTGTGTTTTACTAAAAAAAACTTTTAAAAATAAAAGTGAGACTGAAAATGTATCTCAGTAAAGTGGCACAGCATGTAAGACGTATACTTTATGAATGTTGATTTAAACATGCATAAACGTTATGAAATGTTTATGTAAGATTTTATAGATGCATTATGTAAACACCCTTCAAGTAAAGTGTTAACATAGACACATCCTGCTTTGTAAAACGTATTGCAGTATTTAAAAAAAACTCAATTCACTTCAATTAATGAATTTTATCAACATACCTGAGTAAAACTCACCTTTGATTTGATTAGGGGATGGATTGTCCACAGTAAACATGCCATAAAATGTAACATCAGTATCTATACGGAGGGTTTGGCAGTTACTATCAGGTAATTTAACCTTATCGTGCTGAGGGAAAGAATTCTGCAGTTCCAGCAGAGCGATGTCATGTTGTTGATTGTTTTCAACATATGGTTGCCTCCGAATAATGTTACTCACTGTCAGGGTTGGATGGGTATTCAAAAGTGCCTTTAGATTCTTTAGATCCCTAAAAAATAGTAAATGATTCAGACAGATACACTGAATTTGAGCTTGGTGTGTATAAAAAAATCGTGGGAAAGTGGGAAGAATATTATGATCTGCATGAATCACAAAATATTACAACCCAAATTTGTTTAGACAAAGCACGTCTTGTAAGTCGCTCTGGATAAGAGTGTCTGCTAATTGCTGTTAATGTAAATGTTTACTTTGAATAAACATACAGAAAATATTTTAGCTAAAATCCACAGAACTTCACTCAGGTTTGCTGAGTCAGAATGTATATAAACTGTCAATACATATATAAATCATAAACGTTCAAAATAATTACCCACACCCTGTCACCTTTTCACTTTCACATTTGCCTTCCCCTCTCAGAACCTTCTCCACCTGCCGCAACTCCCCTTGCACAGTCGCATTGCCAACCTGCTGAAACTCGTTTTTTCTCACCAGCTACATACGCCCACCAGTGATCAAGCCATTTCTCACCATCCCCGTACCCCTGCCACTGAACAATATCATATCTTTAAATGGGATCCAAAATCCTGGTGGCACCCCAACTAGAGGATGTGCCCAGGGCTCACATTTGAAATATGGATTTCATGTCCAGCCTTCATACATCTTTTACCTTTTCTAACTATATAAATGTTGTTATAAAATAATGCCATCACATTTGTTTCCAAAATCTAAAGTTAGTTTTACACTGTGGCTCCATAAATTTAGTCAATACAGAGTTTCTTACATAATTATTACACATGTCTATTACACATATGAAACATTTATTTTGATCAAATTTGAGATAGGTTTGGTTTCCTTATTTCAGTTTAAGGAATAAAGAACAAAATTTTATGGCCTCACTCTCAATTAGCATATTTAATATTTAAGGCCTGAGCTCACCTCACCAGCCTTTGGAGTAAAAACTATTGACAAAGATTTACAAAACAATATGAAAGACAGTGATATTCTTATAAAAGATGTAGGTAATGTAGGACTGATATGGCCACAGAGAAATCATCATACCTTCCCAAAAGCTCTGAAAGCAGAGACTCAATACGAATAATCATATGGTAGAAAGAGAAAATACACAAGGTTTTAGCAACTAAAAATTGGTTCACAGTAAGAAATCACAGTAAAGAAGGAGTCAGTCTGGCACCAAGACATATAATTATGATATTTGTCAAAACAGAAGAAAAAGCTAAATTGAAAATTCAAAACAGATCAAAACCCAAATAAAAAAATGGTTTGACCAAGAGTGTCAAAATATGCAAAAAACAACTTTGTCAACTATTAAATCAGAAACACAGAGATCAAAAAAATGCAGACGTACAGCTTCTTTACTGTGAAACACTACGGACATGAACGATTCTGAATCGATTCATAAATGTCAGAAATCGATTTTTGAAATATTTCATTTCTAATGTAATGTTGACAGAACGTAACTGGGAAGTGGGTAAGTGTAGCGCCCCAACAGTCTGTGATGGCAACATAACAAAAACACTACAGGAGGAGCAAGAAATGTGACTGGCTCCCTACATTAAAGCCATGTTACCCAAATGTTAAGAAGAGACATTTTGTCCTTTCAACAAAGTCAAAACACCTTAGGAGCCACAACATTTAGTGTCCAATATTTCTCAGTGTGTGCTAGTACAGACTAGAAATATGAATGAAAACGCCAAATTACTTTGCTCTGCTTTAGCCTTTAGCTCAGCTATAGTTTTCTTTCCATCTCCACCAGAAATTTTTTCCTAAAAACTGGAACAATTTCTTGTAAAATGTCTCTCAGCACTCAAATGTTTTATGAGGCTGAAGTCGCTTCTTATTCTCCAGATTTCTTGTTCAAATTTCACCATTCCACCTTAAATTCTGCCTGAGGTGCCGAATGTAACTGCTGCTGTCACACGTTGGACTCGTCTATTGAACTCCAACTCCCAGAATACACTGGGAGATCCTGTGACTCATTATAGCACAGAGTACAAAAGCCTGGGCGTGACCATCAGTCAGTGTGAGGTATTGTTTTCTCCGAAACTTGCTGAGCATATTCTCCTGGTTATCTCTTGTTTAACCGTGATTTTGACCTTTTGGATTCGTGTTTTTGACTACGTCTGTTGTCTTTCCCTTTTTGGTGCTTTTGCTGGTTGTTTGGATTTGTTATTGGACATCTGCACTGAACTTGGACTACTCCTTTGTGTTTTGCCCCTTTTGTTGCCTTGGCTGCTTGGTAGACGAATAAACCGTCTAACCTCTCATTAGCTAGCATCTGGGTTTCTGTCACATCACAACAGCTGCATCATTTAAGGTGGAACAAGAAAATTTGAAAGAGAAGCGACTTCATCTTCACAACATTTTAAAGAGAGACCATCTCTCATTGCAGATTTAATGTACCAGGAAACCAACTGCGCTTATAAATGCGAATAAGGCCACTCATCTCCAAATGTTTGTCTTTTCGTAGCTACTGGCAAGGCAAGACTTCACTATGTGACCTGACGTCATTGAGAACCAGGGCTTTTGCGCTATGCGGCACACTTTGGAGCCAAGATTCAGCATTCAGTCTTGAAAATCTTTTAAAAATATTTTACTGACATAGACATTGTATCGCAGATGAGTGGCAGCAGTGTCTCAGTGAATGAGAGCCTTTTAGTTCACTTGCCACATCACTTCCATTTGATTTATTTATAAAAGATTTTAGATATCTAAAGGAAGGTATTTGTAATGACCCATAATGCATTTACATTATGCATCATTACAAATATTTTGCTTTAAAACTACCAAGTCCTCAGACAGTAGGAAAATAGAAATCCTGTATACAAAAATAGAAATTTGCATTAAAATTGATCGATAATTGTTTTATAATCACATCGCAGCCTTCTGAATTGTAATTGAATTGAATCGAATTAAAACCCTATACATAATTGCATCAATCATCTTATCTATGCCATGGAGGGAAGAGGGGGTGGTTTCCAGGCATATTTAACCTGATATCAGTACAATGTCGTCTTAAGAATGCTGACATATATAGTTATGTACAGTGTTTTAAATGTGTTTAGTTCTGTAAATATGTTCAATGTTTATTCTTATTATGTCTGTACAATGTCATTTATTTCATAAAACCTCTTATGCCAGGTTGCGAGAATCGACATAAGCACTTAATAAATGTTCAAGTAGTGCTGCATAAACACATTATTCAGTGCTTATGAATGCGTCATGAAGTCCTTATGTAGGTAGCCTTCAAATAAAGTGTTACCGTTACACTGTTAGTAATAAAGGTTCTGTGCGGATACATTTTTCATTCATCAAGGCACAAACAAATGTTCCCTCAAAAGGTACAACAGTTGTTTTAAGGACCAACTGTGCACCTTAAATAAGTTTTCCCAGGCGAAAAGTACATATTTGTACATTTTTCATAATCGAATATTTTAAAAAAGAACAATAAAATAAAAAGTCTAGAGGCGAGACGGGGTGTACGGAGTGATTATGGTACAATTATGTTCCCTGACTAAAAGTACTGAGATGAACCCTTGAGGGTGACAAGAGGGTTCAGTCCCAGTTACAGTTTAGTATCTATTTTCGGAGAGTTTAGAGGGGTTTTTTGAAATGCTACTTTTGTTTTCTTGCTCTAGCTTTTTTTTAAAAGGTACATTCACTTTTACTGCAATCAGTAGTCCACTAGACTAACAGTACTTTTAATGCAGTATGGGGTTAGGATAATCTACAGACCTTTACTACTAATCTCCCAGTGACATTATCACGGTCCACACTATGTCCGGTGGGATAGTTTATAAATGAGCATAATCAAGTCCTTTTTTGGCTTTTGAAAGAGCAGTCACCCTCCACTCACAGCACGAGGAAATCACATTTCTCATAGAGACACTTGGGGGTTAGAATGTATTGTTAAGAAGTAAAAACAGATGAGAACATAACCCTTGGCTGAACAGTGTGGCATTAAAACTTCTGCATTTAAACTCTAGGACAGATGATGCATTTGTGTCAGAAGTTGTGTGTAGTGAGTTCTTTATAATTGACAGTACTGCTGTCATACTTACTTAACATTACAGTGAGCAGCAGTCAGAACCCATTTATTACCAATCAGGGACCCTCCACAGATAAAGTCATATATATTTTGACTTGTATCAGCCAGGATCACATGGTGGAGGCCTTCATCATTTTTACATCTACGTCCATTGACAACTCTTTTCTGAACATCCCCCACTGTGACACCTAGCAGGGAAGAGAACAAAAAGTGGCAAATTTTCAAAGATCTCTAACCAATTTAATTTACTGTGTTGACAATGAACAGCAGGAATAAGAACAAGAAGAGGAGTAGCAATAAATAAATAAATAAAGAAGAAAACATTACGCAGGCCCTGTATAAAACAGAGACTCAGCATTCGGAAATCACCAGCATGACATGCACAGTCTGCCCTCTGTCATCGACCAACCCATCCCCTCGTATTTCATTATAGAAACCGCAGCATTTAGGGATATGTGATGCCTGCAGTTTTCTTTTTGATGTGATTCTAAAGTGCAGACTGAAATATAATGTGAAGGCTAATATCGCAATATCAGCACTGACACTGACTTTTGTCTGTCTTCTTGCACAGTTAAAAATGGCAGCAGATATTCAGATTAAAATTTAGTTTTCCCTTAAAAGTAAGGGGTTATTATCAGAGAGGATCTTACAAGATAACACAAAATTGTATTAAGCATTTATATTCCCAAAACTCTTAAAATGGACAATTTTTTAAAATAACATACTATTTATTCACACAACAAGCCTATCAGATGCAGGACTGGTGCTAAGGGTTGGATGGGGTGGGCACAATATCCCCTGAATTCCATTCTGCCCCTCAAAGACAAGTCCTCTCATGACACCTCTGCTAAAAGTCACATCAATACGACTGCATTTTTTTTCTTTGTTTAAACTGTTTCTCATATTATTTTCTCTCAACCAATCACAACAAAGTATTTTTCCTCATTTTCTGACTGGCTTCATGAATCATACAGAACAGCATAGAGAACGAGTATGTTTTATTATTTATGGTGCACACTTAAAAAAGATGTTATTTCAAGCTTTAAGGTTAAGGGATGGTGAAATGGTGCTTCAGATTGAAGAAGAATGTGTTGTATATGGTTCTATATAAGACTTTTCTGAAAGTGGTTCTGCTATAGTGACAATGTCAAGCTTGTAACAATAGCAATACGCTTTTTGGTTCTATATCGAACCATTTTCAAAAACAGTCTGAAGAACCATTTAAACATGCACATGGAATCTAATTAAAACTATTCCCTATTCCCTATTAAATCAACTTTTGAAGAATCATCTGTTTTAGGTGTGTATATGCCCTTTCCATTAGCAGTTATTCTATTATAGTCTATTATAAATAGAGCACCACCCAGAAAAAAGACCACTTGACTTAGTCGAACAGTAAATGTTTGAACAGTAAACTTTTTCATCAAATTTTTATTCCTGATTTTTTATATATATAAAACAGAAAAGTAGCATTTTCATTGTACCCTTACAGTAAATATTTTATGTTGCAATCAAAACCGTCTCTCAAATAAAGACAAAATCAAAAAAGTCAAAAGACGATTATCATAATTACAAAGTGTAACTCACCTGTCAGCATTAGGAGAAGGAGAAGACCTGAAAGACCTGAAAAGCTCATCATGATCCTCCTTCACAGACAACCAGTCTGATACTGAGACACTACAGTAACACCAGCAGCTTCATTTTTAAACTCACTTTATTAGCGTCTCCATCGCTTATGCAAAAAACTGCACTTGAGCTGTTGCTGATAATGACAGCTTCTTGACTGAAGTTCTGAACCACAGATAAAGCACACTAGGAACATAGTAAACAGTTCCTGCACATCAGTAAACCACATCAATTAACAGTCAAAACTGTCACTGTCAGAAGCGAGTAGATACAGTACGCTAACATCAATGACTTGTAGTTTGTTAACTTTATTCACATATATTTACACAGGGACATACCCACTGAGGCTAAGCTCCCATTTACAATAGAGCCCTATTTACCTCTAGGGCCCTACTTACCCTTACATTTATCTGTAATGAAAGGAAAAAGAAGGAGGGAATATATCACCCAGAAGTAGAGTAACTTGGGAGAAGAAGACCACTTTATCTTACTAAAAACTGTAAGAGTAGCAGGAATAGCTCTTTAGTTCAGGTCTTACATGACTGATTACTATCTAATTATCTCTATCTAATTATATCCATAACGTTGCCTGTTTTTCCCTGTCTCTGTATGTTTCCTATGTTATGTTATGGTATGTTGACCAGAAGAGGATGCGTTCCCCTTTTGAGTCTTGGTTCATCTCACTCTTTTTCCTCTTACTCTTAGCAAGTTTTCCATTGCCACAGTCACTGGGACCCAGATTTTAGTGTAAAGCTGTTTTGTGACAACACCTGTTGTAAAAAGAGCTAAATAAATAAACTTTGACTTGACTTGTATCAAGTTGTGCAGGAAAAGTTTTTTTTGGTTTTTTTTTTTGGGGGGGGGGGGGGGGTTATTTGGTTTTGAAAGAAAAAAGTTCACTTGAGGTGAAAATGTAAATGGGCTCATGTTGTCACCAGCGTCCCCACGCCTGCCCTTCATTCGCCTTTTCACTTTTACAAAGTTGAGGATTTCTCCATTTTCTACAGTTTCTGTACATGAATTTAAAACAATTCCAGTGTCTCATCTCTCATGGATGAATGATAAATGTGTCAGCATCTGCTCCATTTCTCAAAGTTATCCATCTTGGAATAACACACACGTAAACAGGTTAAGTCACTCGGTGGGTTGGAATGTCAGCACGAGGAAAAATGACTTTCAATTAAACTTTTTCGCAAACCTGGACTCAACACAGGATTTATTGACTAGAACTTGGAATTTGTAGCACCACTGAAAATGATCATTACAGTAAAAGAAATCCAAGCTTTGGTTTTGCACAGCTATGAATGTATTTTGAAAGACCAAAAAGACTGTAATATATCTGTATATGTGTAACGGAGTTGAAATTAAACAGTTGATAAAATATTGAGTTTCACCAAAATGACTCCATCTTTGTAAAAAGGGTTAAGAACAATTGTAAAAAGTTATTTATATTTTTATATAAAAAGGAAAAAACCTTACAAATATTTTTAGGGAGCTATTCTTTTCTTGCTGTGCATCACTGCAGACTATGTCCCTCTGCTGCTGCCGTACCTCCATCAGACGAGTGAGAGCTCCGAGATGGACGGTGTGTAACTGCTGTGGTTCCTCATTGATATATAGTTTAATTCAGTTCATATAGAGAAAAAAACTTTGAAACATTGTTCTAACACATTATATGAGCATGTGGTAATCTTAGAGTGTAGATTTGATTAGAAATGCTATTTTGTTGAATCATTGCTTGGACATGTGCTCCAGCTAGCTGAGCCTCGGTAGCTAGCTATATGGCCAGGTAAAATTCACCCTCAGAAGCAAAGTTCCATTATAAAAACTTCTAATTCCTTCTTACTTTATATTCATATGTTCAGCTCGCGAGGTCTGCAGCCGTCTAAGGCAAGAGAGGATTAATACAATGTAAAATCCGTTTCAGGCATGTGCTCCCCAGTCTGTTCCCTCCTGAAATGTGCAGTACATTTCGCTGATGCTCGCCATGCAGCGTTTGTTTTGTATTTGCTCTGCAGTAAGTTCACTTTGTTTTGCCATAAGAGGAAAAAGAAAACGCTTTTCTCTGTGATTTTGGGATTTTGTATGATATGAACAAACTATACGATCACGTGTATGCTACTATAATGTGAGGAGTGCTCTTTTGGGAAGAAATACTATGAGCTCAGCAGACGAGTGAGAGCTCTGAGATGGACGCTTGCGAGGTCTGCAGCCGTCTAAGGCAAGAGAGGATTAATACACTATAAAATCCGTTTCAGAATAAACAGAGTGGAAAGCGAGCCCTTGTGGCCGACTGGTTGATGACCGAACAGTGGTCGTTACATATGCACCGTTTTGGGAGAGGAATTGTTTGATTAGAAATAATTTGTGATACTCTTATGATTTATGTGTGGAACTCAATGATCTTCCATATGAGGTAATCATTATAAGTTGAGACATGAGTCTGTACGTGAATCTGTGTGTGGAGGATGAGCCAAGGATTGCCTCTTTGCTAAAAATGCAGCAGCAAAAAAAAAATAATCTTCATTAGCTAGAAATTACATGATCAGGAGAAGGAAGAGAGTTTGTCTTCATGGTCATGATCACCGTAATCTTTAACTCTCCTGAGCTTAGCAGTGTTTACATTCATGCAAAGCTTCACCTCAACTGTAATGAGAGCTTCTTCACTGCTGCACCTGATAACGTACACAAGAAGTACAGCAGTAACAGCTTATCAACCAACCATATACTTTAAATATCTGTTGCGCAAATGTCTCCAAGAATGTTTAGTTAGTGAGCTTCTTCACTGCTGCACCTGATAACGTACACGAGAAGTACAGTAGTAGTTACAGCTTATCAACCAACCATATACTTTAAATATCTGTTACACAAATGTCTCTAAGAATGATTAGTTTAACTGAGTGTTCTTTATTGAGTAGTAATTAGAGCATAACTTTTTTTTATACACCAAGAAATGTTTTTTGAACCAAGTAGTTCTTATAAGTAAGGCCTTTGATGAGGTTCTTGGTACCTACAGACATAACCAATTGTAGGTGACCTGTAGAAATGCGAAGATCTCAAGTGATCGGTTCCCCTTCCCCAGTTTTTGTTGCAGCAGATCTCCAGCTTCTGCCTTCCAGCCTGTGCCACCAAAAGAGAGCTGCTTAAGGACAAGAGGATGATTTTAAAGATGCTCCCCAATCACTTTTGTTAATTTCAGGCTGTTTTGTGTAGCTGAAGAAAGTCAAAACATTGTGCTTTCAAAACTGACTCAGTTTGTGTCTTCAATGCCCAAATGCTTATTAAGTGCTGTTAAAGAAAAAAGTGAGGTAACACATGGAAACCATGCTCCTGTCAACTTTTTTTTGGTTTAGCAATGCTTACTATTCGTTTAAGTATAGTTAATTAATGTAGTCTTATTGTAAAGTGTTACCACTATTTTTAATGATGTACCTTGATTAATAACTTTTTTTGACAAATATTAAGACTAGAAATCATGTTATTTCTAATTCATACATCAATTATACATTCTGTTAATGACAGGTTATTATGATATTCCCCATGATCAGGCAGATCATAAACAGCCACACTACTTGATACACACTAACGCTGCACAACTTAGTTGGTAGGCATAGATGATCCCTTGAGATAGGGGAGAGCAGCTAACAACCTAACACATTGTGTTTTTGTGAAATAATTTAAAAAAGGTAATCATGAAAATGAATTTAAACATGAATAATCATGTTTTTATACAAGCAACATACACATCTCTGCTACAAACAAACACTTCTATCACCTACCATTCATGTACAAATCCACCGAAACTGAGCGGAAGTGCAATGTTATGGTTTAGCCCATTGGTGGGTTAACTGTATCAGACAGAGAGTCAGTTTAACACCTGCTAGAAAAGTCTGATAAATTAGTGCAAACAAAATTAATTCAAAATAATTCTATGTTGTAAAAAAACAAATATATGTATGTTCCAACCATGCTGCATTATATATTATCATCTATATGACAGATAGACGGACAGATCATCTGATGTAGTTGGTATGGTGTAGTGTAGACCCCGCCTCGTTAAGCTCCCTGCGCAATAATAATAATAATAATAATAATAATAATACTTGGTCAAGACTCATAACACTACCTTTGTAAAATGATCAAATTGTAAGTCGCTCTGGAAAAGCACCTGTCAAAACCATAAATGTAATGATATACAATTTGATGTGTGTGTATGAAAATTGACATAAGAAGACAGCACATCATACATCAGTAAAAGATGGAAGATTGTAAAGCTGTAGTTATTCAGAAACAAACTGTTAATGTTAATTTCATTAATGTACATATTTAAAACCGAAACACTAACATCTGAAAGACGCTAATAAAGTGGAAGAAAATTCCTGTTTTCAGATGTTTTCTCTCTTTCATTTTAAAATCTGTGTAAATGGAACAAAAAAAACTAAAATGTACTTTGTCTTTATTTACTAAAAGGTATCTGAGCTGTAACGCTGTGTAAGAACTAACCCCACAGTACGAAGGCTGTACTTAAGCAAGGCTGCACTGTGAGCTTGTCAGTGACTTCAGAGCGGTGCTGCATTGGGGGAAACAAGATGGTGATTAAAGTGATATAAGGTTGGATTTTACACAAGCAGCCCAGTAACTGAAAATTGACTTGCCTGTTCTGAGCACACTCTTTGGCAAAGATCTCTTCACAACTCTGATGAATCTCTTTGAATTTAGGTGGGAGACCGCAGTTCAGAAAATGTGGCCAGAAACTCACACTGCTTGACCTTCTATAAACAAAAAGTCTTTGTTAAATGGTATCCCACATTAGGTTGTTCCCCAACATATATATTACTGTTGAATTCTGCACTGGAGAATGTGGGCTGTTGTCAGATATTGCCAGTCTGCCATGCCTGGCAAATTATGATTTTAACCCATTAAAAGCTCAGGCTTATTTGCACCTTAAGGTGTATAATTCAGTAACTGCAGGGACTGCAAACTGGATGAGCTATTCTTAAGTTATGGAAGTGTGTAATGAAGCTTTGGCCCCCCAGAAGGCCGTATAAGTGGTTAAAGCATTAATATTGCTGTGAGTGGTGACATCTGACAAATTGCAGATCTTAGGGAACTGCATCGTAATATGGTTCTCAATCTGATGACATGCCTGGGGAATATAAAATATCTCTTGCCATTTGACAATGGACTGCATTTGTATTTGAGATATGGGCAACTGAGTTGTGACCCAGCTGACAGAGCTACTCACAAAGTAGGTCCTCAGTCTGTTCACTGGTATGGCTCAGTACATCTGAATGTGTTTCCTTGCTTGGCTTATACTTGGGACTGTTCCTTTCAAGCCTGAAGTGCATCCTCTGCAAACTTTGTGCAGGGACTTTTTAAAAAATACTCTCAGGTGGCTTGTGTTTGCTACATATTTCATTTTAATTAATTTCTCTACCATAAACACACTGATGGAACTTTTCTCAGCTATTTGCAACTTGTACCTTCATGTGGTTTTGTCTTGACAGCCACCATTGTTAAGTACCTTGCTTAACAAAAACAAAGTAATTAACTTCACACTTGAATTCCACAGAACAAAACAGACAAGGAGAAAATTTCTCCAGTATGATCCATATTTATTATCACCTGATATTTATTGACTGCTTGACTCACTGGCAAAACTGTAATTTCACAATATTTACATTTACTTAATTCATAATCCATCGCAGTATTCTGGACAAAGTTTCAAAGTCTAGAAAAGCACAGATGTATACAGACACCTCTTTTGAGTGTACGCTGTGTGCGTTTGGCTGCCGCTACTCGCCGGTGTTTTGTTTTTCTTGTGGTCGCTTTTTCTTTCCCTTTGCGATACTTTTTGGTACATATACTCTCCAGTATCGGTGGACTCGTCTCTCTATGTTCAACAAAGTTTGGGAATTTAGTGTCGTCTCATCAACACCATGTCTGGTGCTCTACAATGTGGGTGAGCCAGTTGTTTGCCTGGTTTGCGATTGTTTGGATTGTCCTGTCGCTCTTCTGGGAACCTGCGACAGGTCTGTTCCAATACACCGCTGCTGAACTTCTCCGGCTGCGTTATCTCCGGTATGAGCCTCCGCCAGCAGTGCTGCATTTTCACTCGGACATTTCTTTTCTGCCTCGCCCAAGATACATTCATCGTGGGTCTCGCCGGATTTTCTGTGTTGAAAATAGCTCTACTGAAATTCCATCATTCTGGTCCACCACCTGTCGCCTTCGTAGGAATACCGGCCGGCGTGTTAACCACAGCGTGCTTGCTAGCTTAGCCAGATCAGCTAATGCTACGGCCAAACACCACTACACTACCGTCAACTTTGGTCTTCTCAACATCCGCTCACTCACGAACAAGGGACATCTCATTCAAGATCTCCTCACTGAGCACAAGTTTGACTTTCTCTGTCTAACTGCAACCTAATGACTTCTCACAACTCAACGACTCTGCTCCTCCTGGGTTTGTTTACGTTTGTCAACCCCGTGGAGTAGGTCGCCACGAGAATTGGGAAGTCCTCCCTGTATCTGTGCCTGCTCAGTTCTCTGGAATGTTTAGCATGTGAAGTGCCTGGACCCTCTCCTACCATTATCGCTACAGTTTACCGTCCTCCTAAGAAACAATGACTTTCTAACTGATTTTGCCTCTCTACTCACTCATTTATCTACTCTCTCACCTAATGTAATATTGCTGGGGGATTTCAATATCCACATGGACTGCAGTAATCACCCTCTCACCAAAGACTTCTCATCCTGCCTGGAGAATTTTGGATTTAATCAATTCATCGATTTTCCTACCCCCATAAAAGGACATACACTGGACTTAATTTGTTGTTCTGGTTTCACTCCATCTAATTGTGCAGCTGATGAAGTTCATATTACTGATCATTTCCTCCTCTCATTTAACATTACACTATGTCTCTCCATGAACAAGCCGTCACGTCTCATCTCATTTAGGAACATCAAAGACATTGATAAGGATGTACTCACCTCCAGCCTGGACAGCTCTTCTTCACTTGATGAACTTGTTGACCACTATAACAATAGTTTAACCTATATTCTCAACTCTCTTGCTCCTGTGAAAACTCGCTCTGTTTCCTTCACTCATTCTGCCCCCTGGTATACCCCTAAACTACGGCTACTGAAAGCTAAAGCTCGTCACCTCGAGCGACTCTATAGAAAATCTGGTCTTACCATCCACAAAGAAATGCACAAAACACACATGCAGTATAAGGATGTAATTGTTCAAACTAAATCCTCCTATTACTCTGGTCTAATTAACTCTAGTGAAGGGAACACAAAAACACTGTTCTCTCTAGTCAACAAACTCTTCCAACCCAAATCATTCCTACCTTCCCACTTTTACTCAACTGATGCTTTATTGTGTTTTTTTTTTGTGAGAAAATTTATAAAATCCACCAGAACATCTGTCCTGATCCACAGCCTCCCTCCTTATCTGTACCTCTTTCACATAGTCAGTCTCTCTCCTGTTTTCAGCTTCCAGATGCATGTCATTTCTGATCTCATTAGCAAATCAAAACCTTCTACATGTCAGCTTGATCCTTTCCCTACAGTCTTAGTTAAATATGGTCTTTCCTCTCTGCTCCCCCTCATAATTGCGATTGTTCATTCCTCACTCACTAGTGGAAATGTTCCTATACCCTTCAAAACGGCTGCCATCACTCCTATTCTGAAAAAACCTGGCTCAGACCCCAACAACTTTAATAACCTTCGCCCGATTTCTAACCTCCCTTTCATTTCCAAAATACTTGAAAAAGTTATTGCTACTCAAATTCATTCCTACCTATCCCAAAATTGTCTCTATGAACAATTCCAGTCTGGTTTTGGCCCCCTCCATAGCACAGAAACTGCTCTTCTTAAGATCACTAATGACCTTCTCATGGCAGCTGATTCTGGTTCATTTTCCATTCTCATTCTTCTTGATCTGAGCGCAGCCTTCGACACTATTTCTCAGTCTGTTAAGGAGGATAGTATATCTTCCATTGGCATTAATCATATCGCACTCGACTGGTTTCATTCCTATCTCTCAGGCCGCACTCAGTTCATTCAACTCAAATCTTTCAGGTCTCAGTCTTCCCCTGTTTCTTCTGGTGTACCCCAGGGTTCTGTCCTGGGGCCCCTACTTTATCATTTACCTTCTGCCCCTTGGCAATATTTTTCCCTCTTTCGACATCCATTTCCACTGCTATGCAGATGACACCCAGCTGCGAAAAGATTCTGGCAAACCGTCAGGCGACTCAGAAGGGGAAAGCAGTGTGCCACTAGCACTGTATATAGTGGAGATGGTGTGCTGCTGACTTCGACTGAAGACGTCATTGGGCGGTGGAAGGAATACTTTGAGGACCTTCTCAATCCCACCGACACGTTCTCCGGTGAGGAGGCAGAGTCTGGGGACATGGGAATAGGCTTGTCCATTACTGAGGCCGAAGTCGCTAAGATAGTTAAGAAGCTCCTTGGTGGCAAGGCTCCAGGGGTGGATGAGATCCGCCCTAAGTTCCTCAAGGCTCTAGATGTTGTGGGGCTGTCTTGGCTGACACGCCTTTTCTACATTGCGTGGACATCGGGGGCAGTGCCACTGGATTGGCAGACTGGGGTGGTGGTGCCTCTTTTTAAAAAAGGGGACCGGAGGGTGTGTTCCAACTACAGGGGAATCACACTCCTCAGCCTCCCTGCTAAGGTCTATGCAGGGGTACTGGAGAAGAGAGTCCAGCTTATAGTTGAACTTCGGATCCAGAAGGAGCAGTGCGGGTTCCGTCCTGGTCATGGAACACTGGACCAACTCTTCACCCTCTCCAGGATTCTGGAGGGTTCATGGGAGTTTGCCCAACCAGTCCACATGTGCTTTGTGGATCTGGAGAAGGCATTCGACTGTGTTCCCTAGGGTATTCTGTGGGAGGTGCTTCGGGAGTACGGGGTACATGGCTCTTTGCTACGAGCCATTCAGGCCCTGTACAAACAAAGCAGGAGTTTGGTTCACATGGCCGGCAGTAAGTCAGACTCATTCCCAGTGAGAGTTGGAATCCGTCCGGGCTGCCCTTTGTCACCGATTCTATTCATAATTTTTATGGATAGAATTTCAAAAGGCGCAGTCAGGCGATGGAGGGTGTCCGGTTTGGTGACCTCAGGGTCACATCGCTGCTGTTTGCAGATGATGTGGTCCTATTGGGGACATCAGGCCGCGAACTTCAGCTTTCAGCTTTCGCTGGATCAGTTTGCAGCCGAGTGTGAAGCGGCCGGGATGAGAATCAGTACCTCCAAATCCGAGACCATGGTTCTCAGGCGGAAAAGGGTGGAGAGCCCTCTCTGGGTCAGGGATAGGCTCTTGCCTCAAGTGGAGGAGTTCAAGTATTTCGGGGTCTTGTGATGGTACAAGGGAGCGGGAGATTGACAGGCGGATAGGTGCTGGGTCAGCAGTGATGTGGGCTCTATACCGGTCTGTTGTGGTAAAGAAAGAGCTGAGCCATAAGGCAAGGCTCTCGATTTACCGGTCGATCTACGTTCCCACCCTCATCTATGGTCATGAGCTTTGGGTAATGACCGAAAGAATAAGATCGCGAATACAAGCGGCTGAAATGCGTTTCCTCCGCAGGGTGTCTGGACTCTCCCTTAGAGATAGGTTGAGAAGATCGGCCATCCGGGAGGGACTCGGAGTAGAGCCGCTGCTTCTTCACATCGAGAGGAGTCAGCTGAGGTGGTTCAGGCATCTGGTTAGGATGCCTCCTGGACGCCTCCCTCGGGAGGTGTCACAGGCAAGTCCACCTGGGAGGAGACCCCGGGGAAGACCCAGGACACGCTTGCGTGACTATATCGCCAAGCTGGCCTGGGAGCGCCTCGGAATCCCCCTTGGAGAGCTAGTGGAAGTGGCTGGGGAAAGGGAGATCTGGGCCTCATTGCTTAGGATGCTGCCCCCGCGACCCGAACCCCGGAGAAGCGGAAGATAATGGATGGATGGATGGATGGATGGATGGATGGATGGATGGATGGATAGTAAAAAAAGATACTGTGGAGTGTGCATCCCAAACTAAAATCTGCTTGCTGTAATGCTATTCCACAGCCTCTGCATGCACACATGTGAGTTATGTTGTCCTAACCACTCCATCATTCAGCTAAATATTATACTCCTGCTCCCTCCCTCTTTCATGATGATTACATCTGGTCCTGGGTCAAATAAAATGAAAATGTTTTGCCATTTTAAATAAAACTTCAGTGTCTTACAGTACAAAGACTTCACTATGTTCCATCTATCAGACACAAAGTATTTATAATGCATGCTTTTAAATCATAAAGACCTGATGAATGCATCCAGTGTATCCCCAAGTGCCCCATATGTGGCTGTAATAAGACTTTGCAGCTGTGGACACAGGTTTCCCACTACAACCAGCAAGGGGGCAGCAACAAGCTTTGCAAGGAAGTAACTCTCACTGCAAAATCTTGAGTGTGAACTGGTGTTACTTTTTTCAGTGAAAATGATTGTGTTGATTTGGGTGTGAACTGAGCACCTGCAGTGCTGAATTACCACTAGGGGGCAGTGCTCTTTAAGCGAGTTAACTGCACAGGATATTTAGCATGGCACCTCAAGATAGCCGGCCACAACGCCCAAAGCAAAGATCAGCAGCCACAATGCCTTAGCAGTTTGATGAAGATGCCTGCAGGGAGGTTACATCTTCTCTTGTTTAACTGTCCTGATGAAACAAGTGTATTTCAGAAGATGATGACCTTACAGCATCACCATGACCCACAGCCAACCACAGATGTTTTAAAACATTCGTATGGTTTTTTAGATGTTATAGGACTAGTGAGTATTTCCTTTAAAACTCCAGTCTTTAATGTGGTAGACATAAGCGGTGCACTGACATTGGCTTGATGTATTTGTAACAACTAAATCAAGACTTTTGGCTATTTGGTTGTGGAACAGCCTCCAGGATGTTTGAGAAATGGGAGATGGCATTCAAACTCAAGGTTTTTGAAGAGGCCAAACACCTGGCTCAGTCAACCAGTCTGCTGAGAAACTTGCAGAGAACACTGACACCAGTAAGCTACATTATATGCTTGGTTTATATTCTAAATAAGCTGGTGTTTTCATTTGTGCATCTGAAGTAGCTACTAATGACTTGTTTTTCCTCCTGATAGACTCTTCAACCCCAGGCCTCCAACATTATTATTAAAAAAGAAATCTTTTAATACTGGCTAAACACATATAACTGCGTTGATCAAAGTTCTCAAAAGATGTCAGAGTCATCAGACGCTGAGTTTGTGAAAAGAGGAAAAGGCTTCTTTATTCCAGCATCAAGTGGTGCAGGGTCTCGACACCCAACCGCGCAAATAGAGTTCTGATGACGCTTTCTATACACTTTAGCTAGGGTGGTATCCAGCAGCGGGCAGCAACTAAGTAAATGTAATGCATTACTGTACTTAAGTAGTTTTTTCGTGTATCAAGTTTTTCCTTTTTGGGCAACTTTTTCCTTTCACTCCACTACATTTCAGAGTCTAATATCCGACTTTACCCTCCTACATTTTGAGAAATCTGTCGTTCCTTTTGGTTTCTGTGTGTATAAAAACGTAACATGTCAAAACGAAAGAAGCGCAAAGCCAGAGCACCAATCAGGGCCCAGCGGTCACTTTGTTTAGAGCTGGTTTTGACCTGTTGGTCATACCGACCCAGTGCAGCACGCGGTTAAACGTCAGCGCAGCAGCGTAAAACTTTGGGAGAGTCTGTTCAACATAAATGATGAACTAACCTAACTTTGTGTAAATAGAGCTCAATATAGAAATATGTCCACATATGCAGTCGAGACTGACGCGGCTTTTTTCTGAATTTCTACAAACACCATTTACCACCTTGGGAGGTGTCACAGGCAAGTCCACCGGGGAGGAGACCCCGGGGAAGACCCAGGACACGCTGGCGTGACTATATCGCCCAGCTGGCCTGGGAGCGCCTCGGAATCCCTCCCAGGGAGCTAGTGGAAGTGGCTGGGGAAAGGGAGGTCTGGGCTTCATTGCTCAGGATGCTGCCCCCGCGACCCGAATCCCGGAGAAGCGGAAGATGATGGATGGATGGATGGATGGACCATTTAATTTGATAGTAAATGAGTTTGGGCTGGTTTATGTTTATGAACAGACGCCTACAGATCAACATAGTAAAGGAGCTCATCTGTGATCCTGAGTTTAAAGCCAGTTTTTATTCAACTTAAACTTGGAACTAAGTTGTAAATAAATCTGAAACTGAAACTTTGCTTGTGTGTAAAAAGTGATTTCAGAGCCACTCGGTTCTCCCTGATGGAAACTGTTTACCTTCAGTGTTTTGTGCTTCTGATCATTTTAATAGACGTCAGCGTCACTAATTAATGACGTTCTATTAAAAGACTGGTTTACCAAGAGAGACGCTGGAGGACTTTCACCTGAAATGAGTTCATGAAGCCAGTCTGGTTATAAAAATGATAACAGGACCAGATCAGAGCCAGAATTACTCTTTTAGTACTTTTACTTTATACTTAAGTACATTTGAAGGCAAATACTTTAGTACTTTTACTCAAGTTGAGGTCTAGAATAAGGACTTCTACTTTTACTGGAGAAATATTTTACGTTTAGTATCTCAACTTTAACTCAAGTACATGATGTGTACTTCGTCCAGTTCCCTTTACAGGCAACAAGGACACTCTAACCAAGCTCTCATTTACTGTGATCTCATTCACTATAATTCATATTTACTGAAATAATGAGTCAGATCTCTGTTCATGTGTTCATGTGTGAGGGTGTGTTGTGTGCATTTGTGGTTGTAGGTGTGTGTGTGTGTACTTGTGTGAAACAATGTACTGACCATCCATAATATTAAACTGCTTTGTTTCATTTTTCTCTTGAATTTTTGAACCGACATTTTATGGTTTCTGAAAAATGACATGACGGCTGCAACCACAGATCTCAGGACTGTTTAACTGCAACTGCTAAAAATAAAAACTTTAAAATCATTCGAGTGTAGTAAAGACCTGGTTGCACTCCATGTCGGGTGGAGTTTGTATTTTTATGTTTTTACATATTTTCTAAAGCTAAAATAGCCACGCACTTAAAATATGCTTAAAGTTTCTCAACTGAAAACCCCTCCAGCATCCTCCAATGTCAGAAATGTAAATAAAAATATTCAGATACACACAGAATACACACGCAATACATAACACTTGTACGGCTCCTAAATAAATTTGTTCATGCAGCGTTTAATGAAGCACTAACTTGCCACCAAAGTCCTAGTAGAAAAGCCCGTTTACTCAGCAGCCTATTCACAAGGCCACTGGGCAGAGACAAGACCAGACTCTGCTCTGAGAGCTGTGTGTGTGTGTGTGTGTGTGTGTGTGAGAGAGATACTGGACAGTAGTTCTGTTGTCCAGTTGTGGTCAGATTAGTTCATGCTCTGTTCTTTAAGACTCACTGGTCTAAACAGGAAGCAGGTCCGCTCGCTCTGCAGCCTGTAGCACTGCTGCACCCATGAAGACGCTCAGCGTGAAGCTGCAGAAGCGTTTTAGCTGTTAGGGGACGGCGGGGAGGCGGACCAGGCGCAGGACTGACGCCCCGCAAAACGTAACGGGCGCCGCCGCCGCTGAAGCGGCCGGACCGAGGCTCGACCCGCCGCTGTTACGGTCGACGGTCCGCGGCGCGTGAGCGAGTGACCGCGGTCAAGGCGGCCCGAGGAAGGAGGTAAAGGGCAAACCAAAGACGGCGCGCCCAGACAAGAGAGACTTAGCCAGGAGAAGGGCGAAGTCAGCAAGACGGACAAAAGACGCCACCGTGACTGTGGCGGCTGGCGGGCTTCGCTCGACGACGCTTAGATTTTTTTTTTTTCGTTTTTTTGATCTGTCCTGCTCCCTTTCTCCCCTTCTCCCCTTCTCCCCTTCTCCCCTTCTCCCCTTCTCCCCTTGCTCTCTTTCTCCCCTGCTCGCCGTACCGGTCACCTCCTCTATAAAGGTGGGACAGACAGCGGCCTTTGCCAGCACCTTTATATACGGGGGGGCTTCCAGCTGCGTAGAGTTAGTCTTGATTGCGGGCACCTTGCCGCTGTCGCCCTCTGCCGGCCGCAGGTGGCGCGGGCTGGGCGCCTTGCTGCCGACGCCCTCTGCTGGCGGCAGGCGGTGCAGGCGGAACACTTACAAATATTAGCTCAGCAGTCAGCTTAGCTTTGACTAGTAAAGCTAGCCTTAACCCGCCTGCCTTGCTGTTCATCGGCTTTGCTAAAATATGAAGCCTTTACTTTATGTACTTAATGCGAGTGAAATCGATATACTTACAACGTTACACACCAATGCTAAAAATATAGTTGGTCGCCTGTAAAACCACAGAATGCTGTTCACGACATCCTTTACAGCTGTATCTGTAAACTGGTGCTATTTTTCATGAACAATTGGGGGCAACATACATTTTAAAAGGATTTTTTTTCCAAAACTGGCTCTGCTCCTTTATCCTGGTAGCCTGTAACACAGAGGGCCATGGACCTGAGAAGGACACACCAGTGATTCCTCAGAATTCAGCTGAAAGAAGGTTGCATGTCTTTTTTTAAGGAGCATTTGCTTTTTTTTTAATGGGACTGTGCTTATGAGACACGACAGTCTCGGCCTGTGTGATTCAGTACAAATATTTAATTAGAGGAGGGACTTTTGAGCATAAATTGCTTTTACACCATATGTGCCTTGTGTTTACCTCGGGTTAGTCATTTTTACTTTTTTGTAACTCTAATGTTTGTCACTCCCGATATGCCAGTATGAAGCGATGTTTTCTGTAGAGCCGACAGCAGACAAGACCAAACAAGGTCAAGTATGTCCACTGAATAAAGAAGTACACTTGAATGTAGGACATAACTTTGGCCCCTTTGTGTTGAGCACGTCCCCTGTGTTGCCCTTGATTTTGATCCTAGATGTGCCCCTGACACCGTGTGCTCTGGACCAAGGACGAAAAGGACCGTCCAGGCTGTTACCAGTAATAAGTCCAAGCGCCAGGTTCTGTCATGGTGTGGGGTTGTCTCACTGCTCTTACAGTAACTTACAGAGTAGTTCTGTCTGATTATATTATTTCAACTGAATGTTAACAATATGAATTTATATTGTGATTTATAGTGTTTTCTATTGATCGCCGTAGTGTTTAGATGATAATCAGTAGTGTTTATGGATTGGATGGGTTTTTGTGTGTTTTAAAGGCAGTCTTTCATTGTGAGCTGTGTTAATAAGTTTTTGACTTAGTTATTTGGATTTTCCAGAATAAGATGTATTTGGTATATTTATACGATTTCTGAGTTTGTGTTTAAGGCTTTGAAAGAATTAAAGAATTTCAGGAAATGTGCTTTAGCAGTTGTAAAATAACTGAAGAAGCCAGAAACAATGCATAGGTGCGAAAACTCACCCAGCCTTACCAACAAGTCTCCAACAGACACGCAAAGCTCTATTCAGCTGTGGTTAATAATGAGAATGTCTTAACTGATGCACTCGTTAAAGCATGTTGGTAATACAATAAGAGTCATTTTCCTGGCTTATCAACCAACTGCTTGTTTTAAATGTCACTAAACGTGGATGAGGAGATACAATACAAATTATACATATTTTACCCATTATAAATGTGTGTGTATATATGGTAGGAATGCTGGTATGTACTGAATGAATATATGTATACATATATGTATATATGTGTATTAATATAAAATGAACACCCATATGCTACTGAAGTTTTCACGTGTCATTGTCAGTGCAAAGTTCAGAGTGGTGCGTCATACAAAAACATTCAGCCAAGAGCAGCTCTGTGGTTAGAAACTGTTGAGGGGCTCAGGATGGATAACAGAAAATGTGTATCAATTAATGGGAATGAACAAACACCGGGCGGAGCTTAAAGGTAGGGGTTTCTGATAAAGTGGCCAGTAGGTATACACAGTGAACCCTTGAACAGAAGGGTTGGAGTGGCTAATGAATTATGTGCAGCTAAAGACAAATGGATCTTTAATATGTATGCATATAAACATTGAATGAATCAACATCAAAGATCATTTCATATATATACAGTGGTATGCAAAAGTTTGGGCACCCCTGATAATTTTCATGATTTGCCTTTATAAATCAATTTTGTTTAAATAATTATTGCACACTTTCTGTAAATCCTATAAACTTCATTTCACTTCTCAAATATCACTGTGTTCATCTGCTATATGATATATTTAACTGAAATTGCTGATCCAAGCAATCAATGATTTATAAAGGCAAATCATGAAAATTATCAGGGGTGCCCAAACTTTTGCATAACACTGTACATATATATATATATATATAGACACACACACACTGATCAGGCATGACATTATGACCATCTCATTGTTTCTACGCTCATTGTCCATTTTATTAGTCAGCTCCACTTACTATATAGGTGCACTTAGTGGTTCTACAATTACAGACTGTAGTCCACATCTTTAAGATGGACTGACAAGGTAGGAGTGTCTAGTGACAGTGAGTGGACACAGTGTTTAAAAACTCCAGCAGCACTGCTGTGTCTGATTCACTCGCACCAGCGCAAGACACCTCAACACACCACCGCCACGTCAGTGTTACTGCAGTGCTGAGAATGATCCACCACCCAAATAGTACCTGCACTGTGAGGATCCATGGGGGTCCTGACCACTGAAGAACACAGAACAAGTACTGTATATATATTTAAAGTAAGAAAATGAAACGTTAAAAACACAAGTATATATTGTAAAATGTAAAACTACATTACACATACATTACCACCAAAAGAGTCCTTGGGCAAGACTCCTAACACCACCTTCGCCTACCTGTGTAAAAAATGATCAAACTGTAAGTCGCTCTGGAGAAGATCGTCAGCCAAATGCCGTAAATGTTGTGTGCAAATTCAAAAAGGTTGGGGCAGTAGATAAATGCAAATAAAACATAAAGCAGTGATTTGTAAATCCACTTTGACCTGTATTTAAACCAAATGTTTTATCCTATCATTTCCACTGTTGTTTTTAAATCTACATTTATTCTAAAACTGATGCCAGCAACATGTTCCAAGAAAGTTGGGACAGGAGCGATTTAAGACTAGGAACATAGACAAGGAAATATGTTCAAGACATATTTAAAAAAAGAGGTAATATAATCATTCTTGTTTATAAAAGGAGCATCCAGGAAAGGCCTTTATGAGCGAGGATGGGTCGACGTTGACCGCTTTGCCAAAAAATGCATCAGCAATTAGTTTAATCTGTTTCTGTGATGGAGATCACCACGTGGTCTTGGGAACAGTTTGACACGTTGTTATAATAAGCACCATCTGTCGCTGTACTGTACTGTGCACGGTGGAAGTCACATATCAACAACTTCCAGTAATCCCGCCGACACCTCTCGACTTGAGCTTTTCTGAAATGGACTGACATGAATGGAAACGTATTGGTGTCTGATGAGTCTACCTTTCAGATTGTTTATGGAAATAATGTACATTGTGTTCTCTGGGCCACAGAAGAAAAGGACCAACCAGATTGTTGATTAAAGTTCAAAATCCAGTCATGGATCTGTCATGGTGTGGGGGGGGGTGTATTGGTGGGTAACCTGAACATCCGTGAAAGCACCACTACTGATGAAAGATATATACACATCTTAGAGCCACATATGCAGCATCTGCTTATTTTAACATGACAGCACATGATACAACAACACGGCTGCGTGATCCAGTAATGTGAGTGATAGACCGGCCTGCTGTTTCCTACTGAAGACATGGTGCATTTTGAAGTGCTGGAGGTGAAGTGCAGTACAAAGGCCTGTATAACTGAAGAATGGTAAAAAAGTTGGTGTCTCAAGTCCTCAAATGTTTTAAGTGGTGTTAAAGGGAAAGGTGATGTAACCTTGTGGTAATCATGCTCCTGTCTCAACTTTTTAGAAATGTGTTGCAGGCATCATGTTTGGAATGTGAAAAAAAAACAAAGTTCATAAGGTAAAACATAAAATGTGTTTTTGTACCACTTTTAATATCATACAGGTCAAACAGAAGTTACTATTCACTGCTTTCTGTTTTTTTACTGTAATTTGACATGCTGTCCCAACTTTTCTGTAATTCTGTAATAAGTTTGTAGTTATTACCAGTGTTTCTCACTCAGGTTTGATTTTCTCATTATAAACAAGTGAAAACAAGCACTACAGAGAACACAATTCCATACACTTTAATGCACAATTACTGAGTATTTACTGAATTTAACATACTGGACAAAAAATAAAACATGACCTGTGTGAAAATGTGGCCTATGTAAACGTCAAGATTAAGTCTATTAATTCTTATTTTATGTGTGATGTGATTTTAATGCAATATGTTAAACTCAGCAAATAAACAGAAGTAGTACAACAATATTGAAGTGTGTTCTCTGAGAAGGATGTACTAATAACTAGTGAGCGCCGGGGGACAGAGTGGGCTTGGGGGGGCTTACACACCACTTGTTTCAGCTAATGTTATTAATGAGCCTCTCACGCTCATGCAAAGCTCTGCTCGGCTGTTGCTGATAATAAGAGCTCCTTATTTTAATAAAATTTAAAATTTAACCAAGAAACTAAATGTAAATGTAGAACTTGATGTGCAGCCCTCATCTGAGAACAAGTTGATGAGGTTCAGGTGTTTGTATTTTGAATTAATAAGAGTAATAAACTGTTATGTAGAATTATGTAAAATAAAAATCATGCAGAATCTCAGCATCAGGTAGATTTGTATTTTTCCTGCTTAAAATCATCCACTTTTTAATCATTACATTTAAAACTTTTCACCGATCATCTCTTGTAAGCACATACATTTAGCTTTGGCAGCTGCCAGAGCTGAAATACATGCAAATTTATTTAATTACCACCTCTTTTCCAAAAACGTTACAGTGATGTACGAAATATAAACAGAATGTGAGGATAAGCAAATAATTTAAACCCCATATTGAATTGAAAACAGTACAAAAACAACTAGTTAAAAGTGGGACAGGCACAACACAAGACTGGTTAAGCTATGCTAATGCTAGTGTAATCTTTTTTTAACGAATTAGGTTAGTTGGAAACAGGTCAGTATCATGATTGGGCATAAAAAGAGCATCTCAGAGAGGCCGAGTCTTTCAGAAGTAAAGATGGGGAGGGGTTCTCTGTGAAAGACTACTCAGACAAATGAAGCAACACTTCAAGAATAATATTTCTCAACGTAAAACAGCAAAGAACGTGGTGATTTCATCATCTACAGTACACAGTATCATTAAACGATTCAGAGAATCTGCAGAAATCTCGGTATGCAAGGGACAAGACCGAAAACCAATATTGGCTGGTTGTGACCTTCAGCTCCTCAGTTGGCTCTGCATTAAAAACAGACATGATTCTGTAGTGGAAATCACTGCATGGAACACATCTGAAAACCACGGTCTGTGAACACAGTTCATCACTGCTTACTTAAATGTAAATAAAAACTACCAAAAATAAAAAAACTCTTGCAAAAAAGAAACGACACATAAACAGGACTCAGAAATGCCTCCGCCTTCGCTGGGCCCGAGTTCATTTAAGATGGGCTGAGGCAAAGTGGGAAAGTGTCCTGTGGCCCGAATCAAAATTTGAAATTCTTTTTGGAAATCGTGGACACTGTGGGATAAAGAGGAGAGGGAACGCCGGCTTGTTATCAGTGCACTATTCAAAAGCCAGGATCCGTGATGGTATGGGGTTGCATTAGTGCATGTAGCATGGGTGACTTGCATGTCGGTGAAGGCAGCATTAATGCTGAATGATATGATCTATACATTATTTTGGCAACATATGCTGCCATCCAGATGACGTCTTTTTCAGGAAAGGCCTTGATAATTTCAGCAAGACAATGACAAACCACGTTCTGCACGTTACAGCAGCGTTCCTCTGGAAAGTCTGCCAGTACACATTTCTTGTAATATGTGAAATGACATGCTGTGATGATGCCAGACAAATAACACACAACTTCACAGCTTGAGACAAAAAATGACTGTTTATTGATATAGGCAGAAAGAGTTTTCACAGCCCATGGACAGGTTGTATCTTCGGTGCAAGTTATTAACAATCACATCCTACATGGAGAGTGGAGGAACGGGGCTTTTACAATGCCAGTACAGTCATGTTGTTAATGTTAAACAAAAGACAACCAAAGGAAAACTAATCTCAGATTCTAAGTGTTCAGGCTCCCCTTCGGAACGACCCTGAAGGTCTCGGACTCTTCCAGGAAAGCCCACAGTGCTTAGTTTGTCAGTGGGGAAAAACCCAGTATGACTAAATTCTATATCTAAGCCTTGGCCCAGTTAGACATCTTACAGAGGACCACCCTTCCCTCCCTCTGATCCTTCTTCTCCAGTCACTGCTGGACTTTCCCTCCAGTTTGTGCAATGATTCACACTGACTCCTGTACATCTCTGCCTGCTGTCCAGTCCTGCTTTCCCTGCCGCGCTGAACAAACCTGGACTCCAAAAGTTCAGTTCTACACTCAAAAATAAAGCTTTCAAAAACTGAAAGGTTCTTTAAAAAACAAACTCTTAAAAAAGATGGTTCTTCAAAGGCTCTTGAGTAAAGACAGTGGTTTTCAGAACCATGTGCATGCTTGAATGGTTCTCTACATGGTGAGATTGTTCTTTAGATTGACAGAGAACGTGCTGCATATGGTTCTATATAGCACCAAAAAGGAGCCTTTCATTGTATTCATTCTTTAAAAAGGTTATTCAAGGATTCTTCAGTAATGAAAATGGTTCTACATGGAACCATGGACACCGCGCATGATCACTTCTTTACTTGATAGGGTTCTTCAAATTGAGGACAATGTGCTGTAGGCATTTCAGAACATTTTGAGTTCTCTACAGCACCTGAAAGGGTTGATATATTAACAATAGCAGAACGCTTTTTGGTTCTATGTAAAACCCTTTTCAAAAACAATACATTCTTCTTCAGTATGTAGAATATGTTTATGTAGAATTTCACCATACAGAGAACCATTTAAGCATCCAAATGGTTCTTTGAGTATTCACGGCTCTACATAGAACCATGGTCCTTACGAAACTACCTTTTGAAGAACCACCTTTTTAAGAGTGTTATTAAAGGAAATGGTTCATTGCATCGTGAAAGATTGATGGAGAATGTGTTGTGGATGGTTCTATATAGCACCAAAAAAGGTTCTTCTACTGTAACAAGTTTGACATCATAACAACAGAAGAACCCTTTTGGTGTTTTTCAAAAAGGTTCTATATAGAACCATCTATAGCACATTCCCCGTCAATCTGAAGAACCCTTTCATGATCAAAGGTTCTTTCAGAGTTCATTGTTCTGTAAAGAACTACTGTCTTTTCTCTTCGAAGAACCTTATTTTTAAGAGTCTAGCCAAACCGTCTATTTTGTAGATGAGAAGACTCGAGAAGAAGCTCCTCATAGTGTACAGGTTCTACACCAAATAAAGGGTTGTTATGTCCAAGCCAAGAACCATTGAAGAACCTTTATTTTCCAGAGTGCGTGAAGTGTGCGCTCAGGCAGTGGTTCTGTCAGGAGCAGACAGGAGAAGAAGGAGGAGAACAGAGAACAGGGGAGTCTCCTCAGTTCCAGGACGACTCAGAAAAACGCCAGGCAGATTGGTTTTGTGTAATTTCAGGTCCTTTTACTACCTTCACACAGAACACAAACTATGTTTGAACAGAAAGCGATGCATATGTATAGATACTCAAATGTAAAGCACTCCACCTCAAGAAATAAAAAAGCGCTAGTTCAATACATGCCTAATATTTGGTAAATGTTTTTTCTGCTACGGATTAAAACAAGATATTCCGAAATCCACATCCTTCAGTGCTTAGAGTCGGATTTCTGTTCATATCTTTTTTTTTTAAACATCCATTAACTTGTTATATGCTCATGATAAACATTAGAAAACAGTAGAATCGGAACTGCGGACCTCTCGTCTTCCTGAGAAAATAGCCAAGTCCATTTGTGAGTGTGCAGGACAGCAAGCAAACCATGTTTTTTCACAGAACAGAAACTCAAAATTGATACATACAGGCATAGATAGTCCGTCAACAACAAAAGAGATTAATTCAAAAGCAATTACAACACTGAATCAATCCCAGAGTTCAGAAAGTAGCTTAAGTCTTCATTTGAAAAGTTAGTTTTCTCGCTCTCTTCTGATGGAAGATGAGATTGTGTATAGTTTGTATTTTTCTCAGCTAAATTTCATCTTTCGTTTTGCAAATTGGTCGTTTGTAAACGGCAGGCGGATCGGAAGGAAACGGAAACCTGTACAGACAATAAAACAGTAGGCACCTCTGAAATGAGTCGCACCATCACCGACTCATCTCACGCTCAGCTGTCTGTGTTTATGCATGAATATCATATCACATATGGAGCTCTATACCCTTTTTCTAACTATGGCCACAGTTTATCACATTTTTCCCCCCCACGATGATTTTTTTTTTTTGGATTTTTTTTGTTCTTTTATACTTAATATTTAAAACAAAATGGTGCAAAACTCTCGCTAGTTATTCAACAATGAAAGCCACTATAAAGGTAGATAAACATTTTACAGGTTTTTAAACATTTTACAGATAAAACGAACAAACAATAGTTGATCAAGTCCTTGAGTAAACTTTAACACATGAATTGTCTTCCCTCGTCACCTTTTTGTACGTGTTTTTTTTTCTCTTTTGATTTGCTGAGTGAGGGAAGAGAAGACACTCAGTGCAACATTGGATTACAATAATCATCAGAACATTGTTTTGAACAAGCTTTAAAAAAAACAAAACAAAACAAAACAACAACATACTGAATGGAAACACAAGTGCAGGTGCAAAACCAGGAACGCAGTCTGTACACCCAAAAAAAGTCATGACATCATCTTTGTGATTAATGCTAGGTTTTAGAACACCTTGAAAAGTGTACGAGCTACACCAAAACAAAAAAAAACAAGTTCACATTACGTTATTGGCGATCTTTGATTCAAGTATTGGTGTAGTAACTTGTCTTGTTTTGATATGTTTATGGTTTTATTTGTCTGGAGATGGGAAAAAAAGGATGAGCTGTTACAATTAATAAAAAAAAAGAAAAAGAAAAGGAATTACGTAAAAATACTTTACGCGTGCAAATCCCAGACATTTTTTTTCTGTGAATTATCAAGTATCAGTACTTTTCCTGTCTTATTTTGCAGGGTCAAATGCAAATATTGCTCATTTAACTTGTGTTCTGCCCAGTTGGTCTTACAAGGGAGAGAAATTTGGACGACTAATAAAATGAAAGTAATTTGGTCTACAGTAACGAGTGAAGTGAAGCTAGTATCGTAGCGTTATCTATGCTGGTGTCATCAAAATGCTTCCTGGGGTTCGGACAGGCTAGATGTGTTTGTAGTTTCTGACTGAGTTTGGAGAAAGGCAGTTTCACACCCAGGCAACAGTGAGTTTGCTTTTGCGACGTCGGACTGGAGTCCAACGGCCTTCGTCAGCTTAAGACAGCATCGTACCTGTTGAAACGACTTCCCTCAAAGCGGAGAGAGAACGCGCAGGGCCCTTCTCGATCAGGGCGAATGGAAATGCACAGTTGGATGGGCCCAGATTAACAAACACAAACACTTAAAACAGCATACAGAAAAAGGCACTCCTGCATGCAGTCGACATTTAGAACGAGGGACAGAACACGTCTGCAAAACAGGAGAAAATTAGCAAGAAGTGCAGATTTAGACAGTTTTTTCCCCCTACATCATTTACATTTAACGATCTTTTCCGTCCAACTTTTATATATATTTATATATATAAAAAGATTTTAAAATGTGATTTCATTTTTTTTGGTATTCAAAAAAAGTACCAGGGATTAGCCACGACCTGTGCACCATTAGCGAATTCCCAAACGTCTCGCTCTGTAATCGGACAGCAAAAGGATTATCTCAGTGATGCAAATGAGGTGTTTCAGTAATTAGGTGCGTTTCGCCAGCCTCTTTGAGACCCATCCCACCTCGGACGCGCAGGAAACGTCAGTGTGCCTCCATACTGGTAGTCGTTCATGTAACAAGAAGAAAAGGAAATTCAACAACTCAGCCGATACACACCGCTACGCCTCCCGCTATATTGGCACACGAGACCGTAGAAAGGATTAAACGCAATCAGCAGCATGTGGTTAAGAAGGTCCCACTGTAAAATAGGCTCTGTAAATCAGCAGAAGCGGTAGGTGTGACGACCCAACTGCGCCCCCTGCTGAGGGAGTCGGAGAAGTTTGTCCTACTTATGGCTTCTGTGCCACATTTTCTAGCATTTGAGACACCCTAAGCAATAAATGCACTAATAGATAACAATCTGCTCAAAACCAGTATCTTTCCATAAATGTAAATTTAGTTTACGCCCTGAAAGAGTGCTGAAACGACAGAGTCCCCCAAAGACTACTTCAGGATACGACCTGTATGATCATCCAGAGAGCAATATTCATGCGTATATATAGATATATGCTGGAGGCCTGAGGGTTTTGGGGGTAGAGCCCAACCTCTGGAGTCACTATTGGCACTAACGTTGTAAAGGGCCACCGACCACCTCATCGATGTGTCCGTTATTTTCTTACTTTGCATAGTAATGTTAACGATGTGCTGGTTGGAGAGTGAGCCAGCAGCTAAAAGGACCCGTCCCCCACAGAGCGGGCGTTTCAAGTAAGAGCTGCTCTCTTATTAACAGGAAGGGGGCGCTCTTGCTAACAGAACAGGGAGCTCTCTGGCTAACAGGCGGACGGCACGGAGGCTGCAAAGAGGGAGGGTAAACAAAAAGAGGATCCTAGCAGCTGTGTTAGAGACGGGGTCACGCAAAACACGCAAATTAAGGAGTTCGCACTGCAGGAAAATGATATCTCGGCAAATTCAATTTCTTAAATGTGGGGAATTTAATATGGAATATTATTTACTATGCAAGAATACTACGATATTATTCAACCCATTTCTAGATGTTTTCTCTTAGTTTAAGTGGAATCAACTAACTACACTGAATGTTTTTCTTCATTAGGTATAAAAATAACCAAATTACCTTATTTATGACTATTAGTTATAAAGCTATTATGGAGGAGTCAAATAGTACATAGTTTCGTATGCAACTTCTTTCTCTCTAACATCGTGGAAACTCTATAGTCCACCAGAGGGCGCTGTAGAACATGTGTCAAGTTTTGGTCAGAAGTTCTACTTTGTTTAGTCCTAGAAAGCAAAGAAAGACCACTGCAGCTGGCTAAATGCTACCACACACCAGACAGGAAGCTCTGTGCTGCCCCCTCTAGAATGCCTTTGGTGCGGTGTAGTAGCTAAAAAGCAGTAACTTAAAATTTTTTACTAAAGCTAAATTTATTGTACACTGTAGTTTAGACTAACATGAATAAAACGTCCAGTCATTTAGTGAATTTATCACATTTGGCATTAACTACCTATTCAAAAACTCAGTTTTAAGACAAAAGTAACAGATGGTTCAAATTCTGTTTAAAGGTGTAGATTAGCTGCCTTTCTCGGAGTAAATTGCAGTGTTATCTCTTATGGTTTAGTGTTTTGACTTTAATCGACTCCTGTCACTACCTTTGTAAGTTTATTTTGTATTTATATTTTGAGTTGACCGAACCCCCCATCCCTAAACAATACTGATCGTTTCCCTTGATAAAATGTCAAAGTACATTAAATCATCTAAAAATGAGTTGAATCGTTTCGGAGCAAAACGCTCACAGTAGGAAGCATCGTATATAAGGACTATATTTAAGATGATTTCATTTGCCAAGATGCCATTTTTTTCAGTGCACGTTCTACATGTTGTGAGATAGTTTGGGGAATCTTAGGAAACACTGTTCACACACATAAAAATGATAAACATTTCACATAAACATATGAAAACAACCAAATATGGCCTATATAAGCAACGTTCCTCAATTGCATTGGTTACACAGGACAGGCCTACAGCGGCACCACTTTAAAGTGTTTCTGCATATGAACACTGAAGGGCTTTTGGTGCCAGTGAAAACCCACTGCATGAAGACCAACAGAATTGTACAGTACATGGAAAAAGGGAAAGAAAAATCACACCAACACTGGCGATTCCAGAGGTCAGACTGTCTCAGCTTCTTGCTAAAGGTGCATTTATCAGAGAGGGAGAGAGAGGAGAGGGCAGCGATGAGTTTGAGAGATGAGTCGTCATCACCAGTCTATTTTGGCTTTGACTGAGTGGCTGGGAGCACAGCGACAGAAGATAGACATTCCGAGATTGGGAGGAGAGGAATGAGTGATAGCGAGCATTTCCTCCCATGAGCTTCGGCAGCTTCCCTTCACCTGAGGAAGGAGCTGCTTGCTTTTTTTTTTTTTTTTTTACCTCCTCGGTCGCCCCCCCCCCCCATCCAAAAAACAATCCATGTCTGGTGTCTTTTACAGACACGGTGGAAAAAAGGCCATAAACAAGTTTGGAGTAACAGTGACATTCACTCTGATATAGTCCAAAAAACTGAATGTAAAAACAAACATATACTGCAGGTTTCGTCTGATTGTAAATTCAGTCTTATGTTCCCCTTCAGTCTGACCACACGGGTTTTAGAGTCCATTCACGTCCCTCCAGGACTGATGAGGGACAGCAAACAAAAGAAGCTATATATATTTTTTTTATACCACTAAGGTATGTAAAAGAGCTAAGTTGCCATCAAGAGTCTTTTTTTTGCTCCATAGTCTGGTTAATTGGCATTGCAAGTGGAGCATCAATCTGTTCATAAGTGCTATGTTAATCCCCTTGAAATATTAGAAAAACTTTTTTTTTTTTGTACCAGACGCAAGGATCCCTTTTTACTGCATTAAAAGAGGAGAAACCCTTTTATTTTGGTGTTGTGCCTGAATCCCGAATCTCTGTGTGTTCCCCTCGCGTCTGGAACCAGAACCCCGCAGCGAGTCAGTCCGAGAACACAGCCTCTGAGACCAGGTAGGTGAAGAAGTCCATAAGTATCGTCTTTGTAGCTTGAAAAGTCTCCAACACGACCAATACAGTTCAGTTAAAAAAAAAAAAAATTAATAACAATCTGGAAAAAAAGAGCTTCGGTTTGCTTCAGTGTGGATGGAAGATAACGGCGGATGCTTATATTGCACGACGCATCACTTTTTTTTTTGTCTTTTTTCGTCTTTATCTTTCTCCAGAAACATGTAAAGATAGGATTAAAATGAGTAAGTTCTGATTGATTCAGCATTGAAATCCAGTCGGTGCGGAAATATTTCCATCGAGGGTCTTTTAGACAGTGGCTTGTGAGTTCACAAACAGATGCTTGGTCAAGTTCCTGTAGGCATAACACTCATACGCACAATGTTCAGCTTATTTTTGAACATTAAACACACACAGACAGACAGCCTGGATCATAGACGACGTAAAACAAGAGTCAGTGTACCTCCCTTAACTGCAACTACTGAAGAAAATGCATAAGCTCACGGCTGATTGGTCTAGCAGACAGGCCACGTGCTGCTAGGTGACTTTTTTTTTTTTTTTTCTCGCTTGCTCTGGTCCAATCACTGGCTCAGAAACAGAAATGTGCAAGTTAAATTTCTTTAGTTGGTTTTTGTTAAAAAATAAAATAAAAATAATAACTACTATAATAATAATAATAATAATGCTCAAGAATGACCCAGACAGAGAGAGAGCGAGAGAGAAAAGAGTGCGAGCACTTAAGGCTAAGATAAGTTCTGAAGAAACCACACACTGAACGTTGAAATGCGTAAAAAGGTAGCAGGAGCTTTTCCCCAGCGTCTCGGTCAGGAAGGCTGCAGGGCCGTGAGGTTTCTCTGTTTCTGGGCTTGGTTTTAAAAATGGCTGCCTTTCCTCTGCTTCTCCTGAACCAAAAGAAACTTTTTTTTGGGAAAAGAAAAGTAAAACAAACTATAAAAACATCAAAGGCTTCCGCTTCTGTTGATTCTTGCTTTTGTTGAAAGTCTACAAACAATAAAAGATGCTCTGACGCACTGAACGTCTCCAGTTTCCAAAAGATGCACTGATAAACTGATCAGCAGAGGTAGAGGTAAGCATTCCAGTCTTACCCCGAAACCTTTTTTTCAGCTCTGTAGAAAGAAAGTGATTATCATCACACTGATTTGCTTATTTGTTTGTCATTTTTTGTTTGTTTTTTCCATCGTCTGCTGTTTTATTTATTTTTTTTGTTGTTTTTTTTTAATACTTTTTCCCTTCTCGTTTTTGGCGCTGGACCATCAGCTCTTACATGTTCTCTCCACTCAGCAGGTCTCCAGGCAGCAGTGTATTGATTGGGATTGGGCTCCCCATGACCCTGGTCTCCTCGCCGTTAGCAGGACCCCATAAACTGGAGTACTGTTGAACACCACCCCACAGCAGGTCTCCCCCGTTTCCACTGCTTCCGCTGCCCGAGCTGGTGCCTGTCTTGGTGCCCGCTGATCCTCCGCTGCCCCAGTGGTTTGCCAGGCGCTGCTGGTTGGACCCAGGGGCGGCGTTGCCCTGCCAGCTGCTGTTGGGTGGGTGGGCCTGACCCTGGGCGAAGAAACGGGTCACTTCCTCCTCTCCGGCGAACTCCGCCAGGATGGTGGTGTTACCCAGAACACACCTGGACAGGAGAGAGGGTGTGTTAGATAAAATTACACTGACAAGAAACTAAGAATTGAATCTTAGGACTATTCATATACGTTTATTACGATTACTGTGCCGCATTCTGTTTTCCATCATGTTGTTTTCATGATCGTTGGAAGCCAAATTCGTAAAGGGAACGGTTCTGTTTAGAACCATGAGCTCTATACAGAACTTTCTACATGCTTAAATGGTCCTTTGATGGTGAAAGGGCTCTTTACCTCAACGGAGAATGTGTTGTTTATGGCTCTACATAGCACCAAAAGAATTCTGCCATTGTTAAAAGTTTGACAAAACAACACATTTTTTAAAAAAACTGCACATTCTCCATCAATCTGAAGAATAATTTCACCATGTGGAAAACAATTTAAGCATGCAAAGGGTTCTATATAGAACTAATTAGAACCATTCACTTTACTAAAGAACACTTGAAGAACTTTCTTTAAGAGTGTGGAGAAATACAATCTGTCAGAATAACCACATGAATTTGTTGATAACCAACTCACTGTGACCCTAAAATTACTCATAGCCTTTTCACTGAGTTACTTACAGTAATCTAACTCTTCACATGTGTTTACAGCACAAAATGATAATCACAACAGCTTCAATCTACAATTCCCTGGGCTTAGAGTGCCCAGCTGAGTCATGTTTTTACACTGGACAGCACAGCACTGATTGAGTTCAACCCAGCCATGGGAGATGTATCCTTCTACAGAGTTTACTTCTAAAACAATATATTTTAAGAGTTGAGGAACAGAATAAACAAGACAGTATTCAATTAGTAAAGTAAACTACAGAAGCCAGACTGAAACTAAATTTAGACCTGTGGGTGAAGTGCAGGGTCTACAGTCTTAGTGTAAACTGCAAAAGAGGCATCTATGTAAATTAGCAAATATCCACTTAAGAGCAGCTCACATGTGCAGGGACTTCTGAGCTTTGGCTGCCTCCTCTTTGGAGCTGTAGCGCACTAGCGCGTTACCCTGCGGCAGGCTGAGGTGGAACGTGATGAGAGGACCGTGCTGCATGCACAGTGTCCTCAGAGTTGAACCGTCGATCTGCAACACACACACACACGCACATTTTATAGAGGGACATCATGGACAAGCGGACCTCTGATAAATCCTCAATGTAATTATGTTCTGTTACGTACCTGAGGAGTCAAGTTCCGCAAAACAAGCCAGCTGCTGGTCCGGGTGGAGCTGTCTGAGCTCCAAGCAGTTCCCTCTGAGATGGAGAAAGATGGGGGGAAAAAAGTTAAAACTACAATCACAGTAGAAGAATCTTGTTGACAGTCATAATGTAACATAATGAAAGTCAAGTCAACGTCAACCAAACGCTGATTATGTCACGAATGAAACCACAGGAGAAGGAATGCTTTGTAACAAGCGAATTAAAAAATCTGACTTTAAAAATCCACAATCTGGGGCTCCTGAGTGGCATTGGCTCTATCATCAGGAGATCGTGTGCTCGATCCCTAGTGATGCTACAGTTGTCCCTGGCCAGGAGTCCAAGAGAGCAGCTGTCCTCACTCTCTCTGAGTGGGTATCACCCATCATGATGCTAGAAAGCGCAGGCATCTGTCAGCTGACGCAACAGATCTGGCAGTTAATGTTCTCCTCTGAGCACATTCAACTGCCCAAATGACGTGAGTGGCAGTTTGAAAAGTTTGGAGGAAGCTGGTGTTTGCCTTTGCCCTCCTAGAGCTGGTGGTATCACGTAACTGAGTCCTAATTAGTGGGTGGAATTGGATATGACAAAATTGGGGAGAAAATTTGAAAGAAAAAGAATCCCAACTCTGCAGGTCAGTAAAACATGATGTGCCCTTTCCAGCGAGCCCTGGACCACATTGTTAACCTTCAGGGAACCGGAGATACTGGAATCTCGCAAATTTGTATGAAACATAGACAAACCCTAGGCAGCCTTGCCAAGATGCTCGCCTGTGGCAGAGGTCTCAAGTGAGAAATTTAGAACACCGTAACTTGGTTGAAAATAAGAATAACTGACTTTACAGGATCATAGAGCGTTACGCCGCCTCTTCAACCACATGTGACTTTTTTGTTGTGGTCTTTGGGAATCTTTAAATCTGATCTTTGAAGCTCTGTAGACTGGCGGAGAAATGTTACAAGGAAGCCAAACTCCACAGGTCAATAGAGCTCTGGATCGCATTGCTGGTCTTCAGGAATCCAGAGATACAGACCCTGAAATCATAAGGCTCCTCACCTGCTAACTTCTCTGAGGCGTTCATGTTGTTAGTGTCAGAAGAGTCATTGCTGAGCATTAAAGTCCAGCAGTCGAATAACTACTATGCATTAAGTATGAAGGCAAATATCTACTGTACATTTTTCAATACATACTCTGCATTATTTTTTAGCTATTCATCAATATGCAAGCCATAGAGTTACAACAGGGAGAAACTAAAGTGTGTTTAAACGTATTTTAAAGATGTCAGTTTTGTTTTACTGACTTTGCGGATGAGTGTCCAAATGAAATGATGCTTCAAAGGAAAAAACAGAGAAGAGATGAGCCTAGAAAAGAGAGTAGAGGAGGAACCTGAGGAGTAGGAGCTGCTCCAGCCCTGGCCGAGACCCAGTGACCCAGATGTCCAGCTTTGAGAGGGCTTGGTGTTGGTGAGGCCCGGAGGAGGGCGAGACGGGGCCGTGGAGGTCCGACCTCCTGGAGCAACCTTCCAAAGGTCATGGGGCATCGAGGCCTGCGTGTGTGAAATAGGACCTGACGACCAGGTGGACTTCATGTCCAAAAGCTTACCTGGATGAGACAGAAGAACAGAAAACATTGAGGAATCAGACTTTAAGACACTAAGAAGAGCTCATTAATGTTATGTCTAACAAAACCGATCTACCTTGCACTCTAGTAAAGACAATGGTTCTGTATAGAACATTGCGTGCATAGATGGTTCTCTGCATGGTGAAATGGTTCTTCAGATTGACGGAGATTGTGTTGCTTTTGAAAACAGTTCTATATAGCACCAAAAATTGTATTGATGTGAAGCTTATATAAAGAAGAAGAACACTTTAGGTACTATATAAAACCCATTTCAAAAAGGTTTACATGAAACTACGTATAACAGATTCTCCATCAAAATCACCACGCAAAGAACCACTAAAGCATGCAAAGAAATGGTTCTTCGAGTGTTCACGGTTCTACACAGAACCACTATCTTTCCTAACAAACCGTCTTTTAAGAGTGTAACTAACTAATAAGAAGAGGAGGATTCTCAGAACACTTTTAAAAACAAAGCAAACTTGGGGAGGAGGAACAAATCTGGAAGTGAATAGGAGGTTTTTCAGGGCACAAACACAATCTGAACTGCACTTTTGCAATAAAAACTGCAGGAAAGCGCCGTTTTCAGTTGGTTTCACACAAAGTCAGTCATAAGAAAAGCTCCAACCACTAACGCAGCACCCAGCCAAACCACAGCAATGGCCTTTGTCGAAGTGTAGTCGATTAGCCAAGATGTGTTTAGCGTCTGAAGGATGGCGTTAAACTGCACACCTAAGAATTAATAAGTAATCTCTAACAGACTTATTTCCCTGCTATTGGAACAAGTGTGTTTTTGTTTTCTGACATTGCGGCGTACTATTAAATGCAGACAGTGGCAAAAGCACAGACAAAAAACTATAGGTCCCGCTTTTATTTACCATCTCGGCTAATCAAGTACATTTGCACTAATAAGGGGAATTCGTAAACTTTTTCACTAAACTGCTGCTTTAATATGTTTTGGTTCAAGTTAAAGGGGCCATAGTAGGCTTTTCCAGTTTAGTGTGTTATGTATCTTTTTGTGCATTTCTGTCTGCAAGGTCACAAAGCTCAGCGTTCCCTTCTCAGCTGCCTGAAAAGCCTCATTGTAATTCCCATCCTTGCCTTTGTTACAAGATGATGGAATCTTGTAACACTGTCCATATTGGCTGCTTGTAGGGGCAGAACTTGTAGCGGGATGGTGCTACCACTTTCTGGCCAATCAGAGCACACTGGGCTCATCAGGAGGTGAGGCTTAAAGACCCAGGAGCTCTTACAGAGCATTTCAGACAGAGGGTGTATGAGGAAAATGTGTTTTTGGAACAGTGAAGTGCAAGTCTCTTCTAGTAGAGCCCCAAAATAAAATTATAAACACTGAAAATGAGCATAATAGGACCCCTTTAAAGTGGATTCCTGCAGCTGTGAGATGCTTTCAGCTGGTGGGTTTGAGGGGGAGGGACAGTCGGGTGTGGGACGGGTGGGCTGGAGCAGACAGGCTAGGGCAGGTAAGCTGGGGCAGTACCTGTGCTCCCCTCCTCTTCCTGATCATTTACAGGCAGGCTGAAAGAGCCAGAGCAGGCGGCCCCAGGCCACTCACTTATGGAGATCTGCCCCCCACTCTGAGACACAGTGGGAGACCAGGCTGTGGAGCGTTTACATCCAGGAGAAGCAAAATAATGCAGGAAAAACCAAACAAGAAGTAATAATCACAGCTAATACCATGATTATGCGATACAAAAATAAAGATTAAACTATGGTCAGAACAAAAGGATAAATTATGCATGATAGTGGAGATAAAAACACAATAGTGAATGATTAAAGTACGTAAAATAATACTGATCTGAAAGACCAGTGTCATATTTTAATGCTTCAGCATCAGCTCTATTATTCGTTGAGGCTATTTTACCATACCATTATCCACAACTGGCAGCGAAGCACATTATTTAGCAGTTAACAAAGCAATGTAAAGGTGTAATTTTCAAGTGCAATATCTGCAGTGCCATTGACTGGTTAAGCAATTAAAAATATACTATATTGCCAAAAGTATTCGCTCATCTGCCTTCACACGCATATGAACTTGAGTAACATCCCATTCTTAATCCATAGGGGTTAACATGATGTCGGCCCACCCTCTGCAGCTTCAACTCTTCTTGGAAGGCTTTTCACAAGGTTTAGGAGTGTGTTTATGGGAAATTTTACTTTAAGGCTTGGATGCAGCTGCTCAACCATGGAAACCCATTCCATGAAGCTCTCTACGCTGTTCTTGAGCCAATCTGAAGACCACATGTAGTTTGGAGGTCTGTAACGACTGACTCAGAAAGTTGGAGAACTCTGTGCACTATGCCCCTCAGCATCTGCTGACCCGACTCGTGTCATTTTACGTGGCCGACCACTTCATGGCTGATTGCTGTCGTTCCCAATCCCTTCCACTTTCACTGACAGTTGACTGTGGAATATTTAGTAGAGAGGAAACTTCACGACTGGACTTGCTGCACAGGTGGCGTCCGATCACGGTACCACGCTGGAATTCACTGAGCTCCTGAGAGCGACCCATTCTTTCACTAATGTCTGTAGAAGCAGTCTGCAGGCCTAGGTGCTCGGCTTTATACACCTGTGGCCATAGAAGTGACTGGAACACCTGAACTCAATGACTTGGATGGGTGAGTGAATAGTTTTGGAAAGATGTGTATGTACATTTAACTCTTTCTTGACAGATAATCAATGTTAAGAAAGCCGTGTCCAAATATCTCTAACTAGAAAAACCACACAAAGCACATCTGAAGCTGTGTGATGAGTAAAACATGTAAAAGTGGTGAAGAGCACAGCAGGAAGTTTGGCATTTTTGTCAGCAGTGCTAAATCGTTACCGTCTCGCTCACCTCCACTCCTGTCCCGCAGCAGGTAGCGGTTCACATCTTGAATGTTGGTGTTGATGGTGGGGCCTCCAGAAACACTTCCTGGGGTCATGTTGGGGTCAGCCTCAGGATCGATGTTCTGCAGGCCTTTCCACGGAACTCCTGGACAAAACTCTGAAGAACAGAATAAAGACAGAAAATGCTGGGATTTAATATAACCTAAATAAATAAGTACGTTTAGTGCATAACATCGTAAGTACATGTTTTCAGATATCAAAACTGGCTGTTTTTTGTTAAATTCAATGTTTTTGTGTTTCAAGTCAAACTTGCATATATAGAGACATCTATTTTTTATTTGTACTATAATTTAAAAGGATTTGAATTTAATTATATCTTGATTTATTCATTTATTTTCTTAGATTCTTTCCATGTACGTTGTTTTAATTCTTTCATCATTTTATTTTTAAGTATACACCTAATATGTTAATATGCTATATTGACTTTTACACTTAAAGTCTGTTCATGCCAATTACAGTGTTAGTGTGTTTACTGACATACGTACGTAATGACACCACTACAGTACATATTCTGTAAATATTTTCCCAGAAAGTGAATCACCTGGAGGCCAGCTAATGTTCGTCCCGTTTGACATTTTCTCGTTAGGGCTCTTGCCCGGAGTCCAGCTGTCTGGCGCCACCATGGGGCTGCTGGGAGACTGTGAGGTGGACAGGAGGTTATACGGGCTGAAAGAGTCTTCCATCGTCGGTTTACTGTCGGCCACGTGGGTGGGGACTGCAGGACCTGAGACAGAAATGGAAACATTCACTGACTTCGTTTACATCAATCAGCAAAGAATTAATGTTAGGTAAGAGAGCGACTGACACGATGTCTGGGTCCAGCACTGCTCAGCAACAAATAATAAATGCAAGCACTTAAGCCAAGTTCATAAGTTTCTAAGTAATATTTATATTTGTTTATTAAGATCATGGTAATTGGTACGAGAGAAAAATCCAGGTGACCACCCTTAACCAGAGGAATTTATGAAACCACAACAACAATAAATCAGCTCTTTAATTAATGGAATTTATACACCTGACTGCACTGGATAAACATCATACAGAGCCCAGCAGGACTCACTAGCTAAAAAAAGACTGTTCTCCATGAGTTCTTTAGTAAAGACAATGGTTCTATCTAGAACCATGTACACTCAATGAACCCTATGCATCAGTAAAGGGTTCTTTGTATTGTGAAATGGCTCTTTAGACTGATGGGAAATATCTTATGTATGGGTCGATATAGAGCCTTTTTGAAAAGAGTATATATAGCACCGAACAGCTGTCTTCTTTTATTATGATCTCAAGCTATATAGAACCCAATACAGTTTCTCCATCAATCTGAAGAACCCTTTCACAATGCAAAGAACCCTTTATTCATACAAAGGGTTCTTTAAATGTTCATTGTTCTATATAGAGCCATTTAAATTTTAAGGAATCCTTGTACAACCATCTTTTTCAACTCTGTGGAACATCTACAAAGAGTCTGCTGGAAAATTAGAAGCTTCACAAATAAGCATGTGAGATGAAAAGCAGCTTTGAAATCAGCAACAGAGGAATGTGTAAAAATCCATTTCACACTTTTTAAATAGATTTTTTTAATGCAAGCATTTTACACTCGGGTCCCAGAACTGATGTGCATTTCTTTGAAGAAACTAAAGTACCAATCTGGTGAAAAAACTGAATGACCAGGCTCATGCGTGCAGTGCTGAGGTGGGAAGATCAATGAAATGAAATCAATCTAATGTGAAAATGAAATAACTGCCTAACTCTAGGAATTATCACTGTAACAGTTCCTGTGTTGTTACTGTGTGGTGGAGATTAATGTACCGTGCTTGCTGAGGCTGGTCTCCATGTGAGGTGTGGAGGTGGTGAGGGAGTCCATGCTGCTAGCATGAGTCCACTGTGACAGACGGGACTGAGGCTGCGGCGGAGTGTCCTTCGGCACCAGACCACCGACATCCATACAGCCCACTCCCACATTACCATTCAAACCAGCTGAAAGAGAGAGAAATACAGAGATACCAAAATGATTATTGCAAGACTAATCCATGTTCAATAAAGCAGACTTTAATAATAACAACAACAACAATTAAAACAATAATAATATCATTATTATTAATGATTATAATATATGATTATTATTACTCATAAAGCACTCTTTACAAACAAAGCAGCTCAAAGTGCTTTAGAAAAAATGTTACAATAGAGAAATAAGAGAAGAAACAAAGAAAGATAAAGTAAATAGAATTAAAATAGTATTTTATATAAAGTCTTTGACAATGGTTCCATATAGAATCATGAACACTCAAGGAACCATTTGCACATTTAAATGGTTCTTTGCATGGCGAAATGGTTCTCAAATTGATGGAGAATGTGTTGTTTCTAAAAACGTCTCTATATAACACCTGCAATTGTTACGATGTCAAGCTCATATACAATAGAACCACCCTTTCTGGTGGTACATAGAATTTTGGAAAAAGGTTCTTCCTTATATAGAACCATACATAACACATTCCCCATCAATCTGAAGAACATTTCACCATGCATCGAACCATTTAAGCATGCAAATGATTCTATGTATAACCACGGTTTTTACTAAAGAACCCTTGAAGAACCATCTGTAAGAGTGTGTGTGTTTAGCCCTGGTTAAGACGTGTGTAAGGCTGTATTCCTTACACAGAGGGTACAGGCTGAAGGAGCTAGGAGAACTCTGCGGCTCTTTGGTCTGCAGGTCAGAGATGGACAGGCCCGGAGCCTGCGGGTTTCCTGGGAAGACGTCCAGGTTTGGTTTGGCGAGGCCGGGGTGCAGGCTGCCGTGGGACGGGGCAGGGGGCGCCTGCTGCTGCTGCTTCATCAGCAGGGCCTGCGCCAGCTGCCTCTGGTGCTGCTGGATTTGCTGCTGCATGTTATTGATTGTGCGTGCAACCTGAGAGAGAGAGAGAGAGAGAGAGAGAGAGAGAGAGAGAGGTATTGGTTATTATTATTATGACAATTATTAAATTGCTTTCAAAATATTACTACTGGTAATATTTTGACAAACTACTGTGAAAGTGATGCAACTATTAGCCAGTAATTTACTGTAATTTTACTCAGTGTAGACACTGAAGCTTGTAGGGCTTTAATCTTCTTGTCTAAAATAAAATACTTAAGCTCCAGGGAGAGATGTAATCAGTACAGCAGAGCTGGAGCTGAACCAACACAAGAGGAAGAAATTAATCCCAAAAAGAAAGTAAAAGGAAACATAATTTTAAAATATAAATCCTTCATCATTCTACTTCAGTAATTGTAACTAGTTCCTGCTCATCATTGCTGCTTTTACTCCTCCTCAGTATGTTGGGATATAGTGCCATGTTTTGGTAACTCTGTACTTGATACAATTCTGCCAGTTAATCTGTGTTAAACTGAATTGAATTGAGCCAGAAATACACTAGAGAGCAGTGAAAACAATTCAGAACATAGAAAATCAGATTTAGACTGTTTCTCACTTGCTGCTCTTGTTGTCTGATGGGACCAGACACATTTCGCTGAGCCTGCATCATCTGCTGCTGAATCTGCAAACGCTGGTACGCCTGAGAAAGATGGGGGGGGGGGGGGGGGGGGGGGGTTGCAAGAAAGTGAGAATGAGAAGAAAGAAGGGTAAGAGAAAGAATGTAAGGAGGAATGCAGTCTGTTTCATAGCCTCACTACAGTGAAGTTAACAAACACCAGTTTTCATAAAAACCTGCAGTACAGAAGCAACAGGATTACAGTCTCAGTTCCTCTATTCCTCCCACCATTCATCCCTCTATTCACCCCTTCTTTCCTCCTGCCACTTCTCCCTCCATTACTCTTGCCATTCCTCCCACCATTCATCCCACCATTCCTTCCCCTCTTACCATCTGCAGCTGTTGGAGCTGGTACAGCAGGGTCATTTGTTGAGGATTTATTGGTGAGGTTAAAAGTGCAGGGTTCAGACCAATGTTTTTTGCTGCAAACTGCAAGAGCTGTGCTTGAACCTGAAAAAGAAAAATTTAATGTTCATTTGTTAAAAAAAAAAAAAAAAAAAAAATCACAAAATGCAACAATATGTTGTGTAAAATTCCATGGAAAAAGGTGTGTTTGGGGTAAATTGTTGAGATTAAATGTCAGACACACACATTTTCTAAACAATTTATCCTTCTGGGTGGATACACACGGAGGGTACAGTAAATTCAGGATAAAATGTTGGGGATCAAAATAGGGCAAAGGTATGTGGGTGTAAAATTTTAGTATATAGGATATCTGGGGGAAAATGTTTGGGTATATTACATGTGCAGTTAAATGTATACAGTATAGTGTAAAATATTAGGGAAAAATGTTTGTAGTAAAATGGTAAGGTGATGAATGTTTGGGTAAAAAGTTGGGGAACAGTATGTTTGGGGGGAAAATACTGGGGTAGAGTATGTTTGAGGTAAATTACTTGGATATAGCATGCTTGGGTACAATATGGAGTAGAAAATGTTTGGGGTGTAATATTGGGGTATCATATGTTTGGGCGCAGTATGGGGTAGAAAATGTTTGGGGTCAAATACTGGTAGAGTATGTTTGGGTACAATATGGGGTAGAGTATGTATGGGGTAAAATATTGGGGTACGGAATATTTGGGGTAGGGAGTAAGTACACACCTGAGGGGAGAGAAACTGAGGCACTTGAGCGCGTAGATTAGGCTGGGCGGAGCTAAGAGGCGGCACTGGCGGCTGAGGGGGCGGAGCCTGCTGCTGCAGAGCCCGAGCTTGTGCTGCTCCGTTACTGCCAAACATTCCATTCATCTGAAAGAGAGAAATACTTAATTACTAAATACAGCAAAATGCAATTTACAGCCTAAAGTTAAAATGATAACTCTTTAAACTGCAGCATTATTATTTAGTCTCTACTATGAAACGAATATGCAGGTTCCAGAGTTATGAGTGAAAAACCAGCTGAAGACATCAGATTTATGTAACCTTTGCACGGCTCAGAAAGAATTCACATGATTATTCAAAGAAAAGCTCCATTTCAATACAAGCTCCAGAAAAATATTTCAGTAGCTGAATGGAAAATATGCTTTTCTAAGGTCATCACTCTACATTGTCAGGATGTTTCATGTTTTAGGAACTTATATTAAATAGACACACAAAAGGCCAGTGTCACTGTGCAGGAATGCCAGCTCAGTCCGGATACTGTTTCAATAACTGCCGCTGGAGTGGCACTCAGTGTGGAGAGGAGAGACGACCCAGTGAAAGAGAACAGAATAACACCTCTCAACACTTAATAATGGACCACTCCAGACATGAGAGGAAATACTAGCCACACAGCTGGCAACACAGTGAAGGAGGGAAATCATACCCACTGCCATCTGCTATGAATTATTCAGTATCTGCTATGAATTATTCAGTATCCATTATGAAGTATTCAGTAACTACTGTGAATTATTCAGTAACTACTGTATATTATTATGTATTGACAATGAATTATTCAGTATCTACTATAAATTATTAAGTATCCATAATGAAATATTCAGTAACTACTATAAATTAGTCAGTAACTACTGTATATTATTATGTAACTACTATGAATTATTCAGTATGTATTCTTATTCAGTATATGACTTATTATCTGCTACAAATAATTTAGTATCTATTATAAATTATTCCGTAAATACCATAATTTATCCAGTAACTACCACGAAACTTATTTGGAAGTTTTGTTATTCTAACAGTGAGGACTTGAAGTGTGGACCCACATATGGATTATTACAGTTAAAATAAATTCTCCTGGGAGATTTTTGTGCATTTTGTTTATAATGCTGTGTTTGGGCCACTCACCTGTCTGCTGTTCAAGTTTTGCATGGCCAGTCCTGGGGAGACGCCGCCCAGTCCGTGGCTGGGAAGGCTGCTATTGGTCAGCGGGAGCTTGAGTCCGGGAGAAGGCAGAAATGGTGAGGATGGTGTGTCGTCCGACAACCCGCCATCCTTATAAACATAATAAACCACCGTTTGGTTTCTGACACTATGACTCACTGTTATATACAATCTAAAAACAAAAGTATGTGACTAAAGTATGTTAGCACAGCTGAAAACAGCTGTCTAAATTCTGAATGTTGTGCATATTTTTGTCCACTTTCTTTGGAATACTAGCCTTGTGTATGCACTCAAAATATGTGGCCCTAGCTACTTACTACTGTATAAAACTCGTAAACAGAGCGCTTCAGAGTGGCTTTGTGGGAATGGTTTAGATTTCTTTACAGTGGTGGTGACAGGAACCATGGGTTGCCATGACTACAACACAAATAAAGACATTTTATTTACTTCTGAGTTTTATATGGAATGTCGATGATGGGAAAATAGTGATAAATCTGAAATAATAAGTTTTCTTTGGGGACTATTTTGCCTCACAACACCCTGCATGTATCCCTCCAACACGAATGGAGTTTAAGGCCAAAATCTTACACATCAGTCAGTGTATGCATAACCATTTCATGTAATAACTTTCTATGAGGGAGCTTTTAGGGGTGGACGTCTGGTTCCTATCACCACCACTGTGGACAATTCGGGCTCGGTGAGTATCTCTAGAACAGAGCATTTCACACCAAACCACTTTGAATGACTCTGTTTACATCTTAACCAGTTCATGATGCAGGAATTAAAAAAAATGCTAAAGAGATGGTTCCAGTACCTTGTCCAGGAAGGGGGCTCGGTCCAGTGAGGAGTCTTTGGACAGGCTCGGAGGACGGCACACCAGAGGCTTGTTCATGCCGCTGCTGTAATCAGCCATTCCCATCCCCCGCTTGTCCCCTTCGCTTTTCTTCTCCAGCAGAGCGCCTGGAGACGGAGGGCAAAAATCAGCCACTGTGGGTCTAAGAATGCATGCGTGTACATAAAGGAGAATGACTCACTCATAGCCTGGTCCAGATTCATGTTGTTGCTTCTCAGTGCCTCTTCTGCAGGGTCCCTCTGAAACACACGAGAAACACACAAACACATTAGTATTCAACCACACATACACATTATCATCCAGCACCGCTATTCAGCTTGGCCTCCTGCACCACAGAGCTGCAGATTACAGGAATTTTGTGCTCAGTATGAGAGATATAAACAGCGCTGTTTATCGCTCAGATTTAAATAGCTTACAGGGAAGCCCATGTCCGTGAGCTGTTTGATAAGTCGATTCATGATCCAGACTTCATCCTGTTTGGTGGACATTTTTGCCTGGAACAGATGAACAGACAGAAGAGAACCAGCATAAGCGATGACACTGCAAATTTATAGCACTTAAAATTCACTTATGTGGTCAAAATTCCCAATGATTCATTAATGACTCTATCACTGTAAACTCTTCTTAAACTCACAGCTCGTTATTCAGTCATTAATCCTTAGACTTATTAGTATTATTCATTAAATATTCCACTCTTAAAAGATGGTTCTCTTTGGCTCTTTAGTAAAGACAATGGTTCTACATAGAACCATGAACACTCAAAGAACCATGTGCATGCATAAATGGTTGTTTGCATGGTAAAATGGTTCTTTAGTTTGGGGAATATGCAGTTTTTTTGAAAAGGCTTCTATACATCACCAAAAAGGGTTCTATTGTTAGGATGCCAAGCTGGTTACAATAGAAGAACCCTTTTGGTCCTATATAAAACTATTTCTATTCTATACAGAACCATCTACAGCACATTCTCCACAGCACATTCATCTGAAGAACCCTTTCAGGATGCAAAGCACCCTTTATTAATGCAAAAGGTTCTTTTGGGTATTCATGGTTCTATACAGAACCATTTTCTTTACTAAAGAACCATCATTTTTAAGTGTGTGACAACAGAAGAACCCAACGTAATTAATGGCTACAGCCTCTGGTACCTTCTGTAGACCCTTCTTGGGCTGGTTCCAGGAACTACAGGAAGAGCTGCTGTCCTGGGAGGTGGGACTGGTCCACATGTCGCCATCCTCAGCCTCCCATTGGCTCATGCCCATTTCCTCCCCTCCTGACCCCCAGCTGTCTTGCATAGATTTGGGGGCTGGAAAAGAAAAGCACTGATTTTTAAAATGATTTTACAGAGTGCATGATAACATGATGCAGAGGCACCGTCCAACCACCAGGTGTCACTGTGGTTCAACCCTTCAAAGCCAATGGAGGGCCTTTAGAAAAATGCCCAGAAACAGGAAAATATCACTGTAATAACAAAATATCTTCCTTTTTTCAGTTTTTACTTTTTCAAAATAACAAATAGGTATTCCTCTATAAAGTCACCATTTAAGAGATTACAACAACAACTATGTGATCAAATACTAAAAGGAACATGGTTATCGACAAGAAAACTTTCTGGTTTCACAGATTCATGTAAAAGGTGCTGCTTTGGAAACAGCACTCTCCATCACTCAGTCTCACCTGGTTTGCAGGGCCCTGAGCCGGAGGGTGCACTGGCCCTGCTGAAGTGTCCGGCAGACTCATGGCTGTTCTCTCCCCAGCCTCCGGATCCTCTGGGCGGTTTCCCCCAGGCAGCAGTGCCGTTATCCACCGTGGGGCTGGAGGAGGGAGGCTCCCCCCAGGATGAAGACTCTGACTTGGTCTGCACGTTGGGCAGCTCGCCCCAGCCTGCAAACAGAGGAACTTGTTAAAAATATGACAAAAAAAGGAGAAATCTGCAGGACTTATGTCCCAAAATTATAAAAAGGAAGCATTGTGAAAATATTTAGATAATTTCCATATCATTCTGTAAAACACTGTATGTAATAATTATCACATTATTCTATATTTCCCCCCAGATGCTGCACATATGTACATATTCACATTTTCAACTATTTAGCTCTTTTCAAACGAGCTCTTTAGTATCTGCTCTTGTTCTTTGTTCTGTTTATTCTATTTTCATTTCATTTTTCTCCTAGTCACTATGTTATTATCTTGAGAAGATCTGATGTCACAAATCCACCCAGACAGATTCTGCATCTATGTTTCATACCTTGCTTGACCAGTTGGCCTTCCTGTTAAACAATGGAAATATATCCTAAAAAATGGACTGAATTTTCTCATCTTTAGAATGTTTTATGCAAAGTCAGCACACCGAAGATGATTACTTGGCACTGTAAGAATATAATTATTAAAAAAGTAAAAAAGTACCATGGTTCATTTCCATAAGGGACACAAACCAAGAACTCCTTATATTCTGCAGATGAGTTTTCAGATCAGTTATGCAATAACAGCCACTGTTTTGCTTTCCAACTCGCTCAGCACCACTAGAATGCATCAAAGTGTTATTTTTTTTTTGCACTGCAATGTCGTTTCCATGACATCTGGTTGGAACTGGAGCGATGACACGTTTTGAATAACAGCAGGTTTGAGTGTAATGTCAATGCAAGAGGGTCAGCAGGGCTCGATTTACACAACACTTGTGTCTTTTCCACTATAAGTCACATTAGGTTTGACCTCTGCACTTTACATGACAAGCCAGGCTCAACTTCTCTGGCCCACTTTGAGCAAACGTCAATAACTGCGAAAAGACCACAGGTTTCTCTCTTCCCTGCTATCTGACAACGTGACAAATGGATCCGGAGAGGGGGAGTAAAAGAGTATCTGAGAAATGTTGAGCGAGCACAGAGCTTGTTCTCAGCAGGACAGAAAAATTCAGACAGCAAACGTCTCTGTCTGCCATTGTGCCTCAGCGCTGCCAAGAACAGAAATAGAAAAGCTTTCATGGGGCCGACAGCAGGGCCTGAGGGCCCGACTCTGTCAAGCCAAGCACAAGGCGGCCATGTCTTTTTAACTGCAGGCCGCAGGCCAGCTGGCAGCGGATCGCATGCCTTTACTCTGCTGGCGATCCCACACAGTAACAACCAGCAGATGGCGCTTTTTACTCCAATATATAAGCCTATCCGCTCACTCGTAACTCGCCCCGTTTATTAATGAGGAGTTCAAAATTTAAGGACATTTTTTAAGATCCGTCCTCTCAACGGACCAACTTCATTATTAATGGAAGCGGATTCGCAACTAAATTCACAGACTTTATTACGTATGCCTGAAGGCGCAAGTGTTTTGAAGCCATGTTGCTGCTGTTGGATCACACTACCACAGGGAAACTCTCTTCTAGACTCCCAGTGTATATATTAGTAGAGGGCAGTAAACCCCTTAGGTATGTGTTTTGTCATAACTGTTATGCTGGTATGCCGCAAATAAGTGCTTGTCAAATGGTCCAGCAGTTAGATTCAGTTGCCTGTACAGGTGCCAGAACATAAATGCTGCTCCATTTAAGGTGGAAAATGGAAACTTTGGACAAAATGCTGGCAAATAAGAAGCCAACGTCTGCACTGTAGATATCCCAACATGAAACATTTAGCAGGACTGTTAGAAAGCAATATTTACAGGTTCATCTATATATTGTAAAAATTACTGTTTTTAGTAAAAATATTCCAGGTTTACTTTGCCTATTACTTCTTCTTCTTCTTTCGGCTGCTCCCTTTAGGGGTCGCCACAGCGGATCATCTGCCTCCATCTTGCCCTATCCACTGCCTCCTCTACTTTCACACCAACCATCTTCATGTCCACCTTCACTACATCCATAACCTTCTCTGAGGTCTACCTCTTCTCCTTCTACCCGGCAGCTCCATCTCCAACATTCTTTGCCCAATATATCCACTATTCCTCCTCAACACATTTCCAAACCATCTCAACCTGGCCTCTCTGGCTTTATCTCCAAACTGCTCCACCTTCACTGTCCCTCTGATCTGCTCATTTCTAATCTTGTCCAGCCTTGTCACTCCCAATGAAAATCTCAGCATCTTCATCTCCGCCACCTCCAGCTCAGCCTCCTGTCTTTTAGACAGAGCCACAGTCTCCAAACCATACATCATAGCAGGACGCACTGCTGTCTTGTAAACCTTCCCTTTCACTCTTGCTGCTATCCTTCTGTCACACATCAGCCCTGACATCCGTCTCCACCCACTCCATCCTGCCTGCACCCTCTTCTTCACCTCTTTTCTACACTGTCCATTGCTCTGGATGGTTGACCCAAGATATTTGAAGTCATCCACCTTTACGACCTCTACTCCTTGCATCTTCACCTTTCCACCTGCCTCCATCTCATTCACACACATGTATTCTGTCTTGTCTCTACTGACCTTCATTCCTCTCCTCTCCAGTGCAAACCTCCACCTCTCCAGATTCTCTTCCATCTGCTCTCTACTCTCACCACAGATTACAATGTCATCTGCAAACATCATGGTCCATGGAGCCTCCTGCCTGACCTCATCTGTCAACCTTTCCATCACCATTGCAAACAAGAAGGGGCTCAAAGCTGATCAATGATGTAACCCCACCTTCACCTTGAAACCATTTGTCAATCCAACTGCACACCTCACCACTGTCTCACTATCCTCATACATGTCCTGCACCACCCTAACATACTTTTCAGCTACACCTGACTTCCTCATACAGTACCACAGTTCCTGTCTTGGCACCCTATCATATGCCTTCTCTAGATCCACAAAGACACAGTGTAGCTCCTTCTGACCTTCTCTGTACTTCTCTACCAACACTCTCAACGCAAAAATTGCATCTGTGGTGCTCTTTCTGGGCATGAAACCAAACTGCTGCTCACTGATCTGGACCTCTTGCCTTAGCCTTGCTTCAACAACTCTTTCGTATACCTTCATGGTGTGGCTCATCAACTATATACCTCTGTATTTACTGCAGCTCTGCACATCACCCTTGTTCTTAAAAATGGGGACCAATACACTGCTTCTCCACTCATCAGAAGTAGTGCTCTGGTCCCCATTTTTAAGAACAAGGGTGAAGTGGTTCAGATCAGTGAGTCTTGTTAAAAAATGTATGTTTTAGTTGTTTATTTCCCCAAAATATTAAAACAAACAAGTGTGCACTGAAATGCATGGTTTCTCTGTAGAGGGTACGTTAATTTATTCACACTTAGAAAGCCATGCAAAATTATGTAATTTGACCTGGGTCACCCAAACTTTTGCATATATAGACGTAAAATGTATGTATAACCCTGTATCTCTGTTTTGTCCGTTACATGTCTGTTACATTACAAAATTTCATGATGAACAAACCAAGAGAAATGCTCCAAAAATGGAACTTTTTCAAAGGCATTTAAGTTAAAACTGTTTTTACCTTCTGCAAAGTTACCTCTTTGGAGATACAAGGTTCTATCATGTTAAGATAGTTATAATGTTAACTATGATGTACGTCACACAAGGGAGAGAACAATTGTACTATACAGCCTGACATGAGTTGTATAACTGATGTACAAAGTTATAAAAAGTCAAAAAAAGGAACACAAACTCACTTCTCTTACCTGGGTTCACCATCGGCATCCTGTTGTGTGGAGGTCCAGGTTGGTTTGGTGAACCATTGTTGTTGCCGTTGGGGTGGTTCTGAGCTGGACCCTGGTTGTGGTGAGGGTGGTGATTGTTGTTACTAGGCCCTGTATGATGGTTGTTGCTGCTGCCATTGTTGCTGTTGCCTGGATGAGAAGCAGGATTATTCCTGTCCCACATGTTGACACATGTTCTGTACGTATTGGGATCTCCCCAGGTGGAGGTTCCATCGTCAATCTCCATTTTGCGGCGGATCGAGGAAGGGGAAGGCTCTTCCCAGCCTGTAGCCTCCTCTCCTACATCCTGCCTTCCTGCAGAGCCCCAGCCAGAGCCACCCTGCTTCACAGAGTTTGGGCCGCCCCAGGAACCCATGCTTCCAGTGCTGCCACTAGAGGATTCTTGAGGTTTGCCACCCCAACCCTGCACATGACCATTTGGGCGTTGGGAGTCTCCCCAGCCTCCGCCTGAAGCTGGAGGTGCTTTGCCCCATCCCTTCTGAGGTTCCTTCCAGTTCCCTCCATCTCCATCCCAAGAGGAACTACCAGAGCCATTGTTTCTCCTCTCTGAAGGCTCTCCCCACTCTCCACCATTTCCACTTCCACTATTTCCCCAGCTTGAGGAAGCATTGGGTCCATCTCCCCAACCTTGTGACTTGGCTTGTGCAGGACCATCTTCCCAGCTGGGGGACTTTTCTTCTGAGCCCCATGACTGGCCACTAGAGCCATTGGTGCTGGGGCCATCTGGCATTGGCTCACCCCAACTACCAACTGATCCATTGGGCACCTTCTTATTAGCAGGTGGGTCCCCCCATCCAGTACTGGGCTGACTGGTGGGCGGGACTGACCCTCCCCAACCTGGGGCAGACATACCTCGAGAAGGTTCCGGGGCATTCTTGCTCCCAGAGTCCATCCTAGATGGTGCATTTAGGTTAGAATTGATACATCCTGGAGGAGGAGGTGCAGATCCAGCTGAAGGTGCTTTAGAGGATGAACCCCAGGTTTCAGTGCCACCATCATCCTTCATGTCAGAATTTTCATCCATTTCCCACACCGTGTGCTGGCAAACTGGGGTTTGTCCCCAGCCAGAGTTGCAGAGCACACGAGGGTCTAGGTCCTGCCTTGGCAGAATTGGAAAATCCACACTAGAGGACCTTTCTCTTCTTTGCGAGTGTCCCTCGCTGCTGTCTCTGCTACCTTCACTGGCCGGAGCATCAGTGCCCCAGGAACTCATTGGCTCCTGAGAAGGTCCATCGTTGGCATCCCACCCTGTACCTTCAGTACTTGACTGCTTGTTCCATTCACCCCAGCCTGAACTTCCTCCTCCACGACTCCAAGAGGAGACCCCACCAGAATCCCAGGCTGAGTCTTTTGATTCTCCACCCTTGGCATCTCCGTTGCCCCAAAGAGCAGTTCCATCTCCACTGGCTTGATCAGTGGGAGACTGACTTAGGGTTCCTCTCCAGCTGTTCACAGGGCTCATTGGCTCTGCTTTAGTGTTTGGTCCATCAGTTTTAAGGTTAGGAGTCTCCAACATGTTTGTTGGAGACTGGTGCTGGTCTGGGGTGTCTGGGTTCCCCCAAGCACAGTCTCCTACAAGGTTTCCATTGGCACATCCAACACTGCCATTTCCATTGGTGCCGTGAACCGGTGCAACACCTCCTGGGCCACACATGGTGGACGGGATTGAACTTGAGCCACCCATACTACTCGGCCCTGAGCCCACTCCTGGGGCTTCATGTCCAAGTACGGGCCATGCAGCAGGGTTAGCATTGGGGTTCAAATTTAGATTAGAAGAACCCCAGTTGGACTGGCTCCTGCTGCCTAGGGACAAATCAGTCTTACCCTCAGAGCCCCATCCTCTGTTGGGTCCACCCTGACTGGAGACCATACTTGAGGGGTGATTAATGCTGGCTTTGCTAATGGAGTAGTGACTGTGTTGGCTAGCTCCTGTAGCCATACTCATGCTACTACTGACAACCTCTGACGAGTCAGCATCCAAAGTACATTCTAACGACTGCTGGTTGTTGCTTTGTTGAATGGAAGGCCAAGCTTCAGTGTCTTTTTCGTCAATAATCACTGGATCCCAACAGGTACTGCTGCTGCTGCTGTTGGTGGTTGGGACACCCCAGTGGGAATTCTCATGCTGGGCTCCCTGACCACTCTGATGAGGCAGCGCTGCAAAGACAAAAAGAAGCAACAGGATGATTAGCATAACAACTTGGGCATTCTAGGTATGCATTAAAATCTGTAAAAAGCAAAAACACCTCTAGAAATTTGAACGCTGGCAATGTTCTACGACTCCCCTCCGACAGTGAGTATTTTTCATACATGCATAGTTTTTAGTTTTCCAGAATACTGCATTGCTCAGTAGAGCACGGATATAGTCATATTAGTTAAAACATGTATTCCACATCTTCTGGAAGCAGAAATGTGTGAAAAAGAAGCACCATCAGTCTCCCTTCCCATATTGCCTCTTGCTGCAATGCAAGAGAAGCTGAGGTGGAACGGGGTTCATTTATTGGAATGAAACCAAGACTAGCCCCTCATCCATCATTTCCCATGCTCCGCCAGGTCCCCACAAAACCACGACTGCATTGCTACTGGGGATCACCAGGGGCTGCTGTGTGGCTCAGAAACGTGCACACCTCCCCCTCTTTCATCCAAGCACACGAATGCAAAGTAGAGAGCGCTTTAACTTCTCCCCAGCTATAATCAATCATGAGACAGCAGGTAATCGATGCCACATAAATGATGGTGAATAGAGGATAGAGGGCACTGATCTTGCAATGCAAACGCAACCAGTCTTTCACACCATGCTACTGAGAGTACTTCCCTCAAGCTTGGAATATGTTGCTGTCTGTCCCAAAAAGGCACAAGACCGTCTAGGATTTATATTCAGGCCACAAAAAGACGACCCGTGTTTTATACCTCAGTTAGCAAACTGTCACTGTATTTAATGTATGTGCCACTCTCCACTGACACTTGACCTGAAAAATAACAATAAGCCCGAATTTAGAAAACCTAAGCAGACTGTAACGTCTGGGTCTTACCTTTGGGCTTCACTTCCTTCCTTCTCCACTTCCAGTTTCTCAATTCTAACATTCAACATGGGTAGAAAGGAAGCACACATTGTTTTGACTGTGTACATCAAAACATGCTGCTGTTTAGTGCTAAGCTAACAAAACACAAGCCTGAATTTTGTAACTCTCAGCCAACAGTAATGTCTCTTACTTTCCATCTGGGCTTCATTTCCATGCAGTTTCACAATTCAGACAATGAACATAACCATCAATCAATGGTACAGTGGAAGCACACAGCGTATTGATTGTATGCATTACAGTGAACTGATACCTAGCACTGAGCTAATGAAACAATAAGTCTTGAGCAGACCACAATGTATCTGTCTTGCCTTCAGGCTACATTACAATCAGTTTCTCAATTCAGACAATGAACACAACCATTAAGCAGTGGCAGAATGACCGCACACATTGTCTTGACTGTGTACATTGAAATGTATTGATGCTTAGTGCTAGGCTAATAAAAATAAAGCCTGAATTCTTAAACTCTCAGCAGACTGTAATGTCCCTGTCTTACCTTCAGGCTTCATTTCCATTAAGTCTCTCAATTCAGCCAATGAATGTAACCATCAATCAGTGGCACAATGCGCTGTGGACAAGCTGTCAAACAGAATGCATCTGTTTATGACAGACGTGAGCCGCAAGGTCCTGCATAAATTGCGCTGGTGCCCAGTCCCTCAGAATGCAATTTTCTTTTGGGTGTACTTATCTGCTCTCCCCAGGCACCCTTATCTCCCAGAGCCGTCAGGGCCCAATGCATTTCAGCTGACGCCACACGAGCTCGTCTACATCACACAGCAAGCCTTCAGACGAGGCAAAGCTGTGCAGCGGTCAGTCCAGTTTAAACTGGTGTAGGCGATTTTCACCCCAACCGCATCCCAGAGTCTTTTTCAGGGAACCACAAATGTATACAGCGATTAACCCTGGCTTTTGAAGGAAGCGTCTAAAATCTTCACTGTCACATCTAAAAAAGCCATGCCAGCAGAGGAGTCGAGATGAAAAGAAAAACAGGGTTACGAGGAAAGCAAGCAAGGTCATTGCTCCATGAACTGCAAGGCAATAAAATACAAACATTTCGGAGCTGAAATTGAAGGGAAAAGCTGAAAAAATACATAACAGAAAACCCCAAGCTATATCGGTGAAAAGATGCTTGACAGTAATCCAGCAAATACATCAAAAACCCACACATCACTTGAACTCATTCAGAAGCTCCAGAATTCCCCATTCAGACTCGAAGACGATATCAACTTTCACTCTTGAAAGAGGTATTTCCTGAGCAAGTCCAGGAAGAAGCGGCAGATAAGGACAGCAATCACAACAAATTACACACAACAGCACCGGCTGACGGGCAGTCCTGGCTCCACATGGCAGAGAAGCTGAGCTGCAGCTAACTTTCATGGTGCAACAGGAAACAACAAATGCCACATTGACCCCACCAGAGATATTTACGAGTCGCTTCAAGTCCTGAGTCCGGAGTCTTTAGTAGAGAACTGTGAGTTTAGCCTCGTTGGCACTGCACTGCACAAAAGTAAACACTATTCAACACCTCTTAGCTTCAAATAATGAGCCTTTTATTACAGAAAATGCTTCAGTCTGAAGGGCAGAACTGAAAAGCTACATGCAGTAAATCTGGTGTGTAAAGGACAGAGGCAACTTGAAACGGTTCGTTAGTCTATTGCTGGGGTGTCCAAACTTTTTTCAAGACAGCCAGAAGATGCCGTTTCAAAATACCTGAGGGGCGAACTATTATTCACAAATGACTCAAAATAATACGTTTTCAAAATATCAGCACATAGAATCAGAGCTTTTTGTGCTGCCATGTTTCCCATCACTGTCTAAACGATCCACGTGAATTGTTTTACTGTTGAACTCTTCATTCAGAACAGTTTGGACTGATAAGTGCTTATAAAAATAATTAATGTGATTAAAATGAACAATACATGTCTTATGTATTACTAACATTCCTATTCAAGTGTTTAATATTTACTTAAATTGTATCATAATATTCATAAGAAGTTTTCCATCTTACCAAAACCGCCAGTTCTCAGTGTTTCGTTTGTGTTTTATGTCTGTAGTCTCGACTAAATGTTGTTCAGTAAATGAAGCTGCAGGTCTAATCAGAGAAGAACGGCTCTTCAACTTTAGCCATGTTTGTTACCACACTGTGGTGCACAACACTGCTGCCACCATCAGTTAAACGGAAGAACTGCAATGTACTTGCTGGTGGGCAACTTATCATACACTATAAAATAGAAGCTGCTGGCCAGTTAAAATCTGTCCGTGGACTGCATTTGGTCCTGGGGACTTTGGACGCCCATGGTCCCTAGTTTACAAAGCAAGGAAGCGCAATAACTACACTCTTAGAAAAGATGGTTCTTCAAGGGTTAAGTAAGGAAAATGGTTTGATATAGACCCACGGACACTCAAAGAACCAGCTGCATGCATTAAATGGTTCTTTGCATGGTCAAATGGTTCTTCAGATTGAGAGGTAATGTGTTGTTTTTGAAAATAGTTCTGTACAGCACCAAAGAGTTCTGCTACTGCTACAATGTCAAGCTTGTATAGATAGAAGAACCCTTTTGGGCAGTATATAGATGCTTGATTAAAGGGTTCTTTGCATGGTGAAAAGGTCCTTCAGACTGATGGAAAATGTGCTGTAGTTGGTTCTATACAGAATCTTTTAAAGAGATGTCTACATAGCCCCAAAAAGGTCTCTTCTATTGTTACAAGCTTGACTTCATCACAATAGCAGAACCCTTTTTGGTGCTTTACAGAACCACCATACACAACACATTCTCCATTATCTAAAGGTACACCTGAAGAACCATTTCATGCGAGTGTTTCTGATTTTATATAGACCCACTTTCTTTACTAAATAACCCTTCTTTTTAAGAGTGAATGATTCAGCTTGACTCACGTTGATTCATTATCATTCAAGTAATATTAGGTTTAATGGAGTTTGATCTGTAACTAAAACCGATGACTACAACTATCTAAGACCACCAGTCTTCTGAGTTTTATATGGAATGCTGATGATGGGAAAATAGTGGAAAATCTGAAATGATGTTTTCTTTAGGGACTATTTTGCCTCACAACACCCTGCAAATTATGTCTCTCTATACCATGAATGGAGTTTAAGAGCAAAATCTTCTCAAAGCCATCATAAAACAGTGTCTCATACATCAGGCAGTGAATTCATTACCATTTCATGCAATTTCACTTCTGTGAGGGAGCTTTTAAAGGTGGACGTCTGGTTCCCATCACCACCACTGCGAACAATTCTGACTCGGTAAGTTTCTCTAGAACGGAGCAATAATCACTGTACTAAGAATAATATTTGAATTATTCTTGAAATAAACCCGAGTTGTTTTTTTGCACTGCTTGTAGCTTTAGCTCTGGCCTCAAATGGCTTATTAAACGGGAGCAAAAATAAATAAATAAATAAATAAATAAGGCTTCCCCGTGGACTAAGCAGCCGTCGCTGTTTGGGTTAAACAGTAAAGCAGTGTGGCTGTTCTGCAAAACACTCAAATGTCCTTCATCTGAGCTGTTTTGGCAAAGGCTGAAATGCCTTTAGAGCAGCCTTGGCATTGTTTCAGCACTCAAATAACATCTCAAGGTTTTTCCTTTTTCTTTTCATTTGTATGATCAGCAGAACCGCTGTTAACGCCTGACATTTTCAGCTAAGTGTTCCAATCAGCAAAAGAGGGCAAAAAAAGGAGAGAAACAGAGACGCAATCTGGAGATATGAATGGAAAGAGCACCCTGGTGGCACAGGCGAGCCGTCGTCTGTCTGCCAGCCTCTCTCTCTCTCTTGAAATAGGACGCCATTTTATCGGAGCTGAAACGCAGCCAAGAGAACGAGGCTTCTGTCTGCGATTCCCTGCCTCAGCCGCTTTCTGTACTCTTTCTGTACAGACTCTGTGAAACTCTCCTCTCAGCTCTACTGTCGTTCAGCTCCTTCTGAACAGAGCAGGAGAAAAAAAAAAAGAAATAAGCTGCGTGATAAAATAATCATACCCAAACAAGCCAGCTGCTTTTGTTTTGTTTTGTTACGTAAACGCCACGAGCAAAAACAAAAATATAAAAGCGCGTGATTAAGGAATAACGAGGGCAAAGCGGCAGAGTACGAGCGGCGGGGTACCTGGAGAGAGCGTCCGCATTACCATGCCCAAAGTAACGGAGGAGAGAGCGAGGAAGCGGCCGCTTGTCTGCTCCGGCGTGTCTGCTCTCAGGCATCCGAGCCTCATCTTGAACTGATGCCAAGAAACACTGCTGCTTCTGTGTGATTGGCGAGTTTGTCCCTGTAGCTATTTTTAAGCCTATTGATCCAATCTGTTTTGCTTTTCCAGTGAGGACTTCCAGGAGGGGTCACCCAAACTTTGATATATGGGTAATTAGAACATTCAGACTGAACTTTTGGAAAACAGAAGCAATTTTATATGAATTGGATACGATATGGAAAATGATCACGGTACTCCGAGATTCTCATGATATGCATCCTGTTTCATTTTTTGAGGTTTGAGAACATGGAACAGAGAAAAGTGCTTCATAAAAAAATCTGCTATCAAAATTTATTACTGCAAATATTAACATTTACACGCTGTGCTGCACTAAATCCAAGTCAACAGGTTTAATTACGCTCTATTTGTAATAAAACCTGCAGATGATGTTTTGTAAACCTTCAGTCTGTAAGTTAAGGGATTTGAAGACCTCTCTGTTGGAAATGTGGAACTGCACCTGCATGCAACACACGGAATAACAATCTGTAGTGTTGGTCGTGCTTCACTCCCCTTCCCCAAGTGGATGAACCTGACGACTGAAAGAGAATTTAAAGAAAACCGAGTCTAAACTGTCTTCTGAGGATGTGAGTGAATGATCTACTATTGTAATCATGTCTTCATCAGTATAATGTTGATTATGAGATCATTTGAGACCTAAATGGAGCTGAACCTTCGTTTTGAGTCTGCGTGTGACGTTAAAATGTAAAGATGTACGACACGGTGTGAAAAACTCCCAACGCGCCACTTTTGACTATTAAATGATTATTTCAGGGTTCACAGGTAGCTCAGACTCCCCATACTTTAGCCTGTTTTTCTCCTCACCTAACAAAAAAATCTTACACAGTGCAGCTTTATGTACTGACGATATTCACAACATATTGTAATTCCAAGAAACTGAGAAACTGCGAAAAGTGCAGTCTGTAAACTTTCTATCACATTAGTAGAAGAGGAGATAATTATAATCCGTATTAATTATTATTTTTTTTTTACATCAAAACAAACACAGTGAGGACCGGGACCTGTCCGTACAGAGTATAAATTGAATGTGAATGTAATTAATCAAGTAGCTTTATTAACTAACTGTGTAGTTATAATGTAATTACGCTTAAATAACATTGCAAAACAACGACGACAGCCGTCACAGTTAACAGAGTTTAACTACTGAAGAAAACACAAACAAATAACCATCCTCCCCAGAGAAATAAAATGTCAGATGTTCATGTGTCGTGTTTACTCGCCCTGTTCCCTGCTGACCGAACGTCATGGCAGCGACGTCACAGCAGCGTTCTCTGTCTGAAATAAAGCCCTTTCAATACGCTCGGCCTCCGTGGATCAAAAGCTATACCCGCTCTCCAAAACAGCGGAATGGCACGGTGCACACTCATCACTGAGAGAGAAAGAGAGAGAGAGAGAGAGAGAGAGAGAGAGAGAGAGAGAGAGAGAGAGAGAGAGAGAGAGGGAGAGAGACAGCACACGAGAGAGTGAGAGTAACGGAGAGAGAGAGAGAGAGAGAGAGAGAGAGAGAGAGAGAGAGAGAGAGAACGAGAGAGAGGGAGAGAGAGAGAAAGAGAGAGAGAGAGCGAGCAAGAGACAGGGAGAGAGAGAGCAAGAGAGAGGGAGAGAGAGACAGCACACGAAAGAGGGAGAGTAAGGGGGAGAGAGAGAGAGAGAGAGAGAGAGAGAGAGAGAGAGCACGAGAGAAGGGGAGAAAGAGCAAGTGAGAAGGAGAGAGAAGAGAGAAAGAGAAATAAGGGAGAGCAAGAGAGAAAGAAACAAGGAGAGAGAAACAAAGAGAGACAGAGAGAAATAAGAGAGACAGGAAGAGAGAAAGAGCACAAGAGACAGAGAGAGAGAGAGAGAAAGAAAGAGAAGAGGAGAGAGACGGTGATAGAGAGAGAAAGGGAGAGAGAGAGAGAAAGAAAGAGAGGAGGAGAGAGAGAGAGAGAGACACACTGACAGAAAGAGAGCAGCAGAGAGACAGTGACTGAAAGAGAGAGGGAGAGAGACGGTGATAGAAAGAGAGAGGGAGAGAGAGAGACCGGGCATAGTAGAGAAAGTGGAGACAGAGAAATTGAGGGAATGAAAGAGTGATTGAGAGTGAAGACGAGAAAAGAATAAAATTCTGACTAAAACAAGCAGAGCACAGACGTTGCTAGATAGCACAACCACGATAGCCACCGGGTTTCAGCACCTGTCACAGTCAGCTATGGAGATAACAATCCTACTGGTGTCGGCAGATAACAGTCAAAACATATTATCAGTATCAGACCAATACACTTCGATTTCACTGATAATTCACATCTACATTTAAGGCTGCATTAATTTAACTCCTGAACATTACTATAGCAGAATGATCAGGTGACGCTGAGTTAGTGCACTAACATATCTGCATTTGATTTATTTTCCTGCTTTTTTCAGAGTGAGCGCTGTTTTTGCCCTGTGTGTCAACAAGGCTGGAACAACATTAACCACATTTGTTCTGAAGATAATAGTGTTCGCAAGACAAGAAATAGTAATCACTGTGATCAGTTTGTCGTTCCCTAAAACCAAATGTGCTTCACTGAACCTCTTTTTCCATTACTGTACACACCAGTGTTAGACTACTCTGTAATCCTAATCCAGATTAATCCGGTCCTGATTTTATTTTACCAGTCTGTACATGTCATCTCTAGAATATGTACATGAAAAACAAAAAGTACTGGATATTCATATCAGCCCAGAATTCCCAAACTCACTCATCTCCAGTTAAAACGCTGGCATTTTGGTCACTAACCTCAGCCTATGATAGAACAACACGAACACCAGCTTTATTAGAGACGACCTCCACCGTCTGAAATGATATTCTATCTGCCCTCTATCACATTCAAGCCTTGCTAATTTTGGAGTGACCACTGTGAGAACACTGACCCATCAGAGACAGACTTACTGAGAATTCTCAACCAATCACAGCTATTTATATAGCTAGAGTTTCAGTCAAGCAGGCCGTCGTTACTGTGTTAATGTTTTTACTCCGACAACATTCACTACGGTCTTAAAAAGATGGTTCTTCAAGGGTTCTTTGTAAACAAGATGGTTCTACATAGAGCCACGAAAACGCAAAGAACCATGCACATGATTAAATGGTTCTTCGTGTAATGAAATGGCTCCACAGATTGATGGAGACTGTGCTGTAGATGGTTGTATAAAGAACCTTATAAAGAACCTTTTTGAAAATGGCACCCAAAAGCGTTCTTCTATTGTCACAGTATCAAGCTTGTATCTATATATATATATATATATATAGAGAGAGAGAGAGAGAGAGAGAGAGAGAGAAATATAATTTACACTGTATGTGTCCTCTATTCTAATATTAGGAATTATTCTATGTGTCTGGAACAAACATGAAATATTCAGTAGCAGCAAATCAGATATGAATGAAAAGCTACAGACAACAGAAGCCCCCAAGAGCTGTTGGGGCACAAAACAGCTGCTGAGGCGCATTTCTCACAACTATATTATCTCCCACTCCCCCCTCACCCCACAGCCGGGCACAGTTCTGCCACCTGCACTCTCTCTCTGAAGGGCAGACAGGCAGCTGGGCTGGTCGTAAACAATAATCTAACGCAACACAAGAGTGGGAGCCCCTCAGTCATGCAGCTTCCACGACCTTTCACCTACAGGAGCCTTTAGATAAACACAGAGCATTATTTAATCAGAAGTTTAAACACTAGGGAACACTGGAGTTTGGGCACTCCCGGTCAAATGGCATGCTTTGTTGACTATCTAGGTGAAAATAATTAAATGTGTCATTCTTCTGCACACACTAATGCACAATTTTCTTGCACAGTTAAATCAAATTGGCCGAAAAAATATAAAACAACTTCTCCACAGTGAAGCATATTTTACTGTTCAGCTCCCAATATAAAATCCAGTAAATAAACAGTCATTTTGCACTGGAATATGTTCTCTGTAGAGGATGAGTTCACTTACTCTTACTCAGAAAACCAACATGTAAATTGACCAGGGGTGTCCAAACTTTTGCATATGACTGTATATGTGTTGAACCATTTACTTTTAAAAGAGATTAAGTGATCCTTACTACTCCCACAATGGGGAAATTTCACCTCCGCAATCTAACCCATCCATGCAGTGAAACACCACATACACACTAGTGAAAGCACACACACACACACTAGGGGCCAGTGAGCACACTTGCCCGGAGCAGTGGGCAGCTCTATCCGCAGGTTAGGTGTCTTACTCAAGGGCACCTCAGGCATGTGCTGTCAGCTCAGGGCATTGAACCGGCAACCTTCTGGTTGCAAGGCTGGCTCCCTAACCTGCAGCCCTGTCAGTATTGCTTTTTAACTCTGCACGTCCAGAAAAAACGCTGCTGAAGTCTTTAGCTGCTCCCAATTCAGGAGCTTAACGCTTCGGAAGCTGCATTTGAAGGCCTGGTCTGTCCTGTTTCAAAGACTTTTTCATATAACTTTTCCAGTTAACATATCCAGAGGTTCACTGCGTGCTGGTTATTATTTGAGAGCATGGTGGCGTCAGTAGAGGAGCAAACGGCGGCTGAGGAGACACTTTTAAATCTAAGCACTGGGTTTAAACAAAGTCGAATAGCTAACGATACAAATGAAGCAAAGCCAATGTGGTCTGAAGCAAATCTTATGCTACAGTTTTGTTTACTTTTAGGGAGCAGACAGAAAGAAGCATCTCCAGCTCTATTAAATGAAATAATAATAACCTAAACTCTAAGTTTCTGGCTCCATCTTTAAAGAACTTTCTAAAAGAAATAAATAAATAATGTTCATGAAGCAGCGGGAAAGGCAGAAACAGCGCTGCTGTGACGCAAACAGAAAATCCCCCACAGAGAAGACCGTCTCATTTCAGTGCTTTCGTAGGATGCTGCCTCTGAACCAGGACACAACTCTTGTTTCCACAAGGCTTCGTCAAGTAACTCTGCTTCTTATTCGGCAGCTTTATGTTAGCAGCAGTTACACTGTGGTACCTGTACAGGTGCCTGTGAGTAACTGCCTCGTTTGTCTCACAGTGTCAGACACTGCTGGAGCTTGGAGAACATTACATTCATGCTTCAGGTTTGTTGGCCTGAGAAACCTCAAAAATATGGTTCGTGTAGGTTTTTGCTGAACAACTGCTCTGAGCAGAAACAATGTCGCTTAACAAACTCGCTTATTTTTGTACATCATTTCAACACACCAGCTCCTCGTTTAGGCTCTGAAAATTTCATGATGAATGGACCAAGAGAAATGCTCTAAACTCACTGTCAAAAATCTTTTACATTAACTTCCATTGAAAGGTAAGAGTGTTTTTGCCTTCTCCTGTGAAGTTACTCTTTTGGAAATGCTTGTTTTTCTTCGGACAGCGCCGATAATCTACTGTACAGAGTTAAATGGCACTGAGGACAACAAGAATGTTCCCGCAATCATTGCCCGTCCCCAAAACAGCATCTCCAGCCTCTGTCCCAAATCTAACACAGAAACCTAAGGAATTTTGATCATGTTTACAACGACGAATGCTTCTGTACAGGAACGTGAGCGCTAACAGTTTCACTAGCTTTCCTTGTTCCGCTTGAAATACAGCACTGCGCAAAGCTCTGGATCGGAAACCATAAACGTTAAAGCCCAGATTTAAACCAGCATCACTCGAGATTCCCGCAAACAAAAACTTTCTTCAAGAAATGTTTATACACTCAGATTAGAGAGGGAGGCGGTTTTCCAAACGGAATAATAGATTTTTACTTGTCATCATGTTTAATGGTTTCCAAGTCTGGTTCCACTGCTGGGACTTCAGTTGTGCCACACTTCTGGATTAAAAAGTTCAGTTAAACACTTAAAAATGGTTCTTCAAGGGTTCTATCTAGAACCATGAACACACAAAGAAGCTTTTGCATAATTAAAAGGTTCTTTGCATGGTGAAATGGTTCCTCAGATTGGTGGAGAATATGTTGTACATAGTTCTACATGCACCTTTTTGAAAAGGGTTCCTATATCGTTAAGATGTCAAGAACCCTTTTAGTGCTATATAGTACTCTTTCAAAATACACAACACATTACACAACACACAGAACTTTTCAATCATGCAAAAGGTTTTTTTGTGTGTGTTCATGGTTCTATATAGAATCCTAATTTACTAAAGAACCCTTGAAGAACCACATTTTAAGTGGTTAAGAGAGCCAAGTTAGCCAAATGCAAACAGAAATGAGAGCAGTGAACTAGAGTGAATTAAAATAGATCATTTCTACATTCTACATTCTTAAAAAAGATGGTTCTTCAAGGGTTCTTTAGTAAAGGAACGGGCTCTATATAGAACCCTGAACAATTAAAGAACTATTTGCATGAATAAATGGTTCTTTGCATGGTGAAAGTGTTCTTCAAATTGATAGAGAATGTGCTGTAGATGGTTCCATACAGCACCAAAAAGGGTTCCACTATTGTTACAAGCCACCACTTCATTAAAACGTGAAAAAAAAAAAACGAACTAATTAACAGAATTACCAGCAACACCCGATTCTCCACACAGAGCTCTACATGGAACCACCTCAAGTTTAAGAATGATAAGTGATGGTGTAAAGCTGCAGGGACACCAGAGTTTTGCATCACCCTTTTCTTGGCTGAGGTGGAGCAACAATAGGGGTTGTAACATTTTATTTACTATTGAAAAGCCACCAATAAGCGCACACATGTCTTCTAAGTTGATGATGGTAGAATATTGAGAAATTTCTGCACTTCTCCATGAATTAATAATAAAAAAAGAGGCCAAAATCTTCTCAAAACTATCATAAAAGAGTGTCATCAAACATCAGTATTTATAAGCATTGCATGACTTTCTGTGAGGGGGTTTTAGAGGTGGATGTCTGGTTCCTATCACCACCAGCGTGAATAACTTTGACTTGGTAAGTTTTTCTGGAATGGAGCATTTCACACCAAACCAATATGAATGACTTACATTTTAACCGTTTAATTATGCAGAAATTTTGGAATATTTGGTAGACTTCCCCTAGACTGCAGCCTTTGTAGCTTCCTGAAATATTCAAACACTATTGGCTTAAAACGGCAAATGTTCAAACAGCACAGACGGTTAAAATGACCGTTTCTCACCTGCGAGGTGCTCGTTGGTGTGAGTGTTTGGCGGAGATGTACAGTCTGAGTTGCTGGTCAGGCTGAGGGCTGCAGTGGGCAGTGGCTGACCCCTCTTTAGCAGCTGTTTGTGCTCGTGGTGTCTGAAGCGCGGAGGAACCTCTCTGGGGGGGAAACGGGGGATGCACTGCACGGGCTGGAGCTGCTGGGGGCTGCTGGGGCTTCGGCTGCCATTACTGCTGCTGCTACTACTATAGGGGATGGACAGGGATTGGACCGGCGGGGGACTGGCCTTAGCTGAGTCTGGCACTGCAGGAGAAATGAAACAGAGAAGAGAGAGAGGGATTGTTGGGAAGGAAGGAAAAAACCTGGAGAACGATGCTGTTGTCTGACTCCAATTCACTGTATATGTATTTTTATCCATATGGTAGCTGTCAAACTGTCCAAATGGTACCTTTACAGGTGAAGGATAAACAAACACTCTTAGCTCATAACAGACATTAATGTGATGAGATCTTTTTCCAACTAATTTTGGGCCATTTCATTTGGTCTGTTTATCAGAAATATGAACAAAAGTTTTAGATTATGCAAAAAAGTAAAAAAAAAAGAAAAAGTTAAGAATGGAGATGTAAGATATTAGCATAACACTGATGATGTATGTGTTTATATGTGGTGCAACTGCTGCAATTTATAAAGCAAAAAGTCCAGTGTGGGTGTATCCACAGCACAAATTATTGTTTATTTCTTTATTTGTACTTAATCTAAAGCTTATTGTCTAAATGAGGGCTTCATATACAATTTGCACTGTACTTTATACACACACACACCCACCCACACACCACAGAACTGTACTCTATAATACAGATAATAATAAAGAATTACTAAAAAAATAATAAATTGCTCAGTAAACAGTATGTTATACTGCACTTGGTCACCCTTTAATTCCCTATGCACCACACTTAAAACCCTTAATTGTGGTAAAAAAAATAAACATCACTATAATGTTCAGGTTCTCATGACTTGCTACTTTATTCTAAAACTTTCTTGAGGGCAATTCATTACTGCCACTCATCAAATTAGGTGTGTTAAATCTAAATATAGTTAGTTGTATACAAAGGTTTAGATGCATCTGGTCAAATTACGTTGAAACTTATTTTTAAAAGTGTATAAAAATAAGTAGTGATTGAGCAGCTTATGCACATCTTTATGCGTAATTACTGTTTATTTACTGAATTCAACATTGTAAGGAAAACATTAAATGCGTCTTGTGCAAAACGTATGGCACATTTTCTATTTTAAATCTTTTTCAATAGGTTAAATGAAATCAATTGAAAATAAGCAGTGCACTACAACGAACAGAAACCTGTAATATTTACGTGTGTGCTCTCTGTTGGGGATGTGTTAAGTGTTAACTTGCTCTCACTCAGAAAACCAGCAACAATATTTGATCTGTTTCTGGCCAGTCTCACTATTAAAATCAACAGTACAGTAACGGAAGCAGTGAACAGGAGTTTTATTAGCAAAGATCTTACAAATCCTCGGCCCTTTATCTGACTCTGTTTCTGCTGCTCTCGTCTCTCTCAGCTGTAACAGGGCGAGACTGAGGCAGATGTTTATTCAGGCCTGTCGTGACACAGTGCGATTACACTCTGCTCACGGAGCCCGTTCCCCTGCCGGCCAATCAGCTCAACTTCACCCTTCCCCAGCTGACCAATCAAACGCTGTGCCTGTCTACACTCCTCTCGTCCTCCCCCATCCAGTCTCGCTCATTGTGCTCATTGTTCAGTTCTCCACTGAATCCATTACACAAAGCAGATGGACGCCGGGGCTTGTGGGACGTTTCTCACACTCGGACTCAGACAGGCAATATGCCGAGGAACTAACTCTCTCTTTCCCCCTCTCCCTCTTTCTCTCTGTATCTGGGCTGTCCTCAGCTCAATAGCCTTTACTAGCATGACATATTTATAGCTTTTCCGAAGCATCACTCAAATAACAAGAACACAAAGTATTTAAGCCATCTTAGCTTCAATTACAAAAATCGCAGGAAATGATCAAAGAATGTAAGAACAGCAACACAGATGAATAATACTGTGAAATGAAAATACTGTCAATACTGAGAAATTGGATATTGAATATTTCCAGCATATTCAATTCAGCAAATTGAAATACTGTCATTGTAGAGAACAGAAATATTTTGATTACACAGAAGTAGGAATATTTTCAATAAAGTAAAAATAAAATAATTTCCAAAATAGAGAAACTAAAATATTTTATTTATACAGAAGTAGAAATATTTTCAATATAGAGAAATGGAAATATTTTGATAAAAAAGAGAATTCTTTTTAATATAAAGAAATTGAAATACTGTCATTATAGAGAAATGGAAATATTTTGATAAAAAAAGAGAATTCTTTTTAATATAAAGAAATTGAAATACTGTCATTATAGAGAAATGGAAATATTTTCAATATTAAAAAATTAGAATATTTTCAATATAGAAAATAGAAATATTTTGATTATACAGAAATATTTCAATGCAAATCAATTGGAATGCTGTCAACAGAAAGAAATGGAAATATTTTCAGAATTTAAAAAATGGAAATATTATGATAATGCAAAAGTAGTAATATTTTCAATATAGAGAAATAGTAATATCGTCAACATAGAGAAATGTAAACACTTTAGACTGTATAGCCTCTCTGCTCAGTTCGTAGGCTTTGTGAGCATTTGTGTGCATGTGCACTCATGCTGGAACATGTTTGGGTGTTTATGGAAGATCGATTTCTTCTCTCTCAGACAAACCATACAGAGAGAGAGAGAGAGCGCGAGAGAATAAGAGATTAGATTAGATTAGAAAAAGATTACACAGCTCTGTCTCCTTCTGCTCTGTACATTCTTAATAAAGCTCTTCACTCCACAAACACTCTCCATCAGCCGTCTCTCCATGCAGCACACACTGCTCAGATACGCTGCTCGTTTGCATTCGGCGTCTCGGGATGCTCGTTTAATGATGGTGTGAGGAAAGAGAAAGCTGATTTCTGTAGCAGCGCCTCCTAATTGAGTGCATGAACAAAGCTGAGAGCTGCTTCAGTTCATCCAGCTCGCAGAGGAAGCCTTCAAAGACCCACTTACAAATGAGGGTTTCTCCAGTCGCAGTGTTTGTTTACTTTACATAAAGTGGGCCTTCCAGCCAGGGGATTATAGGGAAACTGTAGGGGGTCTGGCAGACTTTGAGGGAAGTGTTACAAATTATGCTTTAAAAATATATACATATTCAAGCAAAAACAAATAAGTTAATCAATCCATTAAAATGCAATACGTGGGACCTCAAGTACAAAAAAAAACAATATTTCCTTGATTTGCCAGGATCACTATATAAACATACTTGTGACAGTTTAAAGTGTCTTACAATATACACCGAGAAGGTGAATCATTTCTTGTCTAAATAGGTTATTAGGGGTAGGTGTTGAAATCTTCCCCATGAAATGGGCAAACCTTAAATAAAATGTTGGGGTAAAAGGGTAAAAGGGTAAAAGTTCAGCAACCTCGCTGCTGGGCTTTAGTTAGATTTAGGGCATCATACACCTTCAAAAAGGGGGGATGTGATAATCACTCATCATTGTCCACCTGCATTTTTTGGGTGGTGTGAAGCTGAAGTCAGCTATTTGTTTGTTTCATGTCTTCAAATGTTCTTGTTCCACCTTAAAAACAGCAGCCATTACATTCTGGCTCTTCGGTCGGACTATTTAAGGTGGAACAGGAAATTAGCTACAGAGACATTAGCAAAATATATTATAACGTTTTAAAAGAGAAAACACTCACATTTGTTGGTTCCTTGGTCACTTGCACAGTCATCTTGCCTGCTTTTATTTTTTCTCTTAGCACTGCGTTAGCAATGTGTCTCTGAGAAACCTCCGTTTGGACGATCATGTAGCCCTACCCCTCTATCGCAACAAAAATCGGGACACCCTACCCGTGAACACACAAAAGGGAGGGTTAAGGGCTAAGTGGCAGGGGCGAGGGATAAAATGGGAATAAAAGAACAACTGAACCAAGCTGGACCTGATGTGTTTACTGATTTAACTGCGCAGTGGGTAAAAACGGAGCTCTTGTGGTTGTAAGGAGATGTACAATAAGACTGAACCAGCCGGTCATTATTATCTAGACTTTATGTTTGTCATATGTACTAGAGCTTTGTGGACTAGCTAGCTTGCAAGCATCATTAGCTGCAGTCATCTCTAACATCACATACGACCAAAATAATCGCCTGATCTAGTTAGTTAAGTGACAGAACCGCATACTGACATTTAGTCTCATAACAAAATTAGATAACAGTACATATATAAGTCAATTCAAACACTTTAATTATGACTGCAGCTTTGCATGCACACGATAAAAGTATCCAGAACAGCCTTCTAATTAGTGAATGGGATGTTCTGGATCAGCTGCACATGAGCCTAAGGTCTCCGTAGCCTATGCCAAGCGTGGGGTTGTGGAGCAGCGGAACTATGGTTCTCTGGAGTGATGGAGCTCCAGCCTAAACCTTTGAGATGAGTTGGAGTGATCCAGAACTGACCACCCAGCATCAGTACCTGACCTTGCTAGTGCTCAATCAAAACCTCATAGCAATGTTCCAACATCTAGAAGCCTTCCCAGAAAAGCAGAGGCTGTTACTGCAGCAAAAACTCTCTATTAACACCCTTCATTTCTGAAGAAACAGACTTTTGAACATAAACGCAGCGTAACTAGGGTTCTGAAGTGCAGCCTTGCACTGGCATGGTGAAGCTCGGCTGCCCTGGTTTCTGAGGTTTCACAGAGGAAGGGCTGCAGCGCATTTTAATGCACTCCCATGCTCGAGTGAGAGAGGCGGAGGCAGACTATTCTTTCTTCTGCCTTCCTGCAAGAATTACAGAATCTAGTAAATCTCCCATTTGCATCCAGAATGGAGTGAAAAGAAATGAGGAGAAACCACTGCAGGTGGAACTCCAGTAATCCAGAACCTCAGAAAGAGCTTGAGAAAAGAGGGAAGGGGGATTGCAGGGAAGACAGAAGGCTCAGGAGGCCCCAGGATGGGCCCGGCTGAGCATTAATGAAGAGGCCTCGTCTCTGTCAGGGTGAAAAGAAGCTGGGCTGGGGTCAGCCGGGGTTGTGGGAGAGGTCTAGTTGCCCCATTAGTCCAACCCTCACTGATGAGTGGTTAGCATGAGGTTTGGGAAAGCGTTGGGACAATGTTGGGGTGCGTGTCTGAGAGGGCTTGGCTTTGCCCATCTGTCCTGCTTTAGAGACCCATTCACACAAAGCTTTTCACCCTTCACCCCTCACCCCTCACTTGACCTGCTGCTGCTGAAGAGACAAAGGTGGTGGGTGTGTACTGTCTAGGGCTGCAAAAGCTAGCCGAACAACGTTAATTACACAAAAACATTTCAGTGTCTTGCCTACATCCCACACTTTCCTGAAACCATGCGAAGTTGTCAGGTAATCTCACATAGACTTGCTTATACAAGGCTTTTATCATGGGTTGAGAGGTGACTGTGTGCAGCTACACTTGGCCAAGGAGCTAACCTAGCAGTCAGTAAGCTGAAGCAGGCTAACTCCTACATTAAACAGCAAAAAACATAAAAGTGAACATAATTATCATTATAATGCTGACCTGTAGTAAAAATGTGGTTAACTGGCACAACTAATGAGTGACTTTGTGCCTCTGCTGTTAGCAAAATAGCTAAGATCACAGTCAGTAAGCTGGCTAACTCATTTAAACAGCAAAAACACAAAAGTAAAGACTGTCTGCAAATCATACGGTCTTTTTTTTTTTTTTTTTAGATCAGAGACGTCAACTTGTTTGTTGAAGTTCACCAAAGCTGAACTTGAGGCAAAATTTTGCACATGAAGTGTATTCGTCTTGGAAATTCGAGACATGAAATAGTTTAAATTCCATTGACATGAATGTAATTTCTGGCAAATGCTAGTTTTACAAGGCCTAAATCAAAGATACATAACAACAACATTCAGAACCAGAACATTCAGATCATCAAAAATCATTTCAAACACTATTTAAAAAATGCAGACATTTAAATATAAAAAATGGTTAAAATGCCCACCACTGCTATTCAGTATGATTAAATTTATACTTCAAATCAGGAAAAGATCATTTGGACACAATAGCGACCCAGGTCCCCTGAATTGGTCACAAATACCTTCATTTCTGAACAGAATGTGTTCTTCATGAATTCATACCATCTAATATAATGAACTGAGTGTTATATTATATTTATGGTCTATTTGTTTGTGATTAATTCATCACCTGCCGCCTGAGGCTACAGCGCTACACAAAGGCCGTGATAAATGATAAACATGCACTGTTGACAAATACCCTGATTAATGTGCACTGTAATAAATGCACATAACATACTCAAAGGCTTCTTTCACGATTCATTTCTCGAGTATTTATAAATGTCACAATTAAAAGAGAGCACTTCCTCTTCGCTTTGGCGGATTAGCCCGTAATTAGGTCGCTATCCACCAGCGTCTTGCTCAGAGTGTTGACGCAATTAATTGGATGTGAAATCACAAATTAATTCAATCTGGGTTTGCATTGTGTTGAGAGACCCCATTGTTATGGTTAGCGCCACCTTGTAAACCTGTATGTTATGGCAGAAGCTCTCAGGAGACGGCAGGAAACGCTCAGTAAGAACGAAAAAGGGTGAGACTGACAGGCGTCTGCGTTTGTCCTTTTGCTTTTTAAAAGTGCGCTGACAGCAAAAAAAAACTGGCACCCTGCCGTTTCCTGATTACAGGCAGGAAAATGCCACAAACGTGCCTTCAGTTACTGTTCTCACCTCCACACATCACCCTGCACCCCAAGATGAATCATATGCAGCAGAAAGGTTTCTACATGCTGCAAGGGAAATGCAAAAAAAGGCAGCCCCAAAAAGACATCAATCACGAGGACATTGACAGGTTTAAATAGTAAAAGACTATTTAAACGTTTGGTTATTGGGATGTTCATAATTTTAGATATTTTGATTGACAGGCTTATGATTAAATGCTTTAAATTTGTTTCTAAGACAAATGCAAATAGTGATGTTAATGCCTATAAATGAATTTACTTCCAACACAAGCAATAAAACTATAAATCAAAGTCATGTCTGTGCAACAAGCGCTTTTTAAATAAAACAGAAGCCGTATTGCCCCCTACGCTTCCTGTAGTGTATTACAGTCTGTCAGAGTGACTGTATGTATCATATGAACATTATAGAGCTTTTTAAATGAAACAGTAGAAGCCGTATCGCCCCCTACGCTTCCTGTAGTGTATTACAGTCTGTCAGAGTGACTGTATGTATCATATGAACATTATAGAGCTTTTTAAATGAAACAGTAGAAGCCGTATCGCCCCCTACGCTTCCTGTAGTGTATTACAGTCTGTCAGAGTGACTGTGTGGATCAGATGAACATTATAGAGCTTTTTAAATGAAACAGTAGAAGCCGTATCGCCCCCTACGCTTCCTGTAGTGTATTACAGTCTGTCAGAGTGACTGTGTGGATCATATGAACATTATAGAGCTTTTTAAATGAGACAATAGAAGCTGTATCGCCCCCTACGCTTCCTGTAGTGTATTACAGTCTGTCAGAGTGACTGTGTGGATCAGATGAACATTATAGAGCTTTTTAAATGAAACAGTAGAAGCCGTATCGCCCCCTACGCTTCCTATAGTGTATTACAGTCTGTCAGAGTGACTGTGTGGATCATATGAACATTATAGAGCGTTTTAAATGAAACAGTAGAAGCTGTATCGCCCCCTACGCTTCCTGTAGTGTATTACAGTCTGTCAGAGCGACTGTGTGGATCATATGAACATTATAGAGCTTTTTAAATGAAAGTTTACGCAGTAAATACAGCCGTGTGATTTGGTTTGATCTGTGCGCTTCATGTTTGAAGACACACTGCTTGTATGAAAGTAAATGAAGGCATCACTAAAACAGCTCTTTGTGTTAAAGGACTAGCGCAGTTTTCCCCCGAGATGTACCTTAATTACCTGTAGCCTGTTATTTACACTCGACATTTTTACAGAACAGCTTTACGTTTTTTGTGTTTTGGTATCCAGTGTTTCTTTAGCTGCAGCTATTCATGACCCGCTGTTAACAGGGGTTGCAGGAGATAATTGGTCGGACCCCCGGGTCGCCTCCTCTTCATCTATATGCATGAATCAGACAGAATCAGTTATGGAGAGTAGACGGCAGCGTGGCGGGGGGAGAGATCCTGACAGCAGGAGAGGGTGAGGCACGCGTCCAAACTCGTACACGTATTCTCAGCAGTAGCACACACTACACGCCTGTTTACTCAGCACAGCACTACTCCTGTATTCTGTCTGATAGTGAGCCATGCTGGCACACTTACGCTCACTAATATGACACACTATCAGACACAATACTGCACAGGAGTAAAGGAGTAGCATCAGCAGCAAAAAACTATCAAAAGAAAGCTTTCAGTTGTAAACTGTCTTGCCACGTTTGGTTTTGTTTTATAATGTTAAAAGAAATTTGACGAATTTGTAGCTGATACCAATCCATCCCTTAAATAATATTAGCTGGTATAAATCATAATTTCTTCTTTTTTTCTGCCAGACTTTTGTCCGCTAACTCGTCGCGCACTCTGAGATATCGACACCATTTCACCTTTCACCATGTTCAGTCTGATTAGGAATGCTGTGCTGGTATACAGCTGTTAATCTGTACAGTTTTTAATCTAGCAGCCCCGTAGCAACCATCTGGGAAACCACAGCAATTGCCTAGCAACACTAACAACCACCTTGGACACCATAGCAATCATCTATAAAACACCTTAGCCGTCACCAAGCAAAACGTTAGCTACCACCTGGGATACCCTAGTAACCACCAAGGATACCAGAACAACTGCATAGGATCACCATAGCAATCTCCTGGGACATGCTAGAAATTGCCGTGCAACACCTTAGCAATTGCCTGCGATATCATAGCCATCGACTAAAACACCTTAGCAACCACCTGGGATACCAGATCAACTGCCAAGGAACACCATGTATATTATACATATATATAAGTCCAATCGTGAAATTTCCTCGTTACTAAATATTCCACAGTCGACTGTCAGTGGGATTATAACAAAGTGGAAGCGATTGGGAACGACAGCAACTCAGTCACAAAGTGGTTGGCCACGTAAAATGACACAGCATGGTCAGTGGATGCTGAGGGGCATAGTGCGCAGAGGTCACCGACTTTCTGCAGAGTCAATCGCTACAGACCTCCAAACTTCATGTGGCCTTCAGATCAGCTCAAGAACAGCGTAGAGCAGAGGAGACGTGTTCTCTGGAGTGACCAATCACACTTCTCCGTCTGATGGATGACTCTGGGTTTGGCGGTTGCCAGGTGAACGGTACTTGTCTGACTACATTGTGCCAATTTGGTGGAGGGGGGATCATGGTGTGGGGCTGTTTTTCAGGAGTTGGGCTCGGCCCCTTAGTTCCAGTGAAAGGAACTCTTAAAGCTTCAGCACCAAGTTTCCAGCACCAACTGTTCCCAACTTTGCGGGAACAGTTTGGGGACGGCCCCTTCCTGTTCCAACATGACTGCACACCAGTGCACAAAGCAGGTCCATAAAGACGTGGATGAGCCAGTTTGGTGTGGAAGAACTTGACTGGCCTGCACAGAGTCCTGACCTCAACCCGACAGAACACGTTTGGGATGAATTAGAGTGGACACTGCGAGCCAGGCCTTCTCGTCCAACATCAGTGTTTGACCTCACAAATGGTCAAACAACATCGAAGATGAAGTAGTTCCAGTCTGTGTGCAGTGTCATCTTTGTCAGTTGTCAGTCTTTGCCATATTAACTTTTCCCATATATTTTTTTTTTTTGGTGGACCGATTTTTAAATTTTATTTAATTATTTCATCTTTGCTGTTATCTTCCATCCATCCTTTCTCCTGCTCTTCCTTTCCACTCCTCCCATCCTCTAATGATCACTCACTTACTCCAAAGCCCTCCAAAACAATGACTAACACTGCAGTGGCATTTCACGGCAAAATCGCTGTCTGCGTCAGGAGCACAACGGCAACAATGTCACTGATAAACAACACACGATTTTTCCAGACCGCACACACCCTCACACTCTGAGAAGTTCATGCTCCAGCAGGGCGTCGACAGAAAAGATCCAGATGTGACTCAGATGGAGAAACATCAGAAAAGACGGAAGAAATAAAGTACAACCTGAACAGCAGATGGTTTGGAGTTTTCAGACATATCTTTACTCTCCTCCAAGACAAATGCATGTAGTGATGTTGATGTAAATTACTTTGGATATGGTGTCCAAAAACCCCATACTGGTCGTTCTAATCACTTGATCCAGTGTCCCTCAAATAGCTCCCCGGGCGCTGTGGATAGGGCTGCCCACCGCCCCGGGCAAGTGTGCTCACTGCCCCCTAGTGTGTGTGTATTCACTAGTGTGTATGTGGTGTTTCACTTTACGGATGGGTTAAATGCGGAGGTGGAATTTCCCTGTTTGGGGGATTAAAAAAGTATCACTTAACTTAAGATAATGTCCAGGTGTCTGTAAAGCATGTGGACAAGCATCTGACCTTGGATTACAGCAAGACGGAGCCCAGAAAAAGAGCTACTGTAGAGCTACTGGACACAGGAAAACGGAGGAACTGGGCTACTCCAGCAGCCGGGAGCACTTCAGACTCTCAGCATGCTCGTCTGGCCCCTACACGCACACCTCACTGACCATATGCTAATGAAATAATGCATGCGTCACCGAGCATTAGCATACAGCAGCTAGCCAACAGAGCAGCAAGAATTCCTGCCTAATGAGTGCTAGCTTCCCCTGCTACATTAACCACACTTACAAATTACAGCTTGTTCGGCTTTTTTTAACATCCAAAAGAGATTTTCTTACCTTTGGTTTTCTGTTCAGCAACCTGTGAGCAGAGAAAGAGAGACAGAGAGAGAGAGAGAGAGAGTGTTCAGTATACATGTAAACAAATTGTGACTCGAGTCATCTGCATGCAATTTGCATAGAATGATGAATATTCATGGTGCTGTACTGTAGCAGGCAGACAAAACCTGACCTGACATTTGCTCTCATCATAAATCAGAGACGTCAATTTGGGAATTAATTAAAGAGTAGCGCTCGGGCTGAAGCAGATGGCCTACTGGACACTAAACTCCAGAGATGGGCGTTAACGTTCATTACTGCTGTACAAAGAAAGAAACAAAGGCAGCTTCTTTTAACCCCTTAAAATCTAAAGGCGTGTACACGGGTCCACACCTCAGCTCCCCACTCTCCACTGCACAACACTGAGCGCTGGGCGACAATTAAGTTCAATACGCTGACATTTTCGTGACATTTAAGTTAGCAGTAATAAAGATAATGAGCTTGAGCTTCATATGCGCTGCTACTCTGCACTAAAAGAATGTCTCCCAAACCCGACGCAGCTTGTTTTGGACCGTTTTGTTCAGTTTTCTTCTCTTAGAATCACACCAAAGGGAACTATACACTGCGTTACTGACGTTAACCACATAAGTTCAGACAAAGTTTATTTATACAGCGCTTTTTACAACAGATGGACTCACAAAACAGCTCTACAGAAAATCCAAGTTCAAGCCCCAGTGAGCGTCGCCAAGAGGGATGGTGGCAGGAAAAACTCCCTAAGAGCGGCACTGAGGAACCGAGACTCAAAACTGGACTCCATCCATGCCGGACAGCAAGACAATAACAATTTAAAAACTAAATTCAAAGTGTTTGTAATGGTAATGCAAGTCTTTTTAGGTCAATAACAAAAAGTCACCCAGCACTATTTGCGCATTACTTTCTTACTTGCTTATTGTAGACACTAAATAATTATTAGTTACTGAATCATTTATAACAGAAACTAAATAATTCTTAGTAGACACTACTACAGTAGATACTGAGCAATTCATAGTAGTTGCTGAATAATGCAGTTTACTGAATAGTTCATTGTGTTTACTGAATAATTCACAGTAGTTACTGAATAATCCACAGTAGATGCTGAATAATTCATAATAGACCCTGAATAATTCATAATAGACCCTGAATAATTCATAGTAGATGCTGAATAATTCATAATAGACCCTGAATAATTCATAATACACCCTGAATAATTCATAATAGACCCTGAATAATTCATAGTAGATGCTGAATAATTCATAATAGACCCTGAATAATTCATAGTAGATGCTGAATAATTCATAATAGACCCTGAATAATTCATAATAGACCCTGAATAATTCATAGTAGATGCTGAATAATTCATAATAGACCCAGAGTAATTCATAGTAGACCCTGAATAATTCCTAATAGACCCTGAATAATTCATAATAGACCCTGAATAATTCATAGTACAGGCTGAATAATTCATAATAGACCCAGAGTAATTCATAGTAGATGCTGAATAATTCATAATAGACCCTGAATAATTCATAGTTTAATAAAAAAAATCATAGTAGACACTGAATAAGTCAGTGTTTATTGAATAATTCCTACTGTTTATTGAATAGTTCACAGTGTTTATTGAATAATTCATAGTAGATACTAAATAATTCATAATTGATACAGAATAGTTAGTAGCAGTTACTAAATAATCTATAACAGAAAGTCATTTCTAGTATTTGTAGTCTTACGATTAATAATTCACCACAAACATTCACCGCTCTCTAATGCTAACTTCACAAATCTATGTGGAAGCAAAATAAAATAATAAATAAACTTTTTCAGGACCTGGAAGAAATAATAAGAGACACGATCAACATTCGAATGAATCAAAAGATCTAATCAGTCTGCTACACATTTTATAGCATGTTTTTTAACATTTCACAGTTTGTATCTATGGATGAATTGCAGCCTGTAGACAAAC